>NC_091226.1:26862986-27216089 GCF_040958095.1 Procambarus clarkii | reverse complement strand
AACGAGAAACAAATAGTTGATTGAAAATGAAGTATTTAAGGTTATTATCTAATCAATTATGTGTTTGCATCATTTTTATCGTATATATAATGAATTAATACCAATAAAATTAAAATTCACAGAAACGTGGAAAAACGGCAAAAATATTGCCTAATTCGATGATATTTTGTTTAAATCACATGAAGGAAAAGGGGGGATGATAAACGTCAAAATATTGCTAAATTCGATGATTTTTCGTAGGAAACAAAATGCAAGAAAACTTGCTTAAAATGCAATATTATGCGACATTCTGAGATTTCAAGGCCAAATCACATATCGTGATACTACATGAAACAGTATCGAAATATTGGTAAAAAATGAATATATTTACGTAATGTCAAACTACATGAAAAACGTGAAAAAGTCACTATTTAACCATATTGGGATTTTAACTTCAAATCATATAGCGAGGTTGCGTATTATTTAAATCCAAGAAAAGACATATGACAAGGTTGTTTCCAATACAAATGATAAAAACCAATGTGTTTTCATTAGAATTAATTAAAATGTTCCTGATTTTCCGTTCATATTACCGATGGAAGATGTACACGAAAACCGCTCTATTCCGGCTGAAAATGTCGATATATGCAATAAAAACAGAACTTCTCCCCTTTTCAATATCTTACTCAGTATTTTAACGAGAAACAAATAGTTGATTGAAAATGAAGTATTTAAGGTTATTATCTAATCAATTATGTGTTTGCATCTTTTATCGTATATATAATGAATTAATACCCATAAACTGAAAATTCACAAAAACGTGGAAAAACGGCAAAATATTGCCTAATTCGATGATATTTTGTTTTAATTACATGAAGGAAAAGGAGATAATAAACGTCAAAATATTGCTAAATTCGATGATTTTTCGTTCGAAACAAAATACAAGAAAACTTGCTTCAATGCAATATTATGCGACATTCTGAGATTTTCAAGGCCAAATCACATATCGTGATACTAAATGAAACAGTATCGAAATATTGGTAAAAAATGAATATATTTACGTAATGTCAAACTACATGAAAAACGTGAAAAAAGTCACTATTTAACCATATTTGAGGATTTTAACTTCAAATCATATAGCGAGGTTTCGTATTATTTAGATCCAAGAAAGACATATGACAACATATGACAAGGTTGTTTCCAATACAAATGATAAAACCAATCTGTTTTCATTAGAAGTAACATTAGAATTAATTAGAATGTTATTGATTTTCCGTTTATATTACCGATGGAATATGTACATGTAAAACCGCTCTAATCCGGCTGAAACGTCGATATATGCAATAAAAACCGAACTTCTCCCCTTTTCAATATCCTACTCAGTATTTTAACAAGAAACAAATAGTTGATTGAAAATGAAGTATTTAAGGTTAATTTCCAATCAATTATGTGTTTGCATCATTTTATCGTATATATAATGAATTAATACCCATAAACTGAAAATTCACAGAAACGTGGGAAAACCGGCAAAATATTGCCTAATTCGATGATATTTTGTTTAAATCACATGGAGGAAAAGGGGGATGATAAACGTCAAAATATTGCTAAATTCGATGATTTTTCGTACGAAACAAAATGCAAGAAAACTTGCTTAAAATGCAATATTTTGCGACATTCTGAGATTTCAAGGCCAAATCACATATCGTGATACTACATGAAACAGTATCGAAATATTGGTAAAAAATGAATATATTTACGTAATGTCAAACTACATGAAAAACGTGAAAAAAGTCACTATTTAACCATATTTGAGGATTTTAACTTCAAATCATATAGCGAGGTTGCGTATTATTTAATCCAAGAAAAAGACATATGACAAGGTTGTTTCCAATACAAATGATAAAAACCAATGTGTTTTCATTAGAATTAATTAAAATGTTCCTGATTTTCCGTTCATATTACCGATGGAAGATGTACACGAAAACCGCTCTATTCCGGCTGAAATGTCGATATATGCAATAAAAACAGAACTTCTCCCCTTTTCAATATCTTACTCAGTATTTTAACGAGAAACAAATAGTTGATTGAAAATGAAGTATTTAAGGTTATTATCTAATCAATTATGTGTTTGCATCATTTTTATCGTATATATAATGAATTAATACCCATAAACTGAAAATTCACAAAAACGTGGAAAAAACGGCAAAATATTGCCTAATTCGATGATATTTTGTTTTAATTACATGAAGGAAAAGGAGATAATAAACGTCAAAATATTGCTAAATTCGATGATTTTTCGTTCGAAACAAAATACAAGAAAACTTGCTTCAAATGCAATATTATGCGACATTCTGAGATTTCAAGGCCAAATCACATATCGTGATACTAAATGAAACAGTATCGAAATATTGGTAAAAAATGAATATATTTACGTAATGTCAAACTACATGAAAAAACGTGAAAAAAGTCACTATTTAACCATATTTGAGGATTTTAACTTCAAATCATATAGCGAGGTTTCGTATTATTTAGATCCAAGAAAAGACATATGACAAGGTTGTTTCCAATACAAATGATAAAACCAATCTGTTTTCATTAGAATTAACATTAGAATTAATTAGAATGTTCTTGATTTTCCGTTTATTTTACCGATGGAATATGTACATGTAAAACCGCTCTAATCCGGCTGAAAACGTCGATATATGCAATAAAAACCGAACTTCTCCCCTTTTCAATATCCTACTCAGTATTTTAACAAGAAACAAATAGTTGATTGAAAATGAAGTATTTAAGGTTAATTTCCAATCAATTATGTGTTTGCATCATTTTATCGTATATATAATGAATTAATACCCATAACTGAAAATTCACAGAAACGTGGAAAAACGGCAAAATATTGCCTAATTCGATGATATTTTGTTTAAATCACATGGAGGAAAAGGGGGATGATAAACGTCAAAATATTGCTAAATTCGAAGATTTTTTCGTACGAAACAAATGAGAGAAAACTTGCTTAAAATGCAATATTATGCGACATTCTGAGATTTCAAGGCCAAATCACATATCGTGATACTACATGAAATAGTATCGAAATATTGGTAAAAATGAATATATTTACGTAATATCAAACTACATGAAAACGTGAAAAAAGTCGGTATTTAACCATATATGAGAATTTTAACCTTCAAATCATAGAGCGAGGGTTTCGTATTATTTAGATCCAAGAAAAGACATATGACAGGTTGTATCCAATACAAATGATAAAACCAATCTGTTTTCATTAGAATTAACATTAGAATTAATTAGAATGTTCCTGATTTTCCGTTTATATTACCGATGGAAGATGTACACGTAAAAACCGCTCTAATCCGGCTGAAACGTCGATATATGCAATAAAAACCGAACTTCTCTGCTTTTCAATATCCTACTCAGTATTTTAACGAGAAACAAATAGTTAATTGAAAATGAAGTATTTAAGGCTAATTTCCAATCAATTATGTGTTTGCATCATTTTTATCGTATTTTTAATGAATTAATACCCATAAACTGAAAATTCACAGAAACGTGGAAAAACGGCAAAATATTGCCTAATTCGATGATATTTTGTTTAAATCACATGAAGGAAAAGATGATAAATGTCAAAATATTGCTAAATTCGATGATTTTTCGTACGAAACAAAATGCAAGAAAACTTGCTTAAAATGCAATATTATGCGAAATTCTGAGATTTGAAGGCCAAATCACATATCGTGATACTAGATGAAATAGTATCGAAATATTGGTAAAAACGAATATATTTACGTAAAATCACACTACTTGAAAAACGTGAAAAAAGTCACTATTTTACCATATATGAGGATTTTAACTTCAAATCATAGAGCGAGGTTTCGTATTATTTAGATCCAAGAAAAGACATATGACAATGTTGTTTCCAATACAAATGATAAAAACCAATGTGTTTTCATTAGAATTAACTAAAATGTTCCTGATTTTCCGTTTATATTACCGATGGAAGATGTACACGAAACCGCTCTATTCCGGCTGAAACGTCGATATATGCAATAAAAACAGAACTTCTCCCCTTTTCAATATCCTACTCAGTATTTTAACAAGAAACAAATAGTTGATTGAAAATGAAGTATTTAAGGTTAATTTCCAATCAATTATGTGTTTGCATCATTTTTATCGTATATATAATGAATTAATACCCATAAACTGAAAATTCACAGAAACGTGGAAAAACGGCAAAATATTGCCTAATTCGATGATATTTTGTTTAAATCACATGGAGGAAAAGGGGGATGATAAACGTCAAAATATTGCTAAATTCGATGATTTTTCGTACGAAACAAAATGCAAGAAAACTTGCTTAAAATGCAATATTTTGCGACATTCTGAGATTTCAAGGCCAAATCACATATCGTGATACTACATGAAACAGTATCGAAATATTGGTAAAAATGAATATATTTACGTAATGTCAAACTACATGAAAAAACGTGAAAAAAGTCACTATATAACCATATTTGAGGATTTTAACTTCAAATCATATAGCGAGGTTTCGTATTATTTAGATCCAAGAAAAGACATATGACAAGGTTGTTTCCAATACAAATGATAAAACCAATCTGTTTTCATTAGAATTAACATTAGAATTAATTAGAATGTTCCTGATTTTCCGTTTATATTACCGATGGAAGATGTACATGTAAAACCGCTCTAATCCGGCTGAAACGTCGATATATGCAATAAAAACCGAACTTCTCCCCTTTTCAATATCCTACTCAGTATTTTAACAAGAAACAAATAGTTGATTGAAAATGAAGTATTTAAGGTTAATTTCCAATCAATTATGTGTTTGCATCATTTTTATCGTATATATAATGAATTAATACCCATAAACTGAAAATTCACAGAAACGTGGAAAAACGGCAAAATATTGCCTAATTCGATGATATTTTGTTTAAATCACATGAGGAAAAGGGGGATGATAAACGTCAAAATATTGCTAAATTCGAAGATTTTTCGTACGAAACAAAATGCAAGAAAACTTGCTTAAATGCAATATTATGCGACATTCTGAGATTTCAAGGCCAAATCACATATCGTGATACTACATGAAATAGTATCGAAATATTGGTAAAAATGAATATATTTACGTAATATCAAACTACATGAAAAACGTGAAAAAAGTCGCTATATAACCATATATGAGAATTTTAACTTCAAATCATAGAGCGAGGTTTCGTATTATTTAGATCCAAGAAAAGGACATATGACAATGTTGTTTCCAATACAAATGATAAAAACCAATGTGTTTTCATTAGAATTAATTAAAATGTTCCTGATTTTCCGTTAATATTACCGATGGAAGATGTACACGAAAACCGCTCTATTCCGGCTGAAATGTCGATATATGCAATAAAAACAGAACTTCTCCCCTTTTCAATATCTTACTCAGTATTTTAACGAGAAACAAATAGTTGATTGAAAATGAAGTATTTAAGGTTATTATCTAATCAATTATGTGTTTGCATCATTTTTATCGTATATATAATGAATTAATACCCATAAACTGAAAATTTACAAAAACGTTGAAAAACGGCAAATATTGCCTAATTCGATGATATTTTGTTTTAATAACATGAAGGAAAAGGAGATAATAAACGTCAAAATATTGCTAAATTCGATGATTTTTCGTACGAAACAAAATACAAGAAAACTTGCTTCAAATGCAATATTATGCGACATTCTGAGATTTCAAGGCCAAATCACATATCGTGATACTACATGAAATAGTATCGAAATATTGGTGAAAATGAATATATTTACGTAATGTCAAACTACATGAAAAAACGTGAAAAAAGTCACTATTTAACCATATTTGAGGATTTTAACTTCAAATCATAGAGCGAGGTTTCGTATTATTTAGATCCAAGAAAAGACATATGACAAGGTTGTATCCAATACAAATGATAAAACCAATCTGTTTTTATTAGAATTAACATTAGAATTAATTAGAATGTTCCTGATTTTCCGTTTATATTACCGATGGAAGATGTAAACGTAAAACCGCTCAAATCCGGCTGAAACCTCGATATATGCAATAAAAACCGAACTTCTCCCCTTTTCAATATCCTACTCAATATTTTAACGAGAAACAAATAGTTGATCGAAAATGAAGTATTTAAGGTTAATTTCCAATCAATTATGTGTTTGCATCATTTTATTGTATATTTAATGAATTAATACCGAAAGACTGAAAATTCACAAAAACGTGGAAAAACGGCAAAATATTGCCTAATTCGATGATATTTTGTTTAAATCACATGAAGGAAAAGGAGATGATAAACGTCAAAATATTGCTAAATTCGATGATTTTTCGTACGAAACAAAATGCAAGAAAACTTGCTTAAAATGCAATATTATGCGAAATTCTGAGATTTGAAGGCCAAATCACATATCGTGATACTACATGAAATAGTATCGACATATTGGTATAAACGAATATATTTACGTAAAATCACACTACCTGAAAAACGTGAAAAAAGTCACTATTTTACCATATATGAGGATTTTAACTTCAAATCATAGAGCGAGGTTTCGTATTATTTAGATCCAAGAAAAGACATATGACAATGTTGTTTCCAATACAAATGATAAAAACCAATGTGTTTTCATTAGAATTAACTAAAATGTTCCTGATTTTCCGTTTATATTACCGATGGAAGATGTACACGAAAACCGCTCTATTCCGGCTGAAACGTCGATATATGCAATAAAAACAGAACTTCTCCCCTTTTAAATATCCTACTCAGTATTTTAACGAGAAACAAATAGTTGATTGAAAATTAAGTATTTAAGGTTATTATCTAATCAATTATGTGTTTGCATCATTTTTATCGTATATATAATGAATTAATACCCATAAACTGAAAATTCACAAAAACGTGGAAAAACGGCAAAATATTGCCTAATTCGATGATATTTTGTTTTAATAACATGAAGGAAAAGGAGATAATAAACGTCAAAATATTGCTAAATTCGATGATTTTTCGTTCGAAACAAAATACAAGAAAACTTGCTTCAAATGCAATATTATGCGACATTCTGAGATTTCAAGGCCAAATCACATATCGTGATACTACATGAAATAGTATCGAAATATTGGTGAAAATGAATATATTTACGTAATGTCAAACTACATGAAAAACGTGAAAAAAGTCACTATTTAACCATATTTGAGGATTTTAACTTCAAATCATAGAGCGAGGTTTCGTATTATTTAGATCCAAGAAAAGACATATGACAAGGTTGTATCCAATACAAATGATAAAACCAATCTGTTTTCATTAGAATTAACATTAGAATTAATTAGAATGTTCCTGATTTTCCGTTTATATTACCGATGGAAGATATAACGTAAAACCGCTCAAATCCTGCTGAAACGTCGATATATGCAATAAAAACCGAACTTCTCCCCTTTTCAATATCCTACTCAGTATTTTAACGAGAAACAAATAGTTGATCGAAAATAAAGTATTTAAGGTTAATTTCCAATCAATTATGTGTTTGCATCATTTTTATTGTATATATAATGAATTAATACCGAAAGACTGAAAATTCACAAAAACGTGGAAAAACGGCAAAATATTGCCTAATTCGATGATATTTTGTTTAAATCACATGAAGGAAAAGGAGATGATAAACGTCAAAATATTGCTAAATTCGATGATTTTTCGTACGAAACAAAATGCAAGAAAACTTGCTTAAAATGCAATATTATGCGAAATTCTGAGATTTGAAGGCCAAATCACATATCGTGATACTACATGAAATAGTATCGACATATTGGTATAAACGAATATATTTACGTAAAATCACACTACTTGAAAAACGTGAAAAAAGTCACTATTTTACCATATATGAGGATTTTAACTTCAAATCATAGAGCGAGGTTTCGTATTATTTAGATCCAAGAAAAGACATATGACAATGTTGTTTCCAATACAAATGATAAAAACCAATGTGTTTTCATTAGAATTAATTAAAATGTTCCTGATTTTCCGTTAATATTACCGATGGAAGATGTACACGAAAACCGCTCTATTCCGGCTGAAATGTCGATATATGCAATAAAAACAGAACTTCTCCCCTTTTCAATATCTTACTCAGTATTTTAACGAGAAACAAATAGTTGATTGAAAATGAAGTATTTAAGGTTATTATCTAATCAATTATGTGTTTGCATCATTTTTATCGTATATATAATGAATTAATACCCATAAACTGAAAATTCACAAAAACGTGGAAAAACGGCAAAATATTGCCTAATTCGATGATATTTTGTTTTAATAACATGAAGGAAAAGGAGATAATAAACGTCAAAATATTGCTAAATTCGATGATTTTTCGTTCGAAACAAAATACAAGAAAACTTGCTTCAAATGCAATATTATGCGACATTCTGAGATTTCAAGGCCAAATCACATATCGTGATACTACATGAAATAGTATCGAAATATTGGTGAAAATGAATATATTTACGTAATGTCAAACTACATGAAAAACGTGAAAAAAGTCACTATTTAACCATACTTGAGGATTTTAACTTCAAATCATAGAGCGAGGTTTCGTATTATTTAGATCCAAGAAAAGACATATGACAAGGTTGTATCCAATACAAATGATAAAACCAATCTGTTTTCATTAGAATTAACATTAGAATTAATTAGAATGTTCCTGATTTTCCGTTTATATTACCGATGGAAGATATAACGTAAAACCGCTCAATCCTGCTGAAACGTCGATATATGCAATAAAAACCGAACTTCTCCCCTTTTCAATATCCTACTCAGTATTTTAACGAGAAACAAATAGTCGATCGAAAATGAAGTATTTAAGGTTAATTTCCAATCAATTATGTGTTTGCATCATTTTTATTGTATATATAATGAATTAATACCGAAAGACTGAAAATTCACAAAAACGTGGAAAAACGGCAAAATATTGCCTAATTCGATGATATTTTGTTTAAATCACATGAAGGAAAAGGAGATTGATAAACGTCAAAATATTGCTAAATTCGATGATTTTTCGTACGAAACATAATGCAAGAAAACTTGCTTAAAATGCAATATTATGCGAAATTCTGAGATTTGAAGGCCAAATCACATATCGTGATACTACATGAAATAGTATCGACATATTGGTATAAACGAATATATTTACGTAAAATCACACTACTTGAAAAACGTGAAAAAAATCACTATTTTACCATATATGAGGATTTTAACTTCAAATCATAGAGCAAGGTTTCGTATTATTTAGATCCAAGAAAAGACATATGACAATGTTGTTTCCAATACAAATGATAAAAACCAATGTGTTTTCATTAGAATTAACTAAAATGTTCCTGATTTTCCGTTTATATTACCGATGGAAGATGTACACGAAAACCGCTCTATTCCGGCTGAAATGTCGATATATGCAATAAAAACAGAACTTCTCCCTTTTGAATATCCTACTCAGTATTTTAACGAGAAACAAATAGTTGATTGAAAATGAAGTATTTAAGGTTATTATCTAATCAATTATGTGTTTGCATCATTTTTATCGTATATATAATGAATTAATACCAATAAAATTAAAATTCACAGAAACGTGGAAAAACGGCAAAATATTGCCTAATTCGATGATATTTTGTTTAAATCACATGAAGGAAAAGGGGGGATGATAAACGTCAAAATATTGCTAAATTCGATGATTTTTCGTAGGAAACAAAATGCAAGAAAACTTGCTTAAAATGCAATATTTTGCGACATTCTGAGATTTCAAGGCCAAATCACATATCGTGATACTACATGAAACAGTATCGAAATATTGGTAAAAAATGAATATATTTACGTAATGTCAAACTACATGAAAAACGTGAAAAAAGTCACTATTTAACCATATTTGAGGATTTTAACTTCAAATCATATAGCGAGGTTGCGTATTATTTAAATCCAAGAAAAGACATATGACAAGGTTGTTTCCAATACAAATGATAAAAACCAATGTGTTTTCATTAGAATTAATTAAAATGTTCCTGATTTTCCGTTCATATTACCGATGGAAGATGTACACGAAAACCGCTCTATTCCGGCTGAAATGTCGATATATGCAATAAAAACAGAACTTCTCCCCTTTTCAATATCTTACTCAGTATTTTAACGAGAAACAAATAGTTGATTGAAAATGAAGTATTTAAGGTTATTATCTAATCAATTATGTGTTTGCATCTTTTTATCGTATATATAATGAATTAATACCCATAAACTGAAAATTCA
The DNA here is from genome assembly GCF_040958095.1 of Procambarus clarkii. Lineage (NCBI taxonomy): Eukaryota > Metazoa > Arthropoda > Malacostraca > Decapoda > Cambaridae > Procambarus > Procambarus clarkii. The sequence continues at coordinate 27,205,779 of NC_091226.1, read as the reverse complement.
CAAAAACGTGGAAAAACGGCAAAATATTGCCTAATTCGATGATATTTTGTTTTAATTACATGAAGGAAAAGGAGATAATAAACGTCAAAATATTGCTAAATTCGATGATTTTTCGTTCGAAACAAAATACAAGAAAACTTGCTTCAAATGCAATATTATGCGACATTCTGAGATTTCAAGGCCAAATCACATATCGTGATACTAAATGAAACAGTATCGAAATATTGGTAAAAAATGAATATATTTACGTAATGTCAAACTACATGAAAAACGTGAAAAAAGTCACTATTTAACCATATTTGAGGATTTTAACTTCAAATCATATAGCGAGGTTTCGTATTATTTAGATCCAAGAAAAGACATATGACAAGGTTGTTTCCAATACAAATGATAAAACCAATCTGTTTTCATTAGAAGTAACATTAGAATTAATTAGAATGTTATTGATTTTCCGTTTATATTACCGATGGAATATGTACATGTAAAACCGCTCTAATCCGGCTGAAACGTCGATATATGCAATAAAAACCGAACTTCTCCCCTTTTCAATATCCTACTCAGTATTTTAACAAGAAACAAATAGTTGATTGAAAATGAAGTATTTAAGGTTATTTTCCAATCAATTATGTGTTTGCATCATTTTTATCGTATATATAATGAATTAATACCCATAAACTGAAAATTCACAGAAACGTGGAAAAACGGCAAAATATTGCCTAATTCGATGATATTTTGTTTAAATCACATGGAGGAAAAGGGGGATGATAAACGTCAAAATATTGGTAAATTCGATGATTTTTCGTACGAAACAAAATGCAAGAAAACTTGCTTAAAATGCAATATTTTGCGACATTCTGAGATTTCAAGGCCAAATCACATATCGTGATACTACATGAAACAGTATCGAAATATTGGTAAAAAATGAATATATTTACGTAATGTCAAACTACATGAAAAACGTGAAAAAAGTCACTATTTAACCATATTTGAGGATTTTAACTTCAAATCATATAGCGAGGTTGCGTATTATTTAAATCCAAGAAAAGACATATGACAAGGTTGTTTTCCAATACAAATGATAAAAACCAATGTGTTTTCATTAGAATTAATTAAAATGTTCCTGATTTTCCGTTCATATTACCGATGGAAGATGTACACGAAAACCGCTCTATTCCGGCTGAAATGTCGATATATGCAATAAAAACAGAACTTCTCCCCTTTTCAATATCTTACTCAGTATTTTAACGAGAAACAAATAGTTGATTGAAAATGAAGTATTTAAGGTTATTATCTAATCAATTATGTGTTTGCATCATTTTTATCGTATATATAATGAATTAATACCCATAAACTGAAAATTCACAAAAACGTAGAAAAACGGCAAAATATTGCCTAATTCGATGATATTTTGTTTTAATTACATGAAGGAAAAGGAGATAATAAACGTCAAAATATTGCTAAATTCGATGATTTTTCGTTCGAAACAAAATACAAGAAAACTTGCTTCAAATGCAATATTATGCGACATTCTGAGATTTCAAGGCCAAATCACATATCGTGATACTAAATGAAACAGTATCGAAATATTGGTAAAAAATGAATATATTTACGTAATGTCAAACTACATGAAAAACGTGAAAAAAGTCACTATTTAACCATATTTGAGGATTTTAACTTCAAATCATATAGCGAGGTTTCGTATTATTTAGATCCAAGAAAAGACATATGACAAGGTTGTTTCCAATACAAATGATAAAACCAATCTGTTTTCATTAGAATTAACATTAGAATTAATTAGAATGTTCTTGATTTTCCGTTTATATTACCGATGGAATATGTACATGTAAAACCGCTCTAATCCGGCTGAAACGTCGATATATGCAATAAAAACCGAACTTCTCCCCTTTTCAATATCCTACTCAGTATTTTAACAAGAAACAAATAGTTGATTGAAAATGAAGTATTTAAGGTTAATTTCCAATCAATTATGTGTTTGCATCATTTTTATCGTATATATAATGAATTAATACCCATAAACTGAAAATTCACAGAAACGTGGAAAAACGGCAAAATATTGCCTAATTCGATGATATTTTGTTTAAATCACATGGAGGAAAAGGGGGATGATAAACGTCAAAATATTGCTAAATTCGAAGATTTTTTCGTACGAAACAAAATGAGAGAAAACTTGCTTAAAATGCAATATTATGCGACATTCTGAGATTTCAAGGCCAAATCACATATCGTGATACTACATGAAATAGTATCGAAATATTGGGAAAAATGAATATATTTACGTAATATCAAACTACATGAAAAACGTGAAAAAAGTCGGTATTTAACCATATATGAGAACTTTAACTTCAAATAATAGAGCGAGGTTTCGTATTATTTAGATCCAAGAAAAGACATATGACAAGGTTGTATCCAATACAAATGATAAAACCAATCTGTTTTCATTAGAATTAACATTAGAATTAATTAGAATGTTCCTGATTTTCCGTTTATATTACCGATGGAAGATGTACACGTAAAACCGCTCTAATCCGGCTGAAACGTCGATATATGCAATAAAAACCGAACTTCTCTGCTTTTCAATATCCTACTCAGTATTTTAACGAGAAACAAATAGTTAATTGAAAATGAAGTATTTAAGGCTAATTTCCAATCAATTATGTGTTTGCATCATTTTTATCGTATTTTTAATGAATTAATACCCATAAACTGAAAATTCACAGAAACGTGGAAAAACGGCAAAATATTGCCTAATTCGATGATATTTTGTTTAAATCACATGGAGGAAAAGGGGGATGATAAACGTCAAAATATTGCTAAATTCGAAGATTTTTCGTACGAAACAAAATGCAAGAAAACTTGCTTAAAATGCAATATTATGCGACATTCTGAGATTTCAAGGCCAAATCACATATCGTGATACTACATGAAACAGTATCGAAATATTGGTAAAAATGAATATATTTACGTAATATCAAACTACATGAAAAACGTGAAAAAAGTCGCTATTTAACCATATATGAGAATTTTAACTTCAAATCATAGAGCGAGGTTTCGTATTATTTAGATCCAAGAAAAGACATATGACAATGTTGTTTCCAATACAAATGATAAAAACCAATGTGTTTTCATTAGAATTAATTAAAATGTTCCTGATTTACCGTTAATATTACCGATGAAAGATGTACACGAAAACCGCTCTATTCCGGCTGAAATGTCGATATATGCAATAAAAACAGAACTTCTCCCCTTTTCAATATCTAACTCAGTATTTTAACGAGAAACAAATAGTTGATTGAAAATGAAGTATTTAAGGTTATTATCTAATCAATTATGTGTTTGCATCATTTTTATCGTATATATAATGAATTAATACCCATAAACTGAAAATTCACAAAAACGTGGAAAAACGGCAAAATATTGCCTAATTCGATGATATTTTGTTTTAATAACATGAAGGAAAAGGAGATAATAAACGTCAAAATATTGCTAAATTCGATGATTTTTCGTTCGAAACAAAATACAAGAAAACTTGCTTCAAATGCAATATTATGCGACATTCTGAGATTTCAAGGCCAAATCACATATCGTGATACTACATGAAATAGTATCGAAATATTGGTGAAAATGAATATATTTACGTAATGTCAAACTACATGAAAAACGTGAAAAAAGTCACTATTTAACCATATTTGAGGATTTTAACTTCAAATCATAGAGCGAGGTTTCGTATTATTTAGATCCAAGAAAAGACATATGACAAGGTTGTATCCAATACAAATGATAAAACCAATCTGTTTTCATTAGAATTAACATTAGAATTAATTAGAATGTTCCTGATTTTCCGTTTATATTACCGATGGAAGATGTACATGTAAAACCGCTCCAATCCGGCTGAAACGTCGATATATGCAATAAAAACCGAACTTCTCCCCTTTTCAATATCCTACTCAGTATTTTAACAAGAAACAAATAGTTGATTGAAAATGAAGTATTTAAGGTTAATTTCTAATCAATTATGTGTTTGCATCATTTTTATCGTATATATAATGAATTAATACCCATAAACTGAAAATTCACAGAAACGTGGAAAAACGGCAAAATATTGCCTAATTCGATGATATTTTGTTTAAATCACATGGAGGAAAAGGGGGATGATAAACGTCAAAATATTGCTAAATTCGAAGATTTTTCGTACGAAACAAAATGCAAGAAAACTTGCTTAAAATGCAATATTTTGCGACATTCTGAGATTTCAAGGCCAAATCACATATCGTGATACTACATGAAACAGTATCGAAATATTGGTAAAAATGAATATATTTACGTAATATCAAACTACATGAAAAACGTGAAAAAAGTCGCTATTTAACCATATATGAGAATTTTAACTTCAAATCATAGAGCGAGGTTTCGTATTATTTAGATCCAAGAAAAGACATATGACAATGTTGTTTCCAATACAAATGATAAAAACCAATGTGTTTTCATTAGAATTAATTAAAATGTTCCTGATTTACCGTTAATATTACCGATGAAAGATGTACACGAAAACCGCTCTATTCCGGCTGAAATGTCGATATATGCAATAAAAACAGAACTTCTCCCCTTTTCAATATCTAACTCAGTATTTTAACGAGAAACAAATAGTTGATTGAAAATGAAGTATTTAAGGTTATTATCTAATCAATTACGTGTTTGCATCATTTTTATCGTATATATAATGAATTAATACCCATAAACTGAAAATTCACAAAAACGTGGAAAAACGGCAAAATATTGCCTAATTCGATGATATTTTGTTTTAATAACATGAAGGAAAAGGAGATAATAAACGTCAAAATATTGCTAAATTCGATGATTTTTCGTTCGAAACAAAATACAAGAAAACTTGCTTCAAATGCAATATTATGCGACATTCTGAGATTTCAAGGCCAAATCACATATCGTGATACTACATGAAATAGTATCGAAATATTGGTGAAAATGAATATATTTACGTAATGTCAAACTACATGAAAAACGTGAAAAAAGTCACTATTTAACCATATTTGAGGATTTTAACTTCAAATCATAGAGCGAGGTTTCGTATTATTTAGATCCAAGAAAAGACATATGACAAGGTTGTATCCAATACAAATGATAAAACCAATCTGTTTTCATTAGAATTAACATTAGAATTAATTAGAATGTTCCTGATTTTCCGTTTATATTACCGATGGAAGATATAACGTAAAACCGCTCAAATCCTGCTGAAACGTCGACATATGCAATAAAAACCGAACTTCTCCCCTTTTCAATATCCTACTCAGTATTTTAACGAGAAACAAATAGTTGATCGAAAATGAAGTATTTAAGGTTAATTTCCAATCAATTATGTGTTTGCATTATTTTTATTGTATATATAATGAATTAATACCGAAAGACTGAAAATTCACAGAAACGTGGAAAAACGGCAAAATATTGCCTAATTCGATGATATTTTGTTTAAATCACATGAAGGAAAAATGGCGATGATAAACGTCAAAATATTGCTAAATTCGATGATTTTTCGTACGAAACAAAATGCAAGAAAACTTGCTTAAAATGCAATATTTTGCGACATTCTGAGATTTCAAGGCCAAATCACATATCGTGATACTACATGAAACAGTATCGAAATATTGGTAAAAAATGAATATATTTACGTAATGTCAAACTACATGAAAAACGTGAAAAAAGTCACTATTTAACCATATTTGAGGATTTTAACTTCAAATCATATAGCGAGGTTGCGTATTATTGAAATCCAAGAAAAGACATATGACAAGGTTGTTTCCAATACAAATGATAAAAACCAATGTGTTTTCATTAGAATTAATTAAAATGTTCCTGATTTTCCGTTCATATTACCGATGGAAGATGTACACGAAAACCGCTCTATTCCGGCTGAAATGTCGATATATGCAATAAAAACAGAACTTCTCCCCTTTTCAATATCCTACTCAGTATTTTAACGAGAAACAAATAGTTGATTGAAAATGAAGTATTTAAGGTTATTATCTAATCAATTATGTGTTTGCATCATTTTTATCGTATATATAATGAATTAATACCCATAAACTGAAAATTCACAAAAACGTGGAAAAACGGCAAAATATTGCCTAATTCGATGATATTTTGTTTTAATTACATGAAGGAAAAGGAGATAATAAACGTCAAAATATTGCTAAATTCGATGATTTTTCGTTCGAAACAAAATACAAGAAAACTTGCTTCAAATGCAATATTATGCGACATTCTGAGATTTCAAGGCCAAATCACATATCGTGATACTAAATGAAACAGTATCGAAATATTGGTAAAAAATGAATATATTTACGTAATGTCAAACTACATGAAAAACGTGAAAAAAGTCACTATTTAACCATATTTGAGGATTTTAACTTCAAATCATATAGCGAGGTTTCGTATTATTTAGATCCAAGAAAAGACATATGACAAGGTTGTTTCCAATACAAATGATAAAACCAATCTGTTTTCATTAGAATTAAGATTAGAATTAATTAGAATGTTCCTGATTTTCCGTTTATATTACCGATGGAAGATGTACATGTAAAACCGCTCTAATCCGGCTGAAACGTCGATATATGCAATAAAAACCGAACTTCTCCCCTTTTCAATATCCTACTCAGTATTTTAACGAGAAACAAATATTTGATTGAAAATGAAGTATTTAAGGTTATTATCTAATCAATTATGTGTTTGCATCATTTTTATCGTATATATAATGAATTAATACCCATAAAATTAAAATTCACAGAAACGTGGAAAAACGGCAAAATATTGCCTAATTCGATGATATTTTGTTTAAATCACATGGAGGAAAAGGGGGATGATAAACGTCAAAATATTGCTAAATTCGATGATTTTTCGTACGAAACAAAATGCAAGAAAACTTGCTTAAAATGCAATATTTTGCGACATTCTGAGATTTCAAGGCCAAATCACATATCGTGATACTACATGAAACAGTATCGAAATATTGGTAAAAAATGAATATATTTACGTAATGTCAAACTACATGAAAAACGTGAAAAAAGTCACTATTTAATCATATTTGAGGATTTTAACTTCAAATCATATAGCGAGGTTGCGTATTATTTAAATCCAAGAAAAGACATATGACAAGGTTGTTTCCAATACAAATGATAAAAACCAATGTGTTTTCATTAGAATTAATTAAAATGTTCCTGATTTTCCGTTCATATTACCGATGGAAAATGTACACGAAAACCGCTCTATTCCGGCTGAAATGTCGATATATGCAATAAAAACAGAACTTCTCCCCTTTTCAATATCTTACTCAGTATTTTAACGAGAAACAAATAGTTGATTGAAAATGAAGTATTTAAGGTTATTATCTAATCAATTATGTGTTTGCATCATTTTTATCGTATATATAATGAATTAATACCCATAAACTGAAAATTCACAAAAACGTGGAAAAACGGCAAAATATTGCCTAATTCGATGATATTTTGTTTTAATTACATGAAGGAAAAGGAGATAATAAACGTCAAAATATTGCTAAATTCGATGATTTTTCGTTCGAAACAAAATACAAGAAAACTTGCTTCAAATGCAATATTATGCGACATTCTGAGATTTCAAGGCCAAATCACATATCGTGATACTAAATGAAACAGTATCGAAATATTGGTAAAAAATGAATATATTTACGTAATGTCAAACTACATGAAAAACGTGAAAAAAGTCACTATTTAACCATATTTGAGGATTTTAACTTCAAATCATATAGCGAGGTTTCGTATTATTTAGATCCAAGAAAAGACATATGACAAGGTTGTTTCCAATACAAATGATAAAACCAATCTGCTTTCATTAGAATTAACATTAGAATTAATTAGAATGTTCTTGATTTTCCGTTTATATTACCGATGGAATATGTACATGTAAAACCGCTCTAATCCGGCTGAAACGTCGATATATGCAATAAAAACCGAACTTCTCCCCTTTTCAATATCCTACTCAGTATTTTAACAAGAAACAAATAGTTGATTGAAAATGAAGTATTTAAGGTTAATTTCCAATCAATTATGTGTTTGCATCATTTTTATCGTATATATAATGAATTAATACCCATAAACTGAAAATTCACAGAAACGTGGAAAAACGGCAAAATATTGCCTAATTCGATGATATTTTGTTTAAATCACATGGAGGAAAAGGGGGATGATAAACGTCAAAATATTGCTAAATTCGAAGATTTTTTCGTACGAAACAAAATGAGAGAAAACTTGCTTAAAATGCAATATTATGCGACATTCTGAGATTTCAAGGCCAAATCACATATCGTGATACTACATGAAATAGTATCGAAATATTGGGAAAAATGAATATATTTACGTAATATCAAACTACATGAAAAACGTGAAAAAAGTCGGTATTTAACCATATATGAGAATTTTAACTTCAAATAATAGAGCGAGGTTTCGTATTATTTAGATCCAAGAAAAGACATATGACAAGGTTGTATCCAATACAAATGATAAAACCAATCTGTTTTCATTAGAATTAACATTAGAATTAATTAGAATGTTCCTGATTTTCCGTTTATATTACCGATGGAAGATGTACACGTAAAACCGCTCTAATCCGGCTGAAACGTCGATATATGCAATAAAAACCGAACTTCTCTGCTTTTCAATATCCTACTCAGTATTTTAACGAGAAACAAATAGTTAATTGAAAATGAAGTATTTAAGGCTAATTTCCAATCAATTATGTGTTTGCATCATTTTTATCGTATTTTTAATGAATTAATACCCATAAACTGAAAATTCACAGAAACGTGGAAAAACGGCAAAATATTGCCTAATTCGATGATATTTTGTTTAAATCACATGGAGGAAAAGGGGGATGATAAACGTCAAAATATTGCTAAATTCGAAGATTTTTCGTACGAAACAAAATGCAAGAAAACTTGCTTAAAATGCAATATTATGCGACATTCTGAGATTTCAAGGCCAAATCACATATCGTGATACTACATGAAACAGTATCGAAATATTGGTAAAAATGAATATATTTACGTAATATCAAACTACATGAAAAACGTGAAAAAAGTCGCTATTTAACCATATATGAGAATTTTAACTTCAAATCATAGAGCGAGGTTTCGTATTATTTAGATCCAAGAAAAGACATATGACAATGTTGTTTCCAATACAAATGATAAAAACCAATGTGTTTTCATTAGAATTAATTAAAATGTTCCTGATTTACCGTTAATATTACCGATGAAAGATGTACACGAAAACCGCTCTATTCCGGCTGAAATGTCGATATATGCAATAAAAACAGAACTTCTCCCCTTTTCAATATCTAACTCAGTATTTTAACGAGAAACAAATAGTTGATTGAAAATGAAGTATTTAAGGTTATTATCTAATCAATTATGTGTTTGCATCATTTTTATCGTATATATAATGAATTAATACCCATAAACTGAAAATTCACAAAAACGTGGAAAAACGGCAAAATATTGCCTAATTCGATGATATTTTGTTTTATTAACATGAAGGAAAAGGAGATAATAAACGTCAAAATATTGCTAAATTCGATGATTTTTCGTTCGAAACAAAATACAAGAAAACTTGCTTCAAATGCAATATTATGCGACATTCTGAGATTTCAAGGCCAAATCACATATCGTGATACTACATGAAATAGTATCGAAATATTGGTGAAAATGAATATATTTATGTAATGTCAAACTACATGAAAAACGTGAAAAAAGTCACTATTTAACCATATTTGAGGATTTTAACTTCAAATCATAGAGCGAGGTTTCGTATTATTTAGATCCAAGAAAAGACATATGACAAGGTTGTATCCAATACAAATGATAAAACCAATCTGTTTTCATTAGAATTAACATTAGAATTAATTAGAATGTTCCTGATTTTCCGTTTATATTACCGATGGAAGATGTACATGTAAAACCGCTCTAATCCGGCTGAAACGTCGATATATGCAATAAAAACCGAACTTCTCCCTTTTTCAATATCCTACTCAGTATTTTAACAAGAAACAAATAGTTGATTGAAAATGAAGTATTTAAGGTTAATTTCCAATCAATTATGTGTTTGCATCATTTTTATCGTATATATAATGAATTAATACCCATAAACTGAAAATTCACAGAAACGTGGAAAAACGGCAAAATATTGCCTAATTCGATGATATTTTGTTTAAATCACATGGAGGAAAAGGGGGATGATAAACGTCAAAATATTGCTAAATTCGAAGATTTTTCGTACGAAACAAAATGCAAGAAAACTTGCTTAAAATGCAATATTATGCGACATTCTGAGATTTCAAGGCCAAATCACATATCGTGATACTACATGAAACAGTATCGAAATATTGGTAAAAATGAATATATTTACGTAATATCAAACTACATGAAAAACGTGAAAAAAGTCGCTATTTAACCATATATGAGAATTTTAACTTCAAATCATAGAGCGAGGTTTCGTATTATTTACATCCAAGAAAAGACATATGACAATGTTGTTTCCAATACAAATGATAAAAACCAATGTGTTTTCATTAGAATTAATTAAAATGTTCCTGATTTACCGTTAATATTACCGATGAAAGATGTACACGAAAACCGCTCTATTCCGGCTGAAATGTCGATATATGCAATAAAAACAGAACTTCTCCCCTTTTCAATATCTAACTCAGTATTTTAACGAGAAACAAATAGTTGATTGAAAATGAAGTATTTAAGGTTATTATCTAATCAATTATGTGTTTGCATCATTTTTATCGTATATATAATGAATTAATACCCATAAACTGAAAATTCACAAAAACGTGGAAAAACGGCAAAATATTGCCTAATTCGATGATATTTTGTTTTAATAACATGAAGGAAAAGGAGATAATAAACGTCAAAATATTGCTAAATTCGATGATTTTTCGTTCGAAACAAAATACAAGAAAACTTGCTTCAAATGCAATATTATGCGACATTCTGAGATTTCAAGGCCAAATCACATATCGTGATACTACATGAAATAGTATCGAAATATTGGTGAAAATGAATATATTTACGTAATGTCAAACTACATGAAAAACGTGAAAAAAGTCACTATTTAACCATATTTGAGGATTTTAACTTCAAATCATAGAGCGAGGTTTCGTATTATTTAGATCCAAGAAAAGACATATGACAAGGTTGTATCCAATACAAATGATAAAACCAATCTGTTTTCATTAGAATTAACATTAGAATTAATTAGAATGTTCCTGATTTTCCGTTTATATTACCGATGGAAGATATAACGTAAAACCGCTCAAATCCTGCTGAAACGTCGATATATGCAATAAAAACCGAACTTCTCCCCTTTTCAATATCCTACTCAGTATTTTAACGAGAAACAAATAGTCGATCGAAAATGAAGTATTTAAGGTTAATTTCCAATCAATTATGTGTTTGCATCATTTTTATTGTATATATAATGAATTAATACCGAAAGACTGAAAATTCACAAAAACGTGGAAAAACGGCAAAATATTGCCTAATTCGATGATATTTTGTTTAAATCACATGAAGGAAAAGGAGATGATAAACGTCAAAATATTGCTAAATTCGATGATTTTTCGTACGAAACAAAATGCAAGAAAACTTGCTTAAAATGCAATATTATGCGAAATTCTGAGATTTGAAGGCCAAATCACATATCGTGATACTACATGAAATAGTATCGACATATTGGTATAAACGAATATATTTACGTAAAATCACACTACTTGAAAAACGTGAAAAAAGTCACTATTTTACCATATATGAGGATTTTAACTTCAAATCATAGAGCGAGGTTTCGTATTATTTAGATCGAAGAAAAGACATGACAATGTTGTTTCCAATACAAATGATAAAAACCAATGTGTTTTCATTAGAATTAATTAAAATGTTCCTGATTTTCCGTTAATATTACCGATGGAAGATGTACACGAAAACCGCTCTATTCCGGCTGAAATGTCGATATATGCAATATAAACAGAACTTCTCCCCTTTTCAATATCCTACTCAGTATTTTAACGAGAAACAAATAGTTGATTGAAAATGAAGTATTTAAGGTTATTATCTAATCAATTATGTGTTTGCATCATTTTTATCGTATATATAATGAATTAATACCCATAAACTGAAAATTCACAAAAAAGTGGAAAAACGGCAAAATATTGCCTAATTCGATGATATTTTGTTTTAATAACATGAAGGAAAAGGAGATAATAAACGTCAAAATATTGCTAAATTCGATGATTTTTCGTTCGAAACAAAATACAAGAAAACTTGCTTCAAATGCAATATTATGCGACATTCTGAGATTTCAAGGCCAAATCACATATCGTGATACTACATGAAATAGTATCGAAATATTGGTGAAAATGAATATATTTACGTAATGTCAAACTACATGAAAAACGTGAAAAAAGTCACTATTTAACCATATTTGAGGATTTTAACTTCAAATCATAGAGCGAGGTTTCGTATTATTTAGATCCAAGAAAAGACATATGACAAGGTTGTATCCAATACAAATGATAAAACCAATCTGTTTTCATTAGAATTAACATTAGAATTAATTAGAATGTTCCTGATTTTCCGTTTATATTACCGATGGAAGATATAACGTAAAACCGCTCAAATCCTGCTGAAACGTCGATATATGCAATAAAAACCGAACTTCTCCCCTTTTCAATATCCTACTCAGTATTTTAACGAGAAACAAATAGTTGATCGAAAATGAAGTATTTAAGGTTAATTTCCAATCAATTATGTGTTTGCATTATTTTTATTGTATATATAATGAATTAATACCGAAAGACTGAAAATTCACAAAAACGTGGAAAAACGGCAAAATATTGCCTAATTCGATGATATTTTGTTTAAATCACATGAAGGAAAAGGAGATGATAAACGTCAAAATATTGCTAAATTCGATGATTTTTCGTACGAAACAAAATGCAAGAAAACTTGCTTAAAATGCAATATTATGCGAAATTCTGAGATTTGAAGGCCAAATCACATATCGTGATACTACATGAAATAGTATCGACATATTGGTATAAACGAATATATTTACGTAAAATCACACTACTTGAAAAACGTGAAAAAAGTCACTATTTTACCATATATGAGGATTTTAACTTCAAATCATAGAGCGAGGTTTCGTATTATTTAGATCCAAGAAAAGACATATGACAATGTTGTTTCCAATACAAATGATAAAAACCAATGTGTTTTCATTAGAATTAACTAAAATGTTCCTGATTTTCCGTTTATATTACCGATGGAAGATGTACACGAAAACTGCTCTATTCCGGCTGAAACGTCGATATATGCAATAAAAACAGAACTTCTCCCCTTTTCAATATCCTACTCAGTATTTTCACGAGAAACAAATAGTTGATTGAAAATGAAGTATTTAAGGTTATTATCTAATCAATTATGTGTTTGCATCATTTTTATCGTATATATAATGAATTAATACCCATAAAATTAAAATTCACAGAAACGTGGAAAAACGGCAAAATATTGCCTAATTCGATGATATTTTGTTTAAATCACATGAAGGAAAAATGGCGATGATAAACGTCAAAATATTGACGTTTATCATCGTTAAATATAAACGTCAAAATAAATTCGATGATTTTTCGTACGAAACAAAATGCAAGAAAACTTGCTTAAAATGCAATATTTTGCGACATTCTGAGATTTCAAGGCCAAATCACATATCGTGATACTACATGAAACAGTATCGAAATATTGGTAAAAAATGAATATATTTACGTAATGTCAAACTACATGAAAAACGTGAAAAAAGTCACTATTTAACCATATTTGAGGATTTTAACTTCAAATCATATAGCGAGGTTGCGTATTATTTAAATCCAAGAAAAGACATATGACAAGGTTGTTTCCAATACAAATGATAAAAACCAATGTGTTTTCATTAGAATTAATTAAAATGTTCCTGATTTTCCGTTCATATTACCGATGGAAGATGTACACGAAAACCGCTCTATTCCGGCTGAAATGTCGATATATGCAATAAAAACAGAACTTCTCCCCTTTTCAATATCCTACTCAGTATTTTAACGAGAAACAAATAGTTGATTGAAAATGAAGTATTTAAGGTTATTATCTAATCAATTATGTGTTTGCATCATTTTTATCGTATATATAATGAATTAATACCCATAAACTGAAAATTCACAAAAACGTGGAAAAACGGCAAAATATTGCCTAATTCGATGATATTTTGTTTTAATTACATGAAGGAAAAGGAGATAATAAACGTCAAAATATTGCTAAATTCGATGATTTTTCGTTCGAAACAAAATACAAGAAAACTTGCTTCAAATGCAATATTATGCGACATTCTGAGATTTCAAGGCCAAATCACATATCGTGATACTAAATGAAACAGTATCGAAATATTGGTAAAAAATGAATATATTTACGTAATGTCAAACTACATGAAAAACGTGAAAAAAGTCACTATTTAACCATATTTGAGGATTTTAACTTCAAATCATATAGCGAGGTTTCGTATTATTTAGATCCAAGAAAAGACATATGACAAGGTTGTTTCCAATACAAATGATAAAACCAATCTGTTTTCATTAGAATTAAGATTAGAATTAATTAGAATGTTCCTGATTTTCCGTTTATATTACCGATGGAAGATGTACATGTAAAACCGCTCTAATCCGGCTGAAACGTCGATATATGCAATAAAAACCGAACTTCTCCCCTTTTCAATATCCTACTCAGTATTTTAACGAGAAACAAATATTTGATTGAAAATGAAGTATTTAAGGTTATTATCTAATCAATTATGTGTTTGCATCATTTTTATCGTATATATAATGAATTAATACCCATAAAATTAAAATTCACAGAAACGTGGAAAAACGGCAAAATATTGCCTAATTCGATGATATTTTGTTTAAATCACATGAAGGAAAAGGGGGGATGATAAACGTCAAAATATTGCTAAGTTCGATGATTTTTCGTACGAAACAAAATGCAAGAAAACATGCTTAAAATGCAATATTTTGCGACATTCTGAGATTTCAAGGCCAAATCACATATCGTGATACTACATGAAACAGTATCGAAATATTGGTAAAAAATGAATATATTTACGTAATGTCAAACTACATGAAAAACGTGAAAAAAGTCGCTATTTAACCATATATGAGAATTTTAACTTCAAATCATAGAGCGAGGTTTCGTATTATTTAGATCCAAGAAAAGACATATGACAATGTTGTTTCCAATACAAATGATAAAAACCAATGTGTTTTCATTAGAATTAATTAAAATGTTCCTGATTTTCCGTTATTATTACCGATGGAAGATGTACACGAAAACCGCTCTATTCCGGCTGAAACGTCGATATATGCAATAAAAACAGAACTTCTCCCCTTTTCAATATCCTACTCAGTATTTTCACGAGAAACAAATAGTTGATTGAAAATGAAGTATTTAAGGTTATTATCTAATCAATTATGTGTTTGCATCATTTTTATCGTATATATAATGAATTAATACCCATAAAATTAAAATTCACAGAAACGTGGAAAAACGGCAAAATATTGCCTAATTCGATGATATTTTGTTTAAATCACATGAAGGAAAAATGGCGATGATAAACGTCAAAATATTGCTAAATTCGATGATTTTTCGTACGAAACAAAATGCAAGAAAACTTGCTTAAAATGCAATATTTTGCGACATTCTGAGATTTCAAGGCCAAATCACATATCGTGATACTACATGAAACAGTATCGAAATATTGGTAAAAAATGAATATATTTACGTAATGTCAAACTACATGAAAAACGTGAAAAAAGTCACTATTTAACCATATTTGAGGATTTTAACTTCAAATCATATAGCGAGGTTGCGTATTATTTAAATCCAAGAAAAGACATATGACAAGGTTGTTTCCAATACAAATGATAAAAACCAATGTGTTTTCATTAGAATTAATTAAAATGTTCCTGATTTTCCGTTCATATTACCGATGGAAGATGTACACGAAAACCGCTCTATTCCGGCTGAAATGTCGATATATGCAATAAAAACAGAACTTCTCCCCTTTTCAATATCCTACTCAGTATTTTAACGAGAAACAAATAGTTGATTGAAAATGAAGTATTTAAGGTTATTATCTAATCAATTATGTGTTTGCATCATTTTTATCGTATATATAATGAATTAATACCCATAAACTGAAAATTCACAAAAACGTGGAAAAACGGCAAAATATTGCCTAATTCGATGATATTTTGTTTTAATTACATGAAGGAAAAGGAGATAATAAACGTCAAAATATTGCTAAATTCGATGATTTTTCGTTCGAAACAAAATACAAGAAAACTTGCTTCAAATGCAATATTATGCGACATTCTGAGATTTCAAGGCCAAATCACATATCGTGATACTAAATGAAACAGTATCGAAATATTGGTAAAAAATGAATATATTTACGTAATGTCAAACTACATGAAAAACGTGAAAAAAGTCACTATTTAACCATATTTGAGGATTTTAACATCAAATCATATAGCGAGGTTTCGTATTATTTAGATCCAAGAAAAGACATATGACAAGGTTGTTTCCAATACAAATGATAAAACCAATCTGTTTTCATTAGAATTAAGATTAGAATTAATTAGAATGTTCCTGATTTTCCGTTTATATTACCGATGGAAGATGAACATGTAAAACCGCTCTAATCCGGCTGAAACGTCGATATATGCAATAAAAACCGAACTTCTCCCCTTTTCAATATCCTACTCAGTATTTTAACGAGAAACAAATATTTGATTGAAAATGAAGTATTTAAGGTTATTATCTAATCAATTATGTGTTTGCATCATTTTTATCGTATATATAATGAATTAATACCCATAAAATTAAAATTCACAGAAACGTGGAAAAACGGCAAAATATTGCCTAATTCGATGATATTTTGTTTAAATCACATGAAGGAAAAGGGGGGATGATAAACGTCAAAATATTGCTAAATTCGATGATTTTTCGTACGAAACAAAATGCAAGAAAACATGCTTAAAATGCAATATTTTGCGACATTCTGAGATTTCAAGGCCAAATCACATATCGTGATACTACATGAAACAGTATCGAAATATTGGTAAAAAATGAATATATTTACGTAATGTCAAACTACATGAAAAACGTGAAAAAAGTCGCTATTTAACCATATATGAGAATTTTAACTTCAAATCATAGAGCGAGGTTTCGTATTATTTAGATCCAAGAAAAGACATATGACAATGTTGTTTCCAATACAAATGATAAAAACCAATGTGTTTTCATTAGAATTAATTAAAATGTTCCTGATTTTCCGTTATTATTACCGATGGAAGATGTACACGAAAACCGCTCTATTCCGGCTGAAACGTCGATATATGCAATAAAAACAGAACTTCTCCCCTTTTCAATATCCTACTCAGTATTTTCACGAGAAACAAATAGTTGATTGAAAATGAAGTATTTAAGGTTATTATCTAATCAATTATGTGTTTGCATCATTTTTATCGTATATATAATGAATTAATACCCATAAAATTAAAATTCACAGAAACGTGGAAAAACGGCAAAATATTGCCTAATTCGATGATATTTTGTTTAAATCACATGAAGGAAAAGGGGGGATGATAAACGTCAAAATATTGCTAAATTCGATGATTTTTCGTACGAAACAAAATGCAAGAAAACTTGCTTAAAATGCAATATTTTGCGACATTCTGAGATTTCAAGGCCAAATCACATATCGTGATACTACATGAAACAGTATCGAAATATTGGTAAAAAATGAATATATTTACGTAATGTCAAACTACATGAAAAACGTGAAAAAAGTCACTATTTAACCATATTTGAGGATTTTAACTTCAAATCATATAGCGAGGTTGCGTATTATTTAAATCCAAGAAAAGACATATGACAAGGTTGTTTCCAATACAAATGATAAAAACCAATGTGTTTTCATTAGAATTAATTAAAATGTTCCTGATTTTCCGTTCATATTACCGATGGAAGATGTACACGAAAACCGCTCTATTCCGGCTGAAATGTCGATATATGCAATAAAAACAGAACTTCTCCCCTTTTCAATATCTTACTCAGTATTTTAACGAGAAACAAACAGTTGATTGAAAATGAAGTATTTAAGGTTATTATCTAATCAATTATGTGTTTGCATCATTTTTATCGTATATATAATGAATTAATACCCATAAACTGAAAATTCACAAAAACGTGGAAAAACGGCAAAATATTGCCTAATTCGATGATATTTTGTTTTAATTACATGAAGGAAAAGGAGATAATAAACGTCAAAATATTGCTAAATTCGATGATTTTTCGTTCGAAACAAAATACAAGAAAACTTGCTTCAAATGCAATATTATGCGACATTCTGAGATTTCAAGGCCAAATCACATATCGTGATACTAAATGAAACAGTATCGAAATATTGGTAAAAATGAATATATTTACGTAATGTCAAACTACATGAAAAACGTGAAAAAAGTCACTATTTAACCATATTTGAGGATTTTAACTTCAAATCATATAGCGAGGTTTCGTATTATTTAGATCCAAGAAAAGACATATGACAAGGTTGTTTCCAATACAAATGATAAAACCAATCTGTTTTCATTAGAATTAAGATTAGAGTTAATTAGAATGTTCCTGATTTTCCGTTTATATTACCGATGGAAGATGTACATGTAAAACCGCTCTAATCCGGCTGAAACGTCGATATATGCAATAAAAACCGAACTTCTCCCCTTTTCAATATCCTACTCAGTATTTTAACGAGAAACAAATATTTGATTGAAAATGAAGTATTTAAGGTTATTATCTAATCAATTATGTGTTTGCATCATTTTTATCGTATATATAATGAATTAATACCCATAAAATTAAAATTCACAGAAACGTGGAAAAACGGCAAAATATTGCCTAATTCGATGATATTTTGTTTAAATCACATGAAGGAAAAGGGGGGATGATAAACGTCAAAATATTGCTAAATTCGATGATTTTTCGTACGAAACAAAATGCAAGAAAACTTGCTTAAAATGCAATATTATGCGAAATTCTGAGATTTGAAGGCCAAATCACATATCGTGATACTACATGAAATAGTATCGACATATTGGTATAAACGAATATATTTACGTAAAATCACACTACTTGAAAAACGTGAAAAAAGTCACTATTTTACCATATATGAGGATTTTAACTTCAAATCATAGAGCGAGGTTTCGTATTATTTAGATCCAAGAAAAGACATATGACAATGTTGTTTCCAATACAAATGATAAAAACCAATGTGTTTTCATTAGAATTAATTAAAATGTTCCTGATTTTCCGTTATTATTACCGATGGAAGATGTACACGAAAACCGCTCTATTCCGGCTTAAATGTCGATATATGCAATAAAAACAGAACTTCTCCCCTTTTCAATATCCTACTCAGTATTTTAACGAGAAACAAATAGTTGATTGAAAATGAAGTATTTAAGGTTATTATCTAATCAATTATGTGTTTGCATCATTTTTATCGTATATATAATGAATTAATACCCATAAACTGAAAATTCACAAAAACGTGGAAAAACGGCAAAATATTGCCTAATTCGATGATATTTTGTTTTAATAACATGAAGGAAAAGGAGATAATAAACGTCAAAATATTGCTAAATTTGATGATTTTTCGTACGAAACAAAATACAAGAAAACTTGCTTCAAATGCAATATTATGCGACATTCTGAGATTTCAAGGCCAAATCACATATCGTGATACTACATGAAACAGTATCGAAATATTGGTAAAAAATGAATATATTTACGTAATGTCAAACTACATGAAAAACGTGAAAAAAGTCACTATTTAACCATATTTGAGAATTTTAACTTCAAATCATATAGCGAGGTTGCGTATTATTTAAATCCAAGAAAAGACATATGACAAGGTTGTTTCCAATACAAATGATAAAAACCAATGTGTTTTCATTAGAATTAATTAAAATGTTCCTGATTTTCCGTTCATATTACCGATGGAAGATGTATACGAAAACCGCTCTATTCCGGCTGAAATGTCGATATATGCAATAAAAACAGAACTTCTCCCCTTTTCAATATCTTACTCAGTATTTTAACGAGAAACAAATAGTTGATTGAAAATGAAGTATTTAAGGTTATTATCTAATCAATTATGTGTTTGCATCATTTTTATCGTATATATAATGAATTAATACCCATAAACTGAAAATTCACAGAAACGTGGAAAAACGGCAAAATATTGCCTAATTCGATGATATTTTGTTTTAATAAAATGAAGGAAAAGGAGATAATAAACGTCAAAATATTTCTAAATTCGATGATTTTTCGTTCGAAACAAAATACAAGAAAACTTGCTTCAAATGCAATATTATGCGACATTCTGAGATTTCAAGGCCAAATCACATATCGTGATACTACATGAAATAGTATCGAAATATTGGTGAAAATGAATATATTTACGTAAAATCACACTACTTGAAAAACGTGAAAAAAGTCACTATTTTACCATATATGAGGATTTTAACTTCAAATCATAGAGCGAGGTTTCGTATTATTTAGATCCAAGAAAAGACATATGACAATGTTGTTTCCAATACAAATGATAAAAACCAATGTGTTTTCATTAGAATTAACTAAAATGTTCCTGATTTTCCGTTTATATTACCGATGGAAGATGTACACGAAAACCGCTCTATTCCGGCTGAAACGTCGATATATGCAATAAAAACCTAACTTCTCCCCTTTTCAATATCCTACTCAGTATTTTAGCGAGAAACAAATAGTTGATTGAAAATGAAGTATTTAAGGTTATTATCTAATCAATTATGTGTTTGCATCATTTTTATCGTATATATAATGAATTAATACCCATAAAATTAAAATTCACAGAAACGTGGAAAAACGGCAAAATATTGCCTAATTCGATGATATTTTGTTTAAATCACATGAAGGAAAAAGGGGGATGATAAACGTCAAAATATTGCTAAATTCGATGATTTTTCGAACGAAACAAAATGCAAGAAAACTTGCTTAAAATGCAATATTTTGCGACATTCTGTGATTTCTAGGCCAAATCACATATCGTGATACTACATGAAACAGTATCGAAATATTGGTAAAAAATGAATATATTTACGTAATGTCAAACTACATGAAAAACGTGAAAAAAGTCACTATTTAACCATATTTGAGGATTTTAACTTCAAATCATATAGCGAGGTTGCGTATTATTTAAATCCAAGAAAAGACATATGACAAGGTTGTTTCCAATACAAATGATAAAAACCAATGTGTTTTCATTAGAATTAATTAAAATGTTCCTGATTTTCCGTTCATATTACCGATGGAAGATGTACACGAAAACCGCTCTATTCCGGCTGAAATGTCGATATATGCAATAAAAACAGAACTTCTCCCCTTTTCAATATCTTACTCAGTATTTTAACGAAAAACAAATAGTTGATTGAAAATGAAGTATTTAAGGTTATTATCTAATCAATTATGTGTTTGCATCATTTTTATCGTATATATAATGAATTAATACCCATAAACTGAAAATTCACAGAAACGTGGAAAAACGGCAAAATATTGCCTAATTCGATGATATTTTGTTTTAATAAAATGAAGGAAAAGGAGATAATAAACGTCAAAATATTGCTAAATTCGATGATTTTTCGTTCGAAACAAAATACAAGAAAACTTGCTTCAAATGCAATATTATGCGACATTCTGAGATTTCAAGGCCAAATCACATATCGTGATACTACATGAAATAGTATCGAAATATTGGTGAAAATGAATATATTTACGTAAAATCACACTACTTGAAAAACGTGAAAAAAGTCACTATTTTACCATATATGAGGATTTTAACTTCAAATCATAGAGCGAGGTTTCGTATTATTTAGATCCAAGAAAAGACATATGACAATGTTGTTTCCAATACAAATGATAAAAACCAATGTGTTTTCATTAGAATTAACTAAAATGTTCCTGATTTTCCGTTTATATTACCGATGGAAGATGTACACGAAAACCGCTCTATTCCGGCTGAAACGTCGATATATGCAATAAAAACCTAACTTCTCCCCTTTTCAATATCCTACTCAGTATTTTAACGATAACAAATAGTTGATTGAAAATGAAGTATTTAAGGTTATTATCTAATCAATTATGTGTTTGCATCATTTTTATCGTATATATAATGAATTAATACCCATAAAATTAAAATTCACAGAAACGTGGAAAAACGGCAAAATATTGCCTAATTCGATGATATTTTGTTTAAATCACATGAAGGAAAAGGGGGGATGATAAACGTCAAAATATTGCTAAATTCGATGATTTTTCGAACGAAACAAAATGCAAGAAAACTTGCTTAAAATGCAATATTTTGCGACATTCTGTGATTTCAAGGCCAAATCACATATCGTGATACTACATGAAACAGTATCGAAATATTGGTAAAAAATGAATATATTTACGTAATGTCAAACTACATGAAAAACGTGAAAAAAGTCACTATTTAACCATATTTGAGGATTTTAACTTCAAATCATATAGCGAGGTTGCGTATTATTTAAATCCAAGAAAAGACATATGACAAGGTTGTTTCCAATACAAATGATAAAAACCAATGTGTTTTCATTAGAATTAATTAAAATGTTCCTGATTTTCCGTTCATATTACCGATGGAAGATGTACACGAAAACCGCTCTATTCCGGCTGAAATGTCGATATATGCAATAAAAACAGAACTCCTCCCCTTTTCAATATCTTACTCAGTATTTTAACGAGAAACAAATAGTTGATTGAAAATGAAGTATTTAAGGTTATTATCTAATCAATTATGTGTTTGCATCATTTTTATCGTATATATAATGAATTAATACCCATAAACTGAAAATTCACAAAAACGTGGAAAAACGGCAAAATATTGCCTAATTCGATGATATTTTGTTTTAATAACATGAAGGAAAAGGAGATAATAAACGTCAAAATATTGCTAAATTTGATGATTTTTCGTACGAAACAAAATACAAGAAATCTTGCTTCAAATGCAATATTATGCGACATTCTGAGATTTCAAGGCCAAATCACATATCGTGATACTACATGAAATAGTATCGAAATATTGGTGAAAATGAATATATTTACATAATGTCAAACTACATGAAAAACGTGAAAAAAGTCACTATTTAACCATATTTGAGGATTTTAAATTCAAATCATAGAGCGAGGTTTCGTATAATTTAGTTCCAAGAAAAGATAAATGACAAGGTTGTATCCAATACAAATGATAAAACCAATCTGTTTTTATTAGAATTAACATTAGAATTAATTAGAATGTTCCTGATTTTCCGTTTATATTACCGATGGAAGATGTAAACGTAAAACCGCTCAAATCCGGCTGAAACGTCGATATATGCAATAAAAACCGAACTTCTCACCTTTTCAATATCCTACTCAGTATTTTAACGAGAAACAAATATTTGATTGAAAATAAAGTATTTAAGGTTAATTTCCAATCAATTATGTGTTTGCATCATTTTTATCGTATATATAATGAATTAATACCCATAAACTGAAAATTCACAGAAACGTGGAAAAATGGCAAAATATTGCCTAATTCGATGATATATTGTTTAAATCACATAGAGAAAAAGGGGGATGATAAACGTCAAAATATTGCTAAATTCGATGATTTTTCGTACGAAACAAAATGCAAGAAAACTTGCTTAAAATGCAATATTATGCGAAATTCTGAGATTTGAAGGCCAAATCACATATCGTGATACTACATGAAATAGTATCGACATATTGGTATAAACGAATATATTTACGTAAAATCACACTACTTGAAAAACGTGAAAAAAGTCACTATTTTACCATATATGAGGATTTTAACTTCAAATCATAGAGCGAGGTTTCGTATTATTTAGATCCAAGAAAAGACATATGACAATGTTGTTTCCAATACAAATGATAAAAACCAATGTGTTTTCATTAGAATTAATTAAAATGTTCCTGATTTTCCGTTATTATTACCGATGGAAGATGTACACGAAAACCGCTCTATTCCGGCTTAAATGTCGATATATGCAATAAAAACAGAACTTCTCCCCTTTTTAATATCCTACTCAGTATTTTAACGAGAAACAAATAGTTGATTGAAAATGAAGTATTTAAGGTTATTATCTAATCAATTATGTGTTTGCATCATTTTTATCGTATATATAATGAATTAATACCCATAAACTGAAAATTCACAAAAACGTGGAAAAACGGCAAAATATTGCCTAATTCGATGATATTTTGTTTTAATAACATGAAGGAAAAGGAGATAATAAACGTCAAAATATTGCTAAATTTGATGATTTTTCGTACGAAACAAAATACAAGAAAACTTGCTTCAAATGCAATATTATGCGACATTCTGAGATTTCAAGGCCAAATCACATATCGTGATACTACATGAAACAGTATCGAAATATTGGTAAAAAATGAATATATTTACGTAATGTCAAACTACATGAAAAACGTGAAAAAAGTCACTATTTAACCATATTTGAGAATTTTAACTTCAAATCATATAGCGAGGTTGCGTATTATTTAAATCCAAGAAAAGACATATGACAAGGTTGTTTCCAATACAAATGATAAAAACCAATGTGTTTTCATTAGAATTAATTAAAATGTTCCTGATTTTCCGTTCATATTACCGATGGAAGATGTATACGAAAACCGCTCTATTCCGGCTGAAATGTCGATATATGCAATAAAAACAGAACTTCTCCCCTTTTCAATATCTTACTCAGTATTTTAACGAGAAACAAATAGTTGATTGAAAATGAAGTATTTAAGGTTATTATCTAATCAATTATGTGTTTGCATCATTTTTATCGTATATATAATGAATTAATACCCATAAACTGAAAATTCACAGAAACGTGGAAAAACGGCAAAATATTGCCTAATTCGATGATATTTTGTTTTAATAAAATGAAGGAAAAGGAGATAATAAACGTCAAAATATTTCTAAATTCGATGATTTTTCGTTCGAAACAAAATACAAGAAAACTTGCTTCAAATGCAATATTATGCGACATTCTGAGATTTCAAGGCCAAATCACATATCGTGATACTACATGAAATAGTATCGAAATATTGGTGAAAATGAATATATTTACGTAAAATCACACTACTTGAAAAACGTGAAAAAAGTCACTATTTTACCATATATGAGGATTTTAACTTCAAATCATAGAGCGAGGTTTCGTATTATTTAGATCCAAGAAAAGACATATGACAATGTTGTTTCCAATACAAATGATAAAAACCAATGTGTTTTCATTAGAATTAACTAAAATGTTCCTGATTTTCCGTTTATATTACCGATGGAAGATGTACACGAAAACCGCTCTATTCCGGCTGAAACGTCGATATATGCAATAAAAACCTAACTTCTCCCCTTTTCAATATCCTACTCAGTATTTTAACGATAACAAATAGTTGATTGAAAATGAAGTATTTAAGGTTATTATCTAATCAATTATGTGTTTGCATCATTTTTATCGTATATATAATGAATTAATACCCATAAAATTAAAATTCACAGAAACGTGGAAAAACGGCAAAATATTGCCTAATTCGATGATATTTTGTTTAAATCACATGAAGGAAAAGGGGGGATGATAAACGTCAAAATATTGCTAAATTCGATGATTTTTCGAACGAAACAAAATGCAAGAAAACTTGCTTAAAATGCAATATTTTGCGACATTCTGTGATTTCAAGGCCAAATCACATATCGTGATACTACATGAAACAGTATCGAAATATTGGTAAAAAATGAATATATTTACGTAATGTCAAACTACATGAAAAACGTGAAAAAAGTCACTATTTAACCATATTTGAGGATTTTAACTTCAAATCATATAGCGAGGTTGCGTATTATTTAAATCCAAGAAAAGACATATGACAAGGTTGTTTCCAATACAAATGATAAAAACCAATGTGTTTTCATTAGAATTAATTAAAATGTTCCTGATTTTCCGTTCATATTACCGATGGAAGATGTACACGAAAACCGCTCTATTCCGGCTGAAATGTCGATATATGCAATAAAAACAGAACTTCTCCCCTTTTCAATATCTTACTCAGTATTTTAACGAGAAACAAATAGTTGATTGAAAATGAAGTATTTAAGGTTATTATCTAATCAATTATGTGTTTGCATCATTTTTATCGTATATATAATGAATTAATACCCATAAACTGAAAATTCACAAAAACGTGGAAAAACGGCAAAATATTGCCTAATTCGATGATATTTTGTTTTAATAACATGAAGGAAAAGGAGATAATAAACGTCAAAATATTGCTAAATTTGATGATTTTTCGTACGAAACAAAATACAAGAAATCTTGCTTCAAATGCAATATTATGCGACATTCTGAGATTTCAAGGCCAAATCACATATCGTGATACTACATGAAATAGTATCGAAATATTGGTGAAAATGAATATATTTACATAATGTCAAACTACATGAAAAACGTGAAAAAAGTCACTATTTAACCATATTTGAGGATTTTAAATTCAAATCATAGAGCGAGGTTTCGTATAATTTAGTTCCAAGAAAAGATAAATGACAAGGTTGTATCCAATACAAATGATAAAACCAATCTGTTTTTATTAGAATTAACATTAGAATTAATTAGAATGTTCCTGATTTTCCGTTTATATTACCGATGGAAGATGTAAACGTAAAACCGCTCAAATCCGGCTGAAACGTCGATATATGCAATAAAAACCGAACTTCTCCCCTTTTCAATATCCTACTCAGTATTTTAACGAGAAACAAATATTTGATTGAAAATAAAGTATTTAAGGTTAATTTCCAATCAATTATGTGTTTGCATCATTTTTATCGTATATATAATGAATAAACTGAAAATTCACAGAAACGTGGAAAAATGGCAAAATATTGCCTAATTCGATGATATATTGTTTAAATCACATAGAGAAAAAGGGGGATGATAAACGTCAAAATATTGCTAAATTCGATGATTTTTCGTACGAAACAAAATGCAAGAAAACTTGCTTAAAATGCAATATTATGCGAAATTCTGAGATTTGAAGGCCAAATCACATATCGTGATACTACATGAAATAGTATCGACATATTGGTATAAACGAATATATTTACGTAAAATCACACTACTTGAAAAACGTGAAAAAAGTCACTATTTTACCATATATGAGGATTTTAACTTCAAATCATAGAGCGAGGTTTCGTATTATTTAGATCCAGATCCAGATCCAGAAGATGTTCCTGATTTTCCGTTTATATTACCGATGGAAGATGTACACGAAAACCGCTCTATTCCGGCTGAAACGTCGATATATGCAATAAAAACAGAACTTCTCCCCTTTTCAATATCCTACTCAGTATTTTAACGAGAAACAAATAGTTGATTGAAAATGAAGTATTTAAGGTTATTATCTAATCAATTATGTGTTTGCATCATTTTTATCGTATATATAATGAATTAATACCAATAAAATTAAAATTCACAGAAACGTGGAAAAACGGCAAAATATTGCCTAATTCGATGATATTTTGTTTAAATCACATGAAGGAAAAGGGGGGATGATAAACGTCAAAATATTGCTAAATTCGATGATTTTTCGTAGGAAACAAAATGCAAGAAAACTTGCTTAAAATGCAATATTTTGCGACATTCTGAGATTTCAAGGCCAAATCACATATCGTGATACTACATGAAACAGTATCGAAATATTGGTAAAAAATGAATATATTTACGTAATGTCAAACTACATGAAAAACGTGAAAAAAGTCACTATTTAACCATATTTGAGGATTTTAACTTCAAATCATATAGCGAGGTTGCGTATTATTTAAATCCAAGAAAAGACATATGACAAGGTTGTTTCCAATACAAATGATAAAAACCAATGTGTTTTCATTAGAATTAATTAAAATGTTCCTGATTTTCCGTTCATATTACCAATGGAAGATGTACACGAAAACCGCTCTATTCCGGCTGAAATGTCGATATATGCAATAAAAACAGAACTTCTCCCCTTTTCAATATCTTTCTCAGAATTTTAACGAGAAACAAATAGTTGATTGAAAATGAAGTATTTAAGGTTATTATCTAATCAATTATGTGTTTGCATCTTTTTATCGTATATATAATGAATTAATACCCATAAACTGAAAATTCACAAAAACGTGGAAAAACGGCAAAATATTGCCTAATTCGATGATATTTTGTTTTAATTACATGAAGGAAAAGGAGATAATAAACGTCAAAATATTGCTAAATTCGATGATTTTTCGTTCGAAACAAAATACAAGAAAACTTGCTTCAAATGCAATATTATGCGACATTCTGAGATTTCAAGGCCAAATCACATATCGTGATACTAAATGAAACAGTATCGAAATATTGGTAAAAAATGAATATATTTACGTAATGTCAAACTACATGAAAAACGTGAAAAATTCACTATTTAACCATATTTGAGGATTTTAACTTCAAATCATATAGCGAGGTTTCGTATTATTTAGATCCAAGAAAAGACATATGACAAGGTTGTTTCCAATACAAATGATAAAACCAATCTGTTTTCATTAGAATTAACATTAGAATTAATTAGAATGTTCCTGATTTTCCGTTTATATTACCGATGGAAGATGTACATGTAAAACCGCTCTAATCCGGCTGAAACGTCGATATATGCAATAAAAACCGAACTTCTCCCCTTTTCAATATCCTACTCAGTATTTTAACAAGAAACAAATAGTTGATTGAAAATGAAGTATTTAAGGTTAATTTCCAATCAATTATGTGTTTGCATCATTTTTATCGTATATATAATGAATTAATACCCATAAACTGAAAATTCACAGAAACGTGGAAAAACGGCAAAATATTGCCTAATTCGATGATATTTTGTTTAAATCACATGGAGGAAAAGGGGGATGATAAACGTCAAAATATTGCTAAATTCGAAGATTTTTCGTACGAAACAAAATGCAAGAAAACTTGCTTAAAATGCAATATTATGCGACATTCTGAGATTTCAAGGCCAAATCACATATCGTGATACTACATGAAATAGTATCGAAATATTGGTGAAAATGAATATATTTACGTAATGTCAAACTACATGAAAAACGTGAAAAAAGTCACTATTTAACCATATTTGAGAATTTTAACTTCAAATCATATAGCGAGGTTGCGTATTATTTAAATCCAAGAAAAGACATATGACAAGGTTGTTTCCAATACAAATGATAAAAACCAATGTGTTTTCATTAGAATTAATTAAAATGTTCCTGATTTTCCGTTCATATTACCGATGGAAGATGTATACGAAAACCGCTCTATTCCGGCTGAAATGTCGATATATGCAATAAAAACAGAACTTCTCCCCTTTTCAATATCTTACTCAGTATTTTAACGAGAAACAAATAGTTGATTGAAAATGAAGTATTTAAGGTTATTATCTAATCAATTATGTGTTTGCATCATTTTTATCGTATATATAATGAATTAATACCCATAAACTGAAAATTCACAGAAACGTGGAAAAACGGCAAAATATTGCCTAATTCGATGATATTTTGTTTTAATAAAATGAAGGAAAAGGAGATAATAAACGTCAAAATATTTCTAAATTCGATGATTTTTCGTTCGAAACAAAATACAAGAAAACTTGCTTCAAATGCAATATTATGCGACATTCTGAGATTTCAAGGCCAAATCACATATCGTGATACTACATGAAATAGTATCGAAATATTGGTGAAAATGAATATATTTACGTAAAATCACACTACTTGAAAAACGTGAAAAAAGTCACTATTTTACCATATATGAGGATTTTAACTTCAAATCATAGAGCGAGGTTTCGTATTATTTAGATCCAAGAAAAGACATATGACAATGTTGTTTCCAATACAAATGATAAAAACCAATGTGTTTTCATTAGAATTAACTAAAATGTTCCTGATTTTCCGTTTATATTACCGATGGAAGATGTACACGAAAACCGCTCTATTCCGGCTGAAACGTCGATATATGCAATAAAAACCTAACTTCTCCCCTTTTCAATATCCTACTCAGTATTTTAACGATAACAAATAGTTGATTGAAAATGAAGTATTTAAGGTTATTATCTAATCAATTATGTGTTTGCATCATTTTTATCGTATATATAATGAATTAATACCCATAAAATTAAAATTCACAGAAACGTGGAAAAACGGCAAAATATTGCCTAATTCGATGATATTTTGTTTAAATCACATGAAGGAAAAGGGGGGATGATAAACGTCAAAATATTGCTAAATTCGATGATTTTTCGAACGAAACAAAATGCAAGAAAACTTGCTTAAAATGCAATATTTTGCGACATTCTGTGATTTCAAGGCCAAATCACATATCGTGATACTACATGAAACAGTATCGAAATATTGGTAAAAAATGAATATATTTACGTAATGTCAAACTACATGAAAAACGTGAAAAAAGTCACTATTTAACCATATTTGAGGATTTTAACTTCAAATCATATAGCGAGGTTGCGTATTATTTAAATCCAAGAAAAGACATATGACAAGGTTGTTTCCAATACAAATGATAAAAACCAATGTGTTTTCATTAGAATTAATTAAAATGTTCCTGATTTTCCGTTCATATTACCGATGGAAGATGTACACGAAAACCGCTCTATTCCGGCTGAAATGTCGATATATGCAATAAAAACAGAACTTCTCCCCTTTTCAATATCTTACTCAGTATTTTAACGAGAAACAAATAGTTGATTGAAAATGAAGTATTTAAGGTTATTATCTAATCAATTATGTGTTTGCATCATTTTTATCGTATATATAATGAATTAATACCCATAAACTGAAAATTCACAAAAACGTGGAAAAACGGCAAAATATTGCCTAATTCGATGATATTTTGTTTTAATAACATGAAGGAAAAGGAGATAATAAACGTCAAAATATTGCTAAATTTGATGATTTTTCGTACGAAACAAAATACAAGAAATCTTGCTTCAAATGCAATATTATGCGACATTCTGAGATTTCAAGGCCAAATCACATATCGTGATACTACATGAAATAGTATCGAAATATTGGTGAAAATGAATATATTTACATAATGTCAAACTACATGAAAAACGTGAAAAAAGTCACTATTTAACCATATTTGAGGATTTTAAATTCAAATCATAGAGCGAGGTTTCGTATAATTTAGTTCCAAGAAAAGATAAATGACAAGGTTGTATCCAATACAAATGATAAAACCAATCTGTTTTTATTAGAATTAACATTAGAATTAAT
Organism: Procambarus clarkii; assembly: GCF_040958095.1. Lineage (NCBI taxonomy): Eukaryota > Metazoa > Arthropoda > Malacostraca > Decapoda > Cambaridae > Procambarus > Procambarus clarkii. Next base: position 27,174,172 of record NC_091226.1, on the reverse strand, counting down.
TAGAATGTTCCTGATTTTCCGTTTATATTACCGATGGAAGATGTAAACGTAAAACCGCTCAAATCCGGCTGAAACGTCGATATATGCAATAAAAACCGAACTTCTCCCCTTTTCAATATCCTACTCAGTATTTTAACGAGAAACAAATATTTGATTGAAAATAAAGTATTTAAGGTTAATTTCCAATCAATTATGTGTTTGCATCATTTTTATCGTATATATAATGAATAAACTGAAAATTCACAGAAACGTGGAAAAATGGCAAAATATTGCCTAATTCGATGATATATTGTTTAAATCACATAGAGAAAAAGGGGGATGATAAACGTCAAAATATTGCTAAATTCGATGATTTTTCGTACGAAACAAAATGCAAGAAAACTTGCTTAAAATGCAATATTATGCGAAATTCTGAGATTTGAAGGCCAAATCACATATCGTGATACTACATGAAATAGTATCGACATATTGGTATAAACGAATATATTTACGTAAAATCACACTACTTGAAAAACGTGAAAAAAGTCACTATTTTACCATATATGAGGATTTTAACTTCAAATCATAGAGCGAGGTTTCGTATTATTTAGATCCAGATCCAGATCCAGAAGATGTTCCTGATTTTCCGTTTATATTACCGATGGAAGATGTACACGAAAACCGCTCTATTCCGGCTGAAACGTCGATATATGCAATAAAAACAGAACTTCTCCCCTTTTCAATATCCTACTCAGTATTTTAACGAGAAACAAATAGTTGATTGAAAATGAAGTATTTAAGGTTATTATCTAATCAATTATGTGTTTGCATCATTTTTATCGTATATATAATGAATTAATACCAATAAAATTAAAATTCACAGAAACGTGGAAAAACGGCAAAATATTGCCTAATTCGATGATATTTTGTTTAAATCACATGAAGGAAAAGGGGGGATGATAAACGTCAAAATATTGCTAAATTCGATGATTTTTCGTAGGAAACAAAATGCAAGAAAACTTGCTTAAAATGCAATATTTTGCGACATTCTGAGATTTCAAGGCCAAATCACATATCGTGATACTACATGAAACAGTATCGAAATATTGGTAAAAAATGAATATATTTACGTAATGTCAAACTACATGAAAAACGTGAAAAAAGTCACTATTTAACCATATTTGAGGATTTTAACTTCAAATCATATAGCGAGGTTGCGTATTATTTAAATCCAAGAAAAGACATATGACAAGGTTGTTTCCAATACAAATGATAAAAACCAATGTGTTTTCATTAGAATTAATTAAAATGTTCCTGATTTTCCGTTCATATTACCGATGGAAGATGTATACGAAAACCGCTCTATTCCGGCTGAAATGTCGATATATGCAATAAAAACAGAACTTCTCCCCTTTTCAATATCTTACTCAGTATTTTAACGAGAAACAAATAGTTGATTGAAAATGAAGTATTTAAGGTTATTATCTAATCAATTATGTGTTTGCATCATTTTTATCGTATATATAATGAATTAATACCCATAAACTGAAAATTCACAGAAACGTGGAAAAACGGCAAAATATTGCCTAATTCGATGATATTTTGTTTTAATAAAATGAAGGAAAAGGAGATAATAAACGTCAAAATATTTCTAAATTCGATGATTTTTCGTTCGAAACAAAATACAAGAAAACTTGCTTCAAATGCAATATTATGCGACATTCTGAGATTTCAAGGCCAAATCACATATCGTGATACTACATGAAATAGTATCGAAATATTGGTGAAAATGAATATATTTACGTAAAATCACACTACTTGAAAAACGTGAAAAAAGTCACTATTTTACCATATATGAGGATTTTAACTTCAAATCATAGAGCGAGGTTTCGTATTATTTAGATCCAAGAAAAGACATATGACAATGTTGTTTCCAATACAAATGATAAAAACCAATGTGTTTTCATTAGAATTAACTAAAATGTTCCTGATTTTCCGTTTATATTACCGATGGAAGATGTACACGAAAACCGCTCTATTCCGGCTGAAACGTCGATATATGCAATAAAAACCTAACTTCTCCCCTTTTCAATATCCTACTCAGTATTTTAACGATAACAAATAGTTGATTGAAAATGAAGTATTTAAGGTTATTATCTAATCAATTATGTGTTTGCATCATTTTTATCGTATATATAATGAATTAATACCCATAAAATTAAAATTCACAGAAACGTGGAAAAACGGCAAAATATTGCCTAATTCGATGATATTTTGTTTAAATCACATGAAGGAAAAGGGGGGATGATAAACGTCAAAATATTGCTAAATTCGATGATTTTTCGAACGAAACAAAATGCAAGAAAACTTGCTTAAAATGCAATATTTTGCGACATTCTGTGATTTCAAGGCCAAATCACATATCGTGATACTACATGAAACAGTATCGAAATATTGGTAAAAAATGAATATATTTACGTAATGTCAAACTACATGAAAAACGTGAAAAAAGTCACTATTTAACCATATTTGAGGATTTTAACTTCAAATCATATAGCGAGGTTGCGTATTATTTAAATCCAAGAAAAGACATATGACAAGGTTGTTTCCAATACAAATGATAAAAACCAATGTGTTTTCATTAGAATTAATTAAAATGTTCCTGATTTTCCGTTCATATTACCGATGGAAGATGTACACGAAAACCGCTCTATTCCGGCTGAAATGTCGATATATGCAATAAAAACAGAACTTCTCCCCTTTTCAATATCTTACTCAGTATTTTAACGAGAAACAAATAGTTGATTGAAAATGAAGTATTTAAGGTTATTATCTAATCAATTATGTGTTTGCATCATTTTTATCGTATATATAATGAATTAATACCCATAAACTGAAAATTCACAAAAACGTGGAAAAACGGCAAAATATTGCCTAATTCGATGATATTTTGTTTTAATAACATGAAGGAAAAGGAGATAATAAACGTCAAAATATTGCTAAATTTGATGATTTTTCGTACGAAACAAAATACAAGAAATCTTGCTTCAAATGCAATATTATGCGACATTCTGAGATTTCAAGGCCAAATCACATATCGTGATACTACATGAAATAGTATCGAAATATTGGTGAAAATGAATATATTTACATAATGTCAAACTACATGAAAAACGTGAAAAAAGTCACTATTTAACCATATTTGAGGATTTTAAATTCAAATCATAGAGCGAGGTTTCGTATAATTTAGTTCCAAGAAAAGATAAATGACAAGGTTGTATCCAATACAAATGATAAAACCAATCTGTTTTTATTAGAATTAACATTAGAATTAATTAGAATGTTCCTGATTTTCCGTTTATATTACCGATGGAAGATGTAAACGTAAAACCGCTCAAATCCGGCTGAAACGTCGATATATGCAATAAAAACCGAACTTCTCCCCTTTTCAATATCCTACTCAGTATTTTAACGAGAAACAAATATTTGATTGAAAATAAAGTATTTAAGGTTAATTTCCAATCAATTATGTGTTTGCATCATTTTTATCGTATATATAATGAATAAACTGAAAATTCACAGAAACGTGGAAAAATGGCAAAATATTGCCTAATTCGATGATATATTGTTTAAATCACATAGAGAAAAAGGGGGATGATAAACGTCAAAATATTGCTAAATTCGATGATTTTTCGTACGAAACAAAATGCAAGAAAACTTGCTTAAAATGCAATATTATGCGAAATTCTGAGATTTGAAGGCCAAATCACATATCGTGATACTACATGAAATAGTATCGACATATTGGTATAAACGAATATATTTACGTAAAATCACACTACTTGAAAAACGTGAAAAAAGTCACTATTTTACCATATATGAGGATTTTAACTTCAAATCATAGAGCGAGGTTTCGTATTATTTAGATCCAGATCCAGATCCAGAAGATGTTCCTGATTTTCCGTTTATATTACCGATGGAAGATGTACACGAAAACCGCTCTATTCCGGCTGAAACGTCGATATATGCAATAAAAACAGAACTTCTCCCCTTTTCAATATCCTACTCAGTATTTTAACGAGAAACAAATAGTTGATTGAAAATGAAGTATTTAAGGTTATTATCTAATCAATTATGTGTTTGCATCATTTTTATCGTATATATAATGAATTAATACCAATAAAATTAAAATTCACAGAAACGTGGAAAAACGGCAAAATATTGCCTAATTCGATGATATTTTGTTTAAATCACATGAAGGAAAAGGGGGGATGATAAACGTCAAAATATTGCTAAATTCGATGATTTTTCGTAGGAAACAAAATGCAAGAAAACTTGCTTAAAATGCAATATTTTGCGACATTCTGAGATTTCAAGGCCAAATCACATATCGTGATACTACATGAAACAGTATCGAAATATTGGTAAAAAATGAATATATTTACGTAATGTCAAACTACATGAAAAACGTGAAAAAAGTCACTATTTAACCATATTTGAGGATTTTAACTTCAAATCATATAGCGAGGTTGCGTATTATTTAAATCCAAGAAAAGACATATGACAAGGTTGTTTCCAATACAAATGATAAAAACCAATGTGTTTTCATTAGAATTAATTAAAATGTTCCTGATTTTCCGTTCATATTACCAATGGAAGATGTACACGAAAACCGCTCTATTCCGGCTGAAATGTCGATATATGCAATAAAAACAGAACTTCTCCCCTTTTCAATATCTTTCTCAGAATTTTAACGAGAAACAAATAGTTGATTGAAAATGAAGTATTTAAGGTTATTATCTAATCAATTATGTGTTTGCATCTTTTTATCGTATATATAATGAATTAATACCCATAAACTGAAAATTCACAAAAACGTGGAAAAACGGCAAAATATTGCCTAATTCGATGATATTTTGTTTTAATTACATGAAGGAAAAGGAGATAATAAACGTCAAAATATTGCTAAATTCGATGATTTTTCGTTCGAAACAAAATACAAGAAAACTTGCTTCAAATGCAATATTATGCGACATTCTGAGATTTCAAGGCCAAATCACATATCGTGATACTAAATGAAACAGTATCGAAATATTGGTAAAAAATGAATATATTTACGTAATGTCAAACTACATGAAAAACGTGAAAAATTCACTATTTAACCATATTTGAGGATTTTAACTTCAAATCATATAGCGAGGTTTCGTATTATTTAGATCCAAGAAAAGACATATGACAAGGTTGTTTCCAATACAAATGATAAAACCAATCTGTTTTCATTAGAATTAACATTAGAATTAATTAGAATGTTCCTGATTTTCCGTTTATATTACCGATGGAAGATGTACATGTAAAACCGCTCTAATCCGGCTGAAACGTCGATATATGCAATAAAAACCGAACTTCTCCCCTTTTCAATATCCTACTCAGTATTTTAACAAGAAACAAATAGTTGATTGAAAATGAAGTATTTAAGGTTAATTTCCAATCAATTATGTGTTTGCATCATTTTTATCGTATATATAATGAATTAATACCCATAAACTGAAAATTCACAGAAACGTGGAAAAACGGCAAAATATTGCCTAATTCGATGATATTTTGTTTAAATCACATGGAGGAAAAGGGGGATGATAAACGTCAAAATATTGCTAAATTCGAAGATTTTTCGTACGAAACAAAATGCAAGAAAACTTGCTTAAAATGCAATATTATGCGACATTCTGAGATTTCAAGGCCAAATCACATATCGTGATACTACATGAAATAGTATCGAAATATTGGTAAAAATGAATATATTTACGTAATATCAAACTACATGAAAAACGTGAAAAAAGTCGCTATATAACCATATACGAGAATTTTAACTTCAAATCATAGAGCGAGGTTTCGTATTATTTAGATCCAAGAAAAGACATATGACAATGTTGTTTCCAATACAAATGATAAAAACCAATGTGTTTTCATTAGAATTAATTAAAATGTTCCTGATTTTCCGTTAATATTACCGATGGAAGATGTACACGAAAACCGCTCTATTCCGGCTGAAATGTCGATATATGCAATAAAAACAGAACTTCTCCCCTTTTCAATATCTTACTCAGTATTTTAACGAGAAACAAATAGTTGATTGAAAATGAAGTATTTAAGGTTATTATCTAATCAATTATGTGTTTGCATCATTTTTATCGTATATATAATGAATTAATACCCATAAACTGAAAATTTACAAAAACGTTGAAAAACGGCAAAATATTGCCTAATTCGATGATATTTTGTTTTAATAACATGAAGGAAAAGGAGATAATAAACGTCAAAATATTGCTAAATTCGATGATTTTTCGTACGAAACAAAATACAAGAAAACTTGCTTCAAATGCAATATTATGCGACATTCTGAGATTTCAAGGCCAAATCACATATCGTGATACTACATGAAATAGTATCGAAATATTGGTGAAAATGAATATATTTACGTAATGTCAAACTACATGAAAAACGTGAAAAAAGTCACTATTTAACCATATTTGAGGATTTTAACTTCAAATCATAGAGCGAGGTTTCGTATTATTTAGATCCAAGAAAAGACATATGACAAGGTTGTATCCAATACAAATGATAAAACCAATCTGTTTTTATTAGAATTAACATTAGAATTAATTAGAATGTTCCTGATTTTCCGTTTATATTACCGATGGAAGATGTAAACGTAAAACCGCTCAAATCCGGCTGAAACCTCGATATATGCAATAAAAACCGAACTTCTCCCCTTTTCAATATCCTACTCAGTATTTTAACGAGAAACAAATAGTTGATCGAAAATGAAGTATTTAAGGTTAATTTCCAATCAATTATGTGTTTGCATCATTTTTATTGTATATTTAATGAATTAATACCGAAAGACTGAAAATTCACAAAAACGTGGAAAAACGGCAAAATATTGCCTAATTCGATGATATTTTGTTTAAATCACATGAAGGAAAAGGAGATGATAAACGTCAAAATATTGCTAAATTCGATGATTTTTCGTACGAAACAAAATGCAAGAAAACTTGCTTAAAATGCAATATTATGCGAAATTCTGAGATTTGAAGGCCAAATCACATATCGTGATACTACATGAAATAGTATCGACATATTGGTATAAACGAATATATTTACGTAAAATCACACTACCTGAAAAACGTGAAAAAAGTCACTATTTTACCATATATGAGGATTTTAACTTCAAATCATAGAGCGAGGTTTCGTATTATTTAGATCCAAGAAAAGACATATGACAATGTTGTTTCCAATACAAATGATAAAAACCAATGTGTTTTCATTAGAATTAACTAAAATGTTCCTGATTTTCCGTTTATATTACCGATGGAAGATGTACACGAAAACCGCTCTATTCCGGCTGAAACGTCGATATATGCAATAAAAATAGAACTTCTCCCCTTTTAAATATCCTACTCAGTATTTTAACGAGAAACAAATAGTTAATTGAAAATTAAGTATTTAAGGTTATTATCTAATCAATTATGTGTTTGCATCATTTTTGTCGTATATATAATGAATGTGACTTTTAGTGACTAATACCCATAAACTGAAAATTCACAAAAACGTGGAAAAACGGCAAAATATTGCCTAATTCGATGATATTTTGTTTTAATAACATGAAGGAAAAGGAGATAATAAACGTCAAAATATTGCTAAATTCGATGATTTTTCGTTCGAAACAAAATACAAGAAAACTTGCTTCAAATGCAATATTATGCGACATTCTGAGATTTCAAGGCCAAATCACATATCGTGATACTACATGAAATAGTATCGAAATATTGGTGAAAATGAATATATTTACGTAATGTCAAACTACATGAAAAACGTGAAAAAAGTCACTATTTAACCATATTTGAGGATTTTAACTTCAAATCATAGAGCGAGGTTTCGTATTATTTAGATCCAAGAAAAGACATATGACAAGGTTGTATCCAATACAAATGATAAAACCAATCTGTTTTCATTAGAATTAACATTAGAATTAATTAGAATGTTCCTGATTTTCCGTTTATATTACCGATGGAAGATATAACGTAAAACCGCTCAAATCCTGCTGAAACGTCGATATATGCAATAAAAACCGAACTTCTCCCCTTTTCAATATCCTACTCAGTATTTTAACAAGAAACAAATAGTTGATCGAAAATGAAGTATTTAAGGTTAATTTCCAATCAATTATGTGTTTGCATCATTTTTATTGTATATATAATGAATTAATACCGAAAGACTGAAAATTCACAAAAACGTGGAAAAAACGGCAAAATATTGCCTAATTCGATGATATTTTGTTTAAATCACATGAAGGAAAAGGAGATGATAAACGTCAAAATATTGCTAAATTCGATGATTTTTCGTACGAAACATAATGCAAGAAAACTTGCTTAAAATGCAATATTATGCGAAATTCTGAGGTTTGAAGGCCAAATCACATATCGTGATACTACATGAAATAGTATCGACATATTGGTATAAACGAATATATTTACGTAAAATCACACTACTTGAAAAACGTGAAAAAAGTCACTATTTTACCATATATGAGGATTTTAACTTCAAATCATAGAGCAAGGTTTCGTATTATTTAGATCCAAGAAAAGACATATGACAATGTTGTTTCCAATACAAATGATAAAAACCAATGTGTTTTCATTAGAATTAACTAAAATTTTCCTGATTTTCCGTTTATATTACCGATGGAAGATGTACACGAAAACCGCTCTATTCCGGCTGAAACGTCGATATATGCAATAAAAACAGAACTTCTCCCCTTTTCAATATCCTACTCAGTATTTTAACGAGAAACAAATAGTTGATTGAAAATGAAGTATTTAAGGTTATTATCTAATCAATTATGTGTTTGCATCATTTTTATCGTATATATAATGAATTAATACCAATAAAATTAAAATTCACAGAAACGTGGAAAAACGGCAAAATATTGCCTAATTCGATGATATTTTGTTTAAATCACATGAAGGAAAAGGGGGGATGATAAACGTCAAAATATTGCTAAATTCGATGATTTTTCGTAGGAAACAAAATGCAAGAAAACTTGCTTAAAATGCAATATTTTGCGACATTCTGAGATTTCAAGGCCAAATCACATATCGTGATACTACATGAAACAGTATCGAAATATTGGTAAAAAATGAATATATTTACGTAATGTCAAACTACATGAAAAACGTGAAAAAAGTCACTATTTAACCATATTTGAGGATTTTAACTTCAAATCATATAGCGAGGTTGCGTATTATTTAAATCCAAGAAAAGACATATGACAAGGTTGTTTCCAATACAAATGATAAAAACCAATGTGTTTTCATTAGAATTAATTAAAATGTTCCTGATTTTCCGTTCATATTACCGATGGAAGATGTACACGAAAACCGCTCTATTCCGGCTGAAATGTCGATATATGCAATAAAAACAGAACTTCTCCCCTTTTCAATATCTTACTCAGTATTTTAACGAGAAACAAATAGTTGATTGAAAATGAAGTATTTAAGGTTATTATCTAATCAATTATGTGTTTGCATCTTTTTATCGTATATATAATGAATTAATACCCATAAACTGAAAATTCACAAAAACGTGGAAAAACGGCAAAATATTGCCTAATTCGATGATATTTTGTTTTAATTACATGAAGGAAAAGGAGATAATAAACGTCAAAATATTGCTAAATTCGATGATTTTTCGTTCGAAACAAAATACAAGAAAACTTGCTTCAAATGCAATATTATGCGACATTCTGAGATTTCAAGGCCAAATCACATATCGTGATACTAAATGAAACAGTATCGAAATATTGGTAAAAAATGAATATATTTACGTAATGTCAAACTACATGAAAAACGTGAAAAAAGTCACTATTTAACCATATTTGAGGATTTTAACTTCAAATCATATAGCGAGGTTTCGTATTATTTAGATCCAAGAAAAGACATATGACAACATATGACAAGGTTGTTTCCAATACAAATGATAAAACCAATCTGTTTTCATTAGAAGTAACATTAGAATTAATTAGAATGTTATTGATTTTCCGTTTATATTACCGATGGAATATGTACATGTAAAACCGCTCTAATCCGGCTGAAACGTCGATATATGCAATAAAAACCGAACTTCTCCCCTTTTCAATATCCTACTCAGTATTTTAACAAGAAACAAATAGTTGATTGAAAATGAAGTATTTAAGGTTAATTTCCAATCAATTATGTGTTTGCATCATTTTTATCGTATATATAATGAATTAATACCCATAAACTGAAAATTCACAGAAACGTGGGAAACCGGCAAAATATTGCCTAATTCGATGATATTTTGTTTAAATCACATGGAGGAAAAGGGGGATGATAAACGTCAAAATATTGCTAAATTCGATGATTTTTCGTACGAAACAAAATGCAAGAAAACTTGCTTAAAATGCAATATTTTGCGACATTCTGAGATTTCAAGGCCAAATCACATATCGTGATACTACATGAAACAGTATCGAAATATTGGTAAAAAATGAATATATTTACGTAATGTCAAACTACATGAAAAACGTGAAAAAAGTCACTATTTAACCATATTTGAGGATTTTAACTTCAAATCATATAGCGAGGTTGCGTATTATTTAAATCCAAGAAAAGACATATGACAAGGTTGTTTCCAATACAAATGATAAAAACCAATGTGTTTTCATTAGAATTAATTAAAATGTTCCTGATTTTCCGTTCATATTACCGATGGAAGATGTACACGAAAACCGCTCTATTCCGGCTGAAATGTCGATATATGCAATAAAAACAGAACTTCTCCCCTTTTCAATATCTTACTCAGTATTTTAACGAGAAACAAATAGTTGATTGAAAATGAAGTATTTAAGGTTATTATCTAATCAATTATGTGTTTGCATCATTTTTATCGTATATATAATGAATTAATACCCATAAACTGAAAATTCACAAAAACGTGGAAAAACGGCAAAATATTGCCTAATTCGATGATATTTTGTTTTAATTACATGAAGGAAAAGGAGATAATAAACGTCAAAATATTGCTAAATTCGATGATTTTTCGTTCGAAACAAAATACAAGAAAACTTGCTTCAAATGCAATATTATGCGACATTCTGAGATTTCAAGGCCAAATCACATATCGTGATACTAAATGAAACAGTATCGAAATATTGGTAAAAAATGAATATATTTACGTAATGTCAAACTACATGAAAAACGTGAAAAAAGTCACTATTTAACCATATTTGAGGATTTTAACTTCAAATCATATAGCGAGGTTTCGTATTATTTAGATCCAAGAAAAGACATATGACAAGGTTGTTTCCAATACAAATGATAAAACCAATCTGTTTTCATTAGAATTAACATTAGAATTAATTAGAATGTTCTTGATTTTCCGTTTATATTACCGATGGAATATGTACATGTAAAACCGCTCTAATCCGGCTGAAACGTCGATATATGCAATAAAAACCGAACTTCTCCCCTTTTCAATATCCTACTCAGTATTTTAACAAGAAACAAATAGTTGATTGAAAATGAAGTATTTAAGGTTAATTTCCAATCAATTATGTGTTTGCATCATTTTTATCGTATATATAATGAATTAATACCCATAAACTGAAAATTCACAGAAACGTGGAAAAACGGCAAAATATTGCCTAATTCGATGATATTTTGTTTAAATCACATGGAGGAAAAGGGGGATGATAAACGTCAAAATATTGCTAAATTCGAAGATTTTTTCGTACGAAACAAAATGAGAGAAAACTTGCTTAAAATGCAATATTATGCGACATTCTGAGATTTCAAGGCCAAATCACATATCGTGATACTACATGAAATAGTATCGAAATATTGGTAAAAATGAATATATTTACGTAATATCAAACTACATGAAAAACGTGAAAAAAGTCGGTATTTAACCATATATGAGAATTTTAACTTCAAATCATAGAGCGAGGTTTCGTATTATTTAGATCCAAGAAAAGACATATGACAAGGTTGTATCCAATACAAATGATAAAACCAATCTGTTTTCATTAGAATTAACATTAGAATTAATTAGAATGTTCCTGATTTTCCGTTTATATTACCGATGGAAGATGTACACGTAAAACCGCTCTAATCCGGCTGAAACGTCGATATATGCAATAAAAACCGAACTTCTCTGCTTTTCAATATCCTACTCAGTATTTTAACGAGAAACAAATAGTTAATTGAAAATGAAGTATTTAAGGCTAATTTCCAATCAATTATGTGTTTGCATCATTTTTATCGTATTTTTAATGAATTAATACCCATAAACTGAAAATTCACAGAAACGTGGAAAAACGGCAAAATATTGCCTAATTCGATGATATTTTGTTTAAATCACATGAAGGAAAAGATGATAAATGTCAAAATATTGCTAAATTCGATGATTTTTCGTACGAAACAAAATGCAAGAAAACTTGCTTAAAATGCAATATTATGCGAAATTCTGAGATTTGAAGGCCAAATCACATATCGTGATACTAGATGAAATAGTATCGAAATATTGGTAAAAACGAATATATTTACGTAAAATCACACTACTTGAAAAACGTGAAAAAAGTCACTATTTTACCATATATGAGGATTTTAACTTCAAATCATAGAGCGAGGTTTCGTATTATTTAGATCCAAGAAAAGACATATGACAATGTTGTTTCCAATACAAATGATAAAAACCAATGTGTTTTCATTAGAATTAACTAAAATGTTCCTGATTTTCCGTTTATATTACCGATGGAAGATGTACACGAAAACCGCTCTATTCCGGCTGAAACGTCGATATATGCAATAAAAACAGAACTTCTCCCCTTTTCAATATCCTACTCAGTATTTTAACAAGAAACAAATAGTTGATTGAAAATGAAGTATTTAAGGTTAATTTCCAATCAATTATGTGTTTGCATCATTTTTATCGTATATATAATGAATTAATACCCATAAACTGAAAATTCACAGAAACGTGGAAAAACGGCAAAATATTGCCTAATTCGATGATATTTTGTTTAAATCACATGGAGGAAAAGGGGGATGATAAACGTCAAAATATTGCTAAATTCGATGATTTTTCGTACGAAACAAAATGCAAGAAAACTTGCTTAAAATGCAATATTTTGCGACATTCTGAGATTTCAAGGCCAAATCACATATCGTGATACTACATGAAACAGTATCGAAATATTGGTAAAAAATGAATATATTTACGTAATGTCAAACTACATGAAAAACGTGAAAAAAGTCACTATATAACCATATTTGAGGATTTTAACTTCAAATCATATAGCGAGGTTTCGTATTATTTAGATCCAAGAAAAGACATATGACAAGGTTGTTTCCAATACAAATGATAAAACCAATCTGTTTTCATTAGAATTAACATTAGAATTAATTAGAATGTTCCTGATTTTCCGTTTATATTACCGATGGAAGATGTACATGTAAAACCGCTCTAATCCGGCTGAAACGTCGATATATGCAATAAAAACCGAACTTCTCCCCTTTTCAATATCCTACTCAGTATTTTAACAAGAAACAAATAGTTGATTGAAAATGAAGTATTTAAGGTTAATTTCCAATCAATTATGTGTTTGCATCATTTTTATCGTATATATAATGAATTAATACCCATAAACTGAAAATTCACAGAAACGTGGAAAAACGGCAAAATATTGCCTAATTCGATGATATTTTGTTTAAATCACATGGAGGAAAAGGGGGATGATAAACGTCAAAATATTGCTAAATTCGAAGATTTTTCGTACGAAACAAAATGCAAGAAAACTTGCTTAAAATGCAATATTATGCGACATTCTGAGATTTCAAGGCCAAATCACATATCGTGATACTACATGAAATAGTATCGAAATATTGGTAAAAATGAATATATTTACGTAATATCAAACTACATGAAAAACGTGAAAAAAGTCGCTATATAACCATATATGAGAATTTTAACTTCAAATCATAGAGCGAGGTTTCGTATTATTTAGATCCAAGAAAAGACATATGACAATGTTGTTTCCAATACAAATGATAAAAACCAATGTGTTTTCATTAGAATTAATTAAAATGTTCCTGATTTTCCGTTAATATTACCGATGGAAGATGTACACGAAAACCGCTCTATTCCGGCTGAAATGTCGATATATGCAATAAAAACAGAACTTCTCCCCTTTTCAATATCTTACTCAGTATTTTAACGAGAAACAAATAGTTGATTGAAAATGAAGTATTTAAGGTTATTATCTAATCAATTATGTGTTTGCATCATTTTTATCGTATATATAATGAATTAATACCCATAAACTGAAAATTTACAAAAACGTTGAAAAACGGCAAAATATTGCCTAATTCGATGATATTTTGTTTTAATAACATGAAGGAAAAGGAGATAATAAACGTCAAAATATTGCTAAATTCGAAGATTTTTCGTACGAAACAAAATACAAGAAAACTTGCTTCAAATGCAATATTATGCGACATTCTGAGATTTCAAGGCCAAATCACATATCGTGATACTACATGAAATAGTATCGAAATATTGGTGAAAATGAATATATTTACGTAATGTCAAACTACATGAAAAACGTGAAAAAAGTCACTATTTAACCATATTTGAGGATTTTAACTTCAAATCATAGAGCGAGGTTTCGTATTATTTAGATCCAAGAAAAGACATATGACAAGGTTGTATCCAATACAAATGATAAAACCAATCTGTTTTTATTAGAATTAACATTAGAATTAATTAGAATGTTCCTGATTTTCCGTTTATATTACCGATGGAAGATGTAAACGTAAAACCGCTCAAATCCGGCTGAAACCTCGATATATGCAATAAAAACCGAACTTCTCCCCTTTTCAATATCCTACTCAATATTTTAACGAGAAACAAATAGTTGATCGAAAATGAAGTATTTAAGGTTAATTTCCAATCAATTATGTGTTTGCATCATTTTTATTGTATATTTAATGAATTAATACCGAAAGACTGAAAATTCACAAAAACGTGGAAAAACGGCAAAATATTGCCTAATTCGATGATATTTTGTTTAAATCACATGAAGGAAAAGGAGATGATAAACGTCAAAATATTGCTAAATTCGATGATTTTTCGTACGAAACAAAATGCAAGAAAACTTGCTTAAAATGCAATATTATGCGAAATTCTGAGATTTGAAGGCCAAATCACATATCGTGATACTACATGAAATAGTATCGACATATTGGTATAAACGAATATATTTACGTAAAATCACACTACCTGAAAAACGTGAAAAAAGTCACTATTTTACCATATATGAGGATTTTAACTTCAAATCATAGAGCGAGGTTTCGTATTATTTAGATCCAAGAAAAGACATATGACAATGTTGTTTCCAATACAAATGATAAAAACCAATGTGTTTTCATTAGAATTAACTAAAATGTTCCTGATTTTCCGTTTATATTACCGATGGAAGATGTACACGAAAACCGCTCTATTCCGGCTGAAACGTCGATATATGCAATAAAAACAGAACTTCTCCCCTTTTAAATATCCTACTCAGTATTTTAACGAGAAACAAATAGTTGATTGAAAATTAAGTATTTAAGGTTATTATCTAATCAATTATGTGTTTGCATCATTTTTATCGTATATATAATGAATTAATACCCATAAACTGAAAATTCACAAAAACGTGGAAAAACGGCAAAATATTGCCTAATTCGATGATATTTTGTTTTAATAACATGAAGGAAAAGGAGATAATAAACGTCAAAATATTGCTAAATTCGATGATTTTTCGTTCGAAACAAAATACAAGAAAACTTGCTTCAAATGCAATATTATGCGACATTCTGAGATTTCAAGGCCAAATCACATATCGTGATACTACATGAAATAGTATCGAAATATTGGTGAAAATGAATATATTTACGTAATGTCAAACTACATGAAAAACGTGAAAAAAGTCACTATTTAACCATATTTGAGGATTTTAACTTCAAATCATAGAGCGAGGTTTCGTATTATTTAGATCCAAGAAAAGACATATGACAAGGTTGTATCCAATACAAATGATAAAACCAATCTGTTTTCATTAGAATTAACATTAGAATTAATTAGAATGTTCCTGATTTTCCGTTTATATTACCGATGGAAGATATAACGTAAAACCGCTCAAATCCTGCTGAAACGTCGATATATGCAATAAAAACCGAACTTCTCCCCTTTTCAATATCCTACTCAGTATTTTAACGAGAAACAAATAGTTGATCGAAAATAAAGTATTTAAGGTTAATTTCCAATCAATTATGTGTTTGCATCATTTTTATTGTATATATAATGAATTAATACCGAAAGACTGAAAATTCACAAAAACGTGGAAAAACGGCAAAATATTGCCTAATTCGATGATATTTTGTTTAAATCACATGAAGGAAAAGGAGATGATAAACGTCAAAATATTGCTAAATTCGATGATTTTTCGTACGAAACAAAATGCAAGAAAACTTGCTTAAAATGCAATATTATGCGAAATTCTGAGATTTGAAGGCCAAATCACATATCGTGATACTACATGAAATAGTATCGACATATTGGTATAAACGAATATATTTACGTAAAATCACACTACTTGAAAAACGTGAAAAAAGTCACTATTTTACCATATATGAGGATTTTAACTTCAAATCATAGAGCGAGGTTTCGTATTATTTAGATCCAAGAAAAGACATATGACAATGTTGTTTCCAATACAAATGATAAAAACCAATGTGTTTTCATTAGAATTAATTAAAATGTTCCTGATTTTCCGTTAATATTACCGATGGAAGATGTACACGAAAACCGCTCTATTCCGGCTGAAATGTCGATATATGCAATAAAAACAGAACTTCTCCCCTTTTCAATATCTTACTCAGTATTTTAACGAGAAACAAATAGTTGATTGAAAATGAAGTATTTAAGGTTATTATCTAATCAATTATGTGTTTGCATCATTTTTATCGTATATATAATGAATTAATACCCATAAACTGAAAATTCACAAAAACGTGGAAAAACGGCAAAATATTGCCTAATTCGATGATATTTTGTTTTAATAACATGAAGGAAAAGGAGATAATAAACGTCAAAATATTGCTAAATTCGATGATTTTTCGTTCGAAACAAAATACAAGAAAACTTGCTTCAAATGCAATATTATGCGACATTCTGAGATTTCAAGGCCAAATCACATATCGTGATACTACATGAAATAGTATCGAAATATTGGTGAAAATGAATATATTTACGTAATGTCAAACTACATGAAAAACGTGAAAAAAGTCACTATTTAACCATACTTGAGGATTTTAACTTCAAATCATAGAGCGAGGTTTCGTATTATTTAGATCCAAGAAAAGACATATGACAAGGTTGTATCCAATACAAATGATAAAACCAATCTGTTTTCATTAGAATTAACATTAGAATTAATTAGAATGTTCCTGATTTTCCGTTTATATTACCGATGGAAGATATAACGTAAAACCGCTCAAATCCTGCTGAAACGTCGATATATGCAATAAAAACCGAACTTCTCCCCTTTTCAATATCCTACTCAGTATTTTAACGAGAAACAAATAGTCGATCGAAAATGAAGTATTTAAGGTTAATTTCCAATCAATTATGTGTTTGCATCATTTTTATTGTATATATAATGAATTAATACCGAAAGACTGAAAATTCACAAAAACGTGGAAAAACGGCAAAATATTGCCTAATTCGATGATATTTTGTTTAAATCACATGAAGGAAAAGGAGATGATAAACGTCAAAATATTGCTAAATTCGATGATTTTTCGTACGAAACATAATGCAAGAAAACTTGCTTAAAATGCAATATTATGCGAAATTCTGAGATTTGAAGGCCAAATCACATATCGTGATACTACATGAAATAGTATCGACATATTGGTATAAACGAATATATTTACGTAAAATCACACTACTTGAAAAACGTGAAAAAAATCACTATTTTACCATATATGAGGATTTTAACTTCAAATCATAGAGCAAGGTTTCGTATTATTTAGATCCAAGAAAAGACATATGACAATGTTGTTTCCAATACAAATGATAAAAACCAATGTGTTTTCATTAGAATTAACTAAAATGTTCCTGATTTTCCGTTTATATTACCGATGGAAGATGTACACGAAAACCGCTCTATTCCGGCTGAAATGTCGATATATGCAATAAAAACAGAACTTCTCCCCTTTTCAATATCCTACTCAGTATTTTAACGAGAAACAAATAGTTGATTGAAAATGAAGTATTTAAGGTTATTATCTAATCAATTATGTGTTTGCATCATTTTTATCGTATATATAATGAATTAATACCAATAAAATTAAAATTCACAGAAACGTGGAAAAACGGCAAAATATTGCCTAATTCGATGATATTTTGTTTAAATCACATGAAGGAAAAGGGGGGATGATAAACGTCAAAATATTGCT
Organism: Procambarus clarkii; assembly: GCF_040958095.1. NCBI lineage: Eukaryota > Metazoa > Arthropoda > Malacostraca > Decapoda > Cambaridae > Procambarus > Procambarus clarkii. Next base: position 27,155,612 of record NC_091226.1, on the reverse strand, counting down.
AAATTCGATGATTTTTCGTAGGAAACAAAATGCAAGAAAACTTGCTTAAAATGCAATATTTTGCGACATTCTGAGATTTCAAGGCCAAATCACATATCGTGATACTACATGAAACAGTATCGAAATATTGGTAAAAAATGAATATATTTACGTAATGTCAAACTACATGAAAAACGTGAAAAAAGTCACTATTTAACCATATTTGAGGATTTTAACTTCAAATCATATAGCGAGGTTGCGTATTATTTAAATCCAAGAAAAGACATATGACAAGGTTGTTTCCAATACAAATGATAAAAACCAATGTGTTTTCATTAGAATTAATTAAAATGTTCCTGATTTTCCGTTCATATTACCGATGGAAGATGTACACGAAAACCGCTCTATTCCGGCTGAAATGTCGATATATGCAATAAAAACAGAACTTCTCCCCTTTTCAATATCTTACTCAGTATTTTAACGAGAAACAAATAGTTGGTTGAAAATGAAGTATTTAAGGTTATTATCTAATCAATTATGTGTTTGCATCTTTTTATCGTATATATAATGAATTAATACCCATAAACTGAAAATTCACAAAAACGTGGAAAAACGGCAAAATATTGCCTAATTCGATGATATTTTGTTTTAATTACATGAAGGAAAAGGAGATAATAAACGTCAAAATATTGCTAAATTCGATGATTTTTCGTTCGAAACAAAATACAAGAAAACTTGCTTCAAATGCAATATTATGCGACATTCTGAGATTTCAAGGCCAAATCACATATCGTGATACTAAATGAAACAGTATCGAAATATTGGTAAAAAATGAATATATTTACGTAATGTCAAACTACATGAAAAACGTGAAAAAAGTCACTATTTAACCATATTTGAGGATTTTAACTTCAAATCATATAGCGAGGTTTCGTATTATTTAGATCCAAGAAAAGACATATGACAAGGTTGTTTCCAATACAAATGATAAAACCAATCTGTTTTCATTAGAAGTAACATTAGAATTAATTAGAATGTTATTGATTTTCCGTTTATATTACCGATGGAATATGTACATGTAAAACCGCTCTAATCCGGCTGAAACGTCGATATATGCAATAAAAACCGAACTTCTCCCCTTTTCAATATCCTACTCAGTATTTTAACAAGAAACAAATAGTTGATTGAAAATGAAGTATTTAAGGTTATTTTCCAATCAATTATGTGTTTGCATCATTTTTATCGTATATATAATGAATTAATACCCATAAACTGAAAATTCACAGAAACGTGGAAAAACGGCAAAATATTGCCTAATTCGATGATATTTTGTTTAAATCACATGGAGGAAAAGGGGGATGATAAACGTCAAAATATTGCTAAATTCGATGATTTTTCGTACGAAACAAAATGCAAGAAAACTTGCTTAAAATGCAATATTTTGCGACATTCTGAGATTTCAAGGCCAAATCACATATCGTGATACTACATGAAACAGTATCGAAATATTGGTAAAAAATGAATATATTTACGTAATGTCAAACTACATGAAAAACGTGAAAAAAGTCACTATTTAACCATATTTGAGGATTTTAACTTCAAATCATATAGCGAGGTTGCGTATTATTTAAATCCAAGAAAAGACATATGACAAGGTTGTTTCCAATACAAATGATAAAAACCAATGTGTTTTCATTAGAATTAATTAAAATGTTCCTGATTTTCCGTTCATATTACCGATGGAAGATGTACACGAAAACCGCTCTATTCCGGCTGAAATGTCGATATATGCAATAAAAACAGAACTTCTCCCCTTTTCAATATCTTACTCAGTATTTTAACGAGAAACAAATAGTTGATTGAAAATGAAGTATTTAAGGTTATTATCTAATCAATTATGTGTTTGCATCATTTTTATCGTATATATAATGAATTAATACCCATAAACTGAAAATTCACAAAAACGTAGAAAAACGGCAAAATATTGCCTAATTCGATGATATTTTGTTTTAATTACATGAAGGAAAAGGAGATAATAAACGTCAAAATATTGCTAAATTCGATGATTTTTCGTTCGAAACAAAATACAAGAAAACTTGCTTCAAATGCAATATTATGCGACATTCTGAGATTTCAAGGCCAAATCACATATCGTGATACTAAATGAAACAGTATCGAAATATTGGTAAAAAATGAATATATTTACGTAATGTCAAACTACATGAAAAACGTGAAAAAAGTCACTATTTAACCATATTTGAGGATTTTAACTTCAAATCATATAGCGAGGTTTCGTATTATTTAGATCCAAGAAAAGACATATGACAAGGTTGTTTCCAATACAAATGATAAAACCAATCTGTTTTCATTAGAATTAACATTAGAATTAATTAGAATGTTCTTGATTTTCCGTTTATATTACCGATGGAATATGTACATGTAAAACCGCTCTAATCCGGCTGAAACGTCGATATATGCAATAAAAACCGAACTTCTCCCCTTTTCAATATCCTACTCAGTATTTTAACAAGAAACAAATAGTTGATTGAAAATGAAGTATTTAAGGTTAATTTCCAATCAATTATGTGTTTGCATCATTTTTATCGTATATATAATGAATTAATACCCATAAACTGAAAATTCACAGAAACGTGGAAAAACGGCAAAATATTGCCTAATTCGATGATATTTTGTTTAAATCACATGGAGGAAAAGGGGGATGATAAACGTCAAAATATTGCTAAATTCGAAGATTTTTTCGTACGAAACAAAATGAGAGAAAACTTGCTTAAAATGCAATATTATGCGACATTCTGAGATTTCAAGGCCAAATCACATATCGTGATACTACATGAAATAGTATCGAAATATTGGGAAAAATGAATATATTTACGTAATATCAAACTACATGAAAAACGTGAAAAAAGTCGGTATTTAACCATATATGAGAACTTTAACTTCAAATAATAGAGCGAGGTTTCGTATTATTTAGATCCAAGAAAAGACATATGACAAGGTTGTATCCAATACAAATGATAAAACCAATCTGTTTTCATTAGAATTAACATTAGAATTAATTAGAATGTTCCTGATTTTCCGTTTATATTACCGATGGAAGATGTACACGTAAAACCGCTCTAATCCGGCTGAAACGTCGATATATGCAATAAAAACCGAACTTCTCTGCTTTTCAATATCCTACTCAGTATTTTAACGAGAAACAAATAGTTAATTGAAAATGAAGTATTTAAGGCTAATTTCCAATCAATTATGTGTTTGCATCATTTTTATCGTATTTTTAATGAATTAATACCCATAAACTGAAAATTCACAGAAACGTGGAAAAACGGCAAAATATTGCCTAATTCGATGATATTTTGTTTAAATCACATGGAGGAAAAGGGGGATGATAAACGTCAAAATATTGCTAAATTCGAAGATTTTTCGTACGAAACAAAATGCAAGAAAACTTGCTTAAAATGCAATATTATGCGACATTCTGAGATTTCAAGGCCAAATCACATATCGTGATACTACATGAAACAGTATCGAAATATTGGTAAAAATGAATATATTTACGTAATATCAAACTACATGAAAAACGTGAAAAAAGTCGCTATTTAACCATATATGAGAATTTTAACTTCAAATCATAGAGCGAGGTTTCGTATTATTTAGATCCAAGAAAAGACATATGACAATGTTGTTTCCAATACAAATGATAAAAACCAATGTGTTTTCATTAGAATTAATTAAAATGTTCCTGATTTACCGTTAATATTACCGATGAAAGATGTACACGAAAACCGCTCTATTCCGGCTGAAATGTCGATATATGCAATAAAAACAGAACTTCTCCCCTTTTCAATATCTAACTCAGTATTTTAACGAGAAACAAATAGTTGATTGAAAATGAAGTATTTAAGGTTATTATCTAATCAATTATGTGTTTGCATCATTTTTATCGTATATATAATGAATTAATACCCATAAACTGAAAATTCACAAAAACGTCGAAAAACGGCAAAATATTGCCTAATTCGATGATATTTTGTTTTAATAACATGAAGGAAAAGGAGATAATAAACGTCAAAATATTGCTAAATTCGATGATTTTTCGTTCGAAACAAAATACAAGAAAACTTGCTTCAAATGCAATATTATGCGACATTCTGAGATTTCAAGGCCAAATCACATATCGTGATACTACATGAAATAGTATCGAAATATTGGTGAAAATGAATATATTTACGTAATGTCAAACTACATGAAAAACGTGAAAAAAGTCACTATTTAACCATATTTGAGGATTTTAACTTCAAATCATAGAGCGAGGTTTCGTATTATTTAGATCCAAGAAAAGACATATGACAAGGTTGTATCCAATACAAATGATAAAACCAATCTGTTTTCATTAGAATTAACATTAGAATTAATTAGAATGTTCCTGATTTTCCGTTTATATTACCGATGGAAGATGTACATGTAAAACCGCTCCAATCCGGCTGAAACGTCGATATATGCAATAAAAACCGAACTTCTCCCCTTTTCAATATCCTACTCAGTATTTTAACAAGAAACAAATAGTTGATTGAAAATGAAGTATTTAAGGTTAATTTCCAATCAATTATGTGTTTGCATCATTTTTATCGTATATATAATGAATTAATACCCATAAACTGAAAATTCACAGAAACGTGGAAAAACGGCAAAATATTGCCTAATTCGATGATATTTTGTTTAAATCACATGGAGGAAAAGGGGGATGATAAACGTCAAAATATTGCTAAATTCGAAGATTTTTCGTACGAAACAAAATGCAAGAAAACTTGCTTAAAATGCAATATTTTGCGACATTCTGAGATTTCAAGGCCAAATCACATATCGTGATACTACATGAAACAGTATCGAAATATTGGTAAAAATGAATATATTTACGTAATATCAAACTACATGAAAAACGTGAAAAAAGTCGCTATTTAACCATATATGAGAATTTTAACTTCAAATCATAGAGCGAGGTTTCGTATTATTTAGATCCAAGAAAAGACATATGACAATGTTGTTTCCAATACAAATGATAAAAACCAATGTGTTTTCATTAGAATTAATTAAAATGTTCCTGATTTACCGTTAATATTACCGATGAAAGATGTACACGAAAACCGCTCTATTCCGGCTGAAATGTCGATATATGCAATAAAAACAGAACTTCTCCCCTTTTCAATATCTAACTCAGTATTTTAACGAGAAACAAATAGTTGATTGAAAATGAAGTATTTAAGGTTATTATCTAATCAATTACGTGTTTGCATCATTTTTATCGTATATATAATGAATTAATACCCATAAACTGAAAATTCACAAAAACGTGGAAAAACGGCAAAATATTGCCTAATTCGATGATATTTTGTTTTAATAACATGAAGGAAAAGGAGATAATAAACGTCAAAATATTGCTAAATTCGATGATTTTTCGTTCGAAACAAAATACAAGAAAACTTGCTTCAAATGCAATATTATGCGACATTCTGAGATTTCAAGGCCAAATCACATATCGTGATACTACATGAAATAGTATCGAAATATTGGTGAAAATGAATATATTTACGTAATGTCAAACTACATGAAAAACGTGAAAAAAGTCACTATTTAACCATATTTGAGGATTTTAACTTCAAATCATAGAGCGAGGTTTCGTATTATTTAGATCCAAGAAAAGACATATGACAAGGTTGTATCCAATACAAATGATAAAACCAATCTGTTTTCATTAGAATTAACATTAGAATTAATTAGAATGTTCCTGATTTTCCGTTTATATTACCGATGGAAGATATAACGTAAAACCGCTCAAATCCTGCTGAAACGTCGACATATGCAATAAAAACCGAACTTCTCCCCTTTTCAATATCCTACTCAGTATTTTAACGAGAAACAAATAGTTGATCGAAAATGAAGTATTTAAGGTTAATTTCCAATCAATTATGTGTTTGCATTATTTTTATTGTATATATAATGAATTAATACCGAAAGACTGAAAATTCACAGAAACGTGGAAAAACGGCAAAATATTGCCTAATTCGATGATATTTTGTTTAAATCACATGAAGGAAAAATGGCGATGATAAACGTCAAAATATTGCTAAATTCGATGATTTTTCGTACGAAACAAAATGCAAGAAAACTTGCTTAAAATGCAATATTTTGCGACATTCTGAGATTTCAAGGCCAAATCACATATCGTGATACTACATGAAACAGTATCGAAATATTGGTAAAAAATGAATATATTTACGTAATGTCAAACTACATGAAAAACGTGAAAAAAGTCACTATTTAACCATATTTGAGGATTTTAACTTCAAATCATATAGCGAGGTTGCGTATTATTGAAATCCAAGAAAAGACATATGACAAGGTTGTTTCCAATACAAATGATAAAAACCAATGTGTTTTCATTAGAATTAATTAAAATGTTCCTGATTTTCCGTTCATATTACCGATGGAAGATGTACACGAAAACCGCTCTATTCCGGCTGAAATGTCGATATATGCAATAAAAACAGAACTTCTCCCCTTTTCAATATCCTACTCAGTATTTTAACGAGAAACAAATAGTTGATTGAAAATGAAGTATTTAAGGTTATTATCTAATCAATTATGTGTTTGCATCATTTTTATCGTATATATAATGAATTAATACCCATAAACTGAAAATTCACAAAAACGTGGAAAAACGGCAAAATATTGCCTAATTCGATGATATTTTGTTTTAATTACATGAAGGAAAAGGAGATAATAAACGTCAAAATATTGCTAAATTCGATGATTTTTCGTTCGAAACAAAATACAAGAAAACTTGCTTCAAATGCAATATTATGCGACATTCTGAGATTTCAAGGCCAAATCACATATCGTGATACTAAATGAAACAGTATCGAAATATTGGTAAAAAATGAATATATTTACGTAATGTCAAACTACATGAAAAACGTGAAAAAAGTCACTATTTAACCATATTTGAGGATTTTAACTTCAAATCATATAGCGAGGTTTCGTATTATTTAGATCCAAGAAAAGACATATGACAAGGTTGTTTCCAATACAAATGATAAAACCAATCTGTTTTCATTAGAATTAAGATTAGAATTAATTAGAATGTTCCTGATTTTCCGTTTATATTACCGATGGAAGATGTACATGTAAAACCGCTCTAATCCGGCTGAAACGTCGATATATGCAATAAAAACCGAACTTCTCCCCTTTTCAATATCCTACTCAGTATTTTAACGAGAAACAAATATTTGATTGAAAATGAAGTATTTAAGGTTATTATCTAATCAATTATGTGTTTGCATCATTTTTATCGTATATATAATGAATTAATACCCATAAAATTAAAATTCACAGAAACGTGGAAAAACGGCAAAATATTGCCTAATTCGATGATATTTTGTTTAAATCACATGGAGGAAAAGGGGGATGATAAACGTCAAAATATTGCTAAATTCGATGATTTTTCGTACGAAACAAAATGCAAGAAAACTTGCTTAAAATGCAATATTTTGCGACATTCTGAGATTTCAAGGCCAAATCACATATCGTGATACTACATGAAACAGTATCGAAATATTGGTAAAAAATGAATATATTTACGTAATGTCAAACTACATGAAAAACGTGAAAAAAGTCACTATTTAATCATATTTGAGGATTTTAACTTCAAATCATATAGCGAGGTTGCGTATTATTTAAATCCAAGAAAAGACATATGACAAGGTTGTTTCCAATACAAATGATAAAAACCAATGTGTTTTCATTAGAATTAATTAAAATGTTCCTGATTTTCCGTTCATATTACCGATGGAAAATGTACACGAAAACCGCTCTATTCCGGCTGAAATGTCGATATATGCAATAAAAACAGAACTTCTCCCCTTTTCAATATCTTACTCAGTATTTTAACGAGAAACAAATAGTTGATTGAAAATGAAGTATTTAAGGTTATTATCTAATCAATTATGTGTTTGCATCATTTTTATCGTATATATAATGAATTAATACCCATAAACTGAAAATTCACAAAAACGTGGAAAAACGGCAAAATATTGCCTAATTCGATGATATTTTGTTTTAATTACATGAAGGAAAAGGAGATAATAAACGTCAAAATATTGCTAAATTCGATGATTTTTCGTTCGAAACAAAATACAAGAAAACTTGCTTCAAATGCAATATTATGCGACATTCTGAGATTTCAAGGCCAAATCACATATCGTGATACTAAATGAAACAGTATCGAAATATTGGTAAAAAATGAATATATTTACGTAATGTCAAACTACATGAAAAACGTGAAAAAAGTCACTATTTAACCATATTTGAGGATTTTAACTTCAAATCATATAGCGAGGTTTCGTATTATTTAGATCCAAGAAAAGACATATGACAAGGTTGTTTCCAATACAAATGATAAAACCAATCTACTTTCATTAGAATTAACATTAGAATTAATTAGAATGTTCTTGATTTTCCGTTTATATTACCGATGGAATATGTACATGTAAAACCGCTCTAATCCGGCTGAAACGTCGATATATGCAATAAAAACCGAACTTCTCCCCTTTTCAATATCCTACTCAGTATTTTAACAAGAAACAAATAGTTGATTGAAAATGAAGTATTTAAGGTTAATTTCCAATCAATTATGTGTTTGCATCATTTTTATCGTATATATAATGAATTAATACCCATAAACTGAAAATTCACAGAAACGTGGAAAAACGGCAAAATATTGCCTAATTCGATGATATTTTGTTTAAATCACATGGAGGAAAAGGGGGATGATAAACGTCAAAATATTGCTAAATTCGAAGATTTTTTCGTACGAAACAAAATGAGAGAAAACTTGCTTAAAATGCAATATTATGCGACATTCTGAGATTTCAAGGCCAAATCACATATCGTGATACTACATGAAATAGTATCGAAATATTGGGAAAAATGAATATATTTACGTAATATCAAACTACATGAAAAACGTGAAAAAAGTCGGTATTTAACCATATATGAGAATTTTAACTTCAAATAATAGAGCGAGGTTTCGTATTATTTAGATCCAAGAAAAGACATATGACAAGGTTGTATCCAATACAAATGATAAAACCAATCTGTTTTCATTAGAATTAACATTAGAATTAATTAGAATGTTCCTGATTTTCCGTTTATATTACCGATGGAAGATGTACACGTAAAACCGCTCTAATCCGGCTGAAACGTCGATATATGCAATAAAAACCGAACTTCTCTGCTTTTCAATATCCTACTCAGTATTTTAACGAGAAACAAATAGTTAATTGAAAATGAAGTATTTAAGGCTAATTTCCAATCAATTATGTGTTTGCATCATTTTTATCGTATTTTTAATGAATTAATACCCATAAACTGAAAATTCACAGAAACGTGGAAAAACGGCAAAATATTGCCTAATTCGATGATATTTTGTTTAAATCACATGGAGGAAAAGGGGGATGATAAACGTCAAAATATTGCTAAATTCGAAGATTTTTCGTACGAAACAAAATGCAAGAAAACTTGCTTAAAATGCAATATTATGCGACATTCTGAGATTTCAAGGCCAAATCACATATCGTGATACTACATGAAACAGTATCGAAATATTGGTAAAAATGAATATATTTACGTAATATCAAACTACATGAAAAACGTGAAAAAAGTCGCTATTTAACCATATATGAGAATTTTAACTTCAAATCATAGAGCGAGGTTTCGTATTATTTAGATCCAAGAAAAGACATATGACAATGTTGTTTCCAATACAAATGATAAAAACCAATGTGTTTTCATTAGAATTAATTTAAAATGTTCCTGATTTACCGTTAATATTACCGATGAAAGATGTACACGAAAACCGCTCTATTCCGGCTGAAATGTCGATATATGCAATAAAAACAGAACTTCTCCCCTTTTCAATATCTAACTCAGTATTTTAACGAGAAACAAATAGTTGATTGAAAATGAAGTATTTAAGGTTATTATCTAATCAATTATGTGTTTGCATCATTTTTATCGTATATATAATGAATTAATACCCATAAACTGAAAATTCACAAAAACGTGGAAAAACGGCAAAATATTGCCTAATTCGATGATATTTTGTTTTATTAACATGAAGGAAAAGGAGATAATAAACGTCAAAATATTGCTAAATTCGATGATTTTTCGTTCGAAACAAAATACAAGAAAACTTGCTTCAAATGCAATATTATGCGACATTCTGAGATTTCAAGGCCAAATCACATATCGTGATACTACATGAAATAGTATCGAAATATTGGTGAAAATGAATATATTTACGTAATGTCAAACTACATGAAAAACGTGAAAAAAGTCACTATTTAACCATATTTGAGGATTTTAACTTCAAATCATAGAGCGAGGTTTCGTATTATTTAGATCCAAGAAAAGACATATGACAAGGTTGTATCCAATACAAATGATAAAACCAATCTGTTTTCATTAGAATTAACATTAGAATTAATTAGAATGTTCCTGATTTTCCGTTTATATTACCGATGGAAGATGTACATGTAAAACCGCTCTAATCCGGCTGAAACGTCGATATATGCAATAAAAACCGAACTTCTCCCTTTTTCAATATCCTACTCAGTATTTTAACAAGAAACAAATAGTTGATTGAAAATGAAGTATTTAAGGTTAATTTCCAATCAATTATGTGTTTGCATCATTTTTATCGTATATATAATGAATTAATACCCATAAACTGAAAATTCACAGAAACGTGGAAAAACGGCAAAATATTGCCTAATTCGATGATATTTTGTTTAAATCACATGGAGGAAAAGGGGGATGATAAACGTCAAAATATTGCTAAATTCGAAGATTTTTCGTACGAAACAAAATGCAAGAAAACTTGCTTAAAATGCAATATTATGCGACATTCTGAGATTTCAAGGCCAAATCACATATCGTGATACTACATGAAACAGTATCGAAATATTGGTAAAAATGAATATATTTACGTAATATCAAACTACATGAAAAACGTGAAAAAAGTCGCTATTTAACCATATATGAGAATTTTAACTTCAAATCATAGAGCGAGGTTTCGTATTATTTAGATCCAAGAAAAGACATATGACAATGTTGTTTCCAATACAAATGATAAAAACCAATGTGTTTTCATTAGAATTAATTAAAATGTTCCTGATTTACCGTTAATATTACCGATGAAAGATGTACACGAAAACCGCTCTATTCCGGCTGAAATGTCGATATATGCAATAAAAACAGAACTTCTCCCCTTTTCAATATCTAACTCAGTATTTTAACGAGAAACAAATAGTTGATTGAAAATGAAGTATTTAAGGTTATTATCTAATCAATTATGTGTTTGCATCATTTTTATCGTATATATAATGAATTAATACCCATAAACTGAAAATTCACAAAAACGTGGAAAAACGGCAAAATATTGCCTAATTCGATGATATTTTGTTTTAATAACATGAAGGAAAAGGAGATAATAAACGTCAAAATATTGCTAAATTCGATGATTTTTCGTTCGAAACAAAATACAAGAAAACTTGCTTCAAATGCAATATTATGCGACATTCTGAGATTTCAAGGCCAAATCACATATCGTGATACTACATGAAATAGTATCGAAATATTGGTGAAAATGAATATATTTACGTAATGTCAAACTACATGAAAAACGTGAAAAAAGTCACTATTTAACCATATTTGAGGATTTTAACTTCAAATCATAGAGCGAGGTTTCGTATTATTTAGATCCAAGAAAAGACATATGACAAGGTTGTATCCAATACAAATGATAAAACCAATCTGTTTTCATTAGAATTAACATTAGAATTAATTAGAATGTTCCTGATTTTCCGTTTATATTACCGATGGAAGATATAACGTAAAACCGCTCAAATCCTGCTGAAACGTCGATATATGCAATAAAAACCGAACTTCTCCCCTTTTCAATATCCTACTCAGTATTTTAACGAGAAACAAATAGTCGATCGAAAATGAAGTATTTAAGGTTAATTTCCAATCAATTATGTGTTTGCATCATTTTTATTGTATATATAATGAATTAATACCGAAAGACTGAAAATTCACAAAAACGTGGAAAAACGGCAAAATATTGCCTAATTCGATGATATTTTGTTTAAATCACATGAAGGAAAAGGAGATGATAAACGTCAAAATATTGCTAAATTCGATGATTTTTCGTACGAAACAAAATGCAAGAAAACTTGCTTAAAATGCAATATTATGCGAAATTCTGAGATTTGAAGGCCAAATCACATATCGTGATACTACATGAAATAGTATCGACATATTGGTATAAACGAATATATTTACGTAAAATCACACTACTTGAAAAACGTGAAAAAAGTCACTATTTTACCATATATGAGGATTTTAACTTCAAATCATAGAGCGAGGTTTCGTATTATTTAGATCGAAGAAAAGACATGACAATGTTGTTTCCAATACAAATGATAAAAACCAATGTGTTTTCATTAGAATTAATTAAAATGTTCCTGATTTTCCGTTAATATTACCGATGGAAGATGTACACGAAAACCGCTCTATTCCGGCTGAAATGTCGATATATGCAATATAAACAGAACTTCTCCCCTTTTCAATATCCTACTCAGTATTTTAACGAGAAACAAATAGTTGATTGAAAATGAAGTATTTAAGGTTATTATCTAATCAATTATGTGTTTGCATCATTTTTATCGTATATATAATGAATTAATACCCATAAACTGAAAATTCACAAAAAAGTGGAAAAACGGCAAAATATTGCCTAATTCGATGATATTTTGTTTTAATAACATGAAGGAAAAGGAGATAATAAACGTCAAAATATTGCTAAATTCGATGATTTTTCGTTCGAAACAAAATACAAGAAAACTTGCTTCAAATGCAATATTATGCGACATTCTGAGATTTCAAGGCCAAATCACATATCGTGATACTACATGAAATAGTATCGAAATATTGGTGAAAATGAATATATTTACGTAATGTCAAACTACATGAAAAACGTGAAAAAAGTCACTATTTAACCATATTTGAGGATTTTAACTTCAAATCATAGAGCGAGGTTTCGTATTATTTAGATCCAAGAAAAGACATATGACAAGGTTGTATCCAATACAAATGATAAAACCAATCTGTTTTCATTAGAATTAACATTAGAATTAATTAGAATGTTCCTGATTTTCCGTTTATATTACCGATGGAAGATATAACGTAAAACCGCTCAAATCCTGCTGAAACGTCGATATATGCAATAAAAACCGAACTTCTCCCCTTTTCAATATCCTACTCAGTATTTTAACGAGAAACAAATAGTTGATCGAAAATGAAGTATTTAAGGTTAATTTCCAATCAATTATGTGTTTGCATTATTTTTATTGTATATATAATGAATTAATACCGAAAGACTGAAAATTCACAAAAACGTGGAAAAACGGCAAAATATTGCCTAATTCGATGATATTTTGTTTAAATCACATGAAGGAAAAGGAGATGATAAACGTCAAAATATTGCTAAATTCGATGATTTTTCGTACGAAACAAAATGCAAGAAAACTTGCTTAAAATGCAATATTATGCGAAATTCTGAGATTTGAAGGCCAAATCACATATCGTGATACTACATGAAATAGTATCGACATATTGGTATAAACGAATATATTTACGTAAAATCACACTACTTGAAAAACGTGAAAAAAGTCACTATTTTACCATATATGAGGATTTTAACTTCAAATCATAGAGCGAGGTTTCGTATTATTTAGATCCAAGAAAAGACATATGACAATGTTGTTTCCAATACAAATGATAAAAACCAATGTGTTTTCATTAGAATTAACTAAAATGTTCCTGATTTTCCGTTTATATTACCGATGGAAGATGTACACGAAAACTGCTCTATTCCGGCTGAAACGTCGATATATGCAATAAAAACAGAACTTCTCCCCTTTTTAATATCCTACTCAGTATTTTCACGAGAAACAAATAGTTGATTGAAAATGAAGTATTTAAGGTTATTATCTAATCAATTATGTGTTTGCATCATTTTTATCGTATATATAATGAATTAATACCCATAAAATTAAAATTCACAGAAACGTGGAAAAACGGCAAAATATTGCCTAATTCGATGATATCTTGTTTAAATCACATGAAGGAAAAATGGCGATGATAAACGTCAAAATATTGCTAAATTCGATGATTTTTCGTACGAAACAAAATGCAAGAAAACTTGCTTAAAATGCAATATTTTGCGACATTCTGAGATTTCAAGGCCAAATCACATATCGTGATACTACATGAAACAGTATCGAAATATTGGTAAAAAATGAATATATTTACGTAATGTCAAACTACATGAAAAACGTGAAAAAAGTCACTATTTAACCATATTTGAGGATTTTAACTTCAAATCATATAGCGAGGTTGCGTATTATTTAAATCCAAGAAAAGACATATGACAAGGTTGTTTCCAATACAAATGATAAAAACCAATGTGTTTTCATTAGAATTAATTAAAATGTTCCTGATTTTCCGTTCATATTACCGATGGAAGATGTACACGAAAACCGCTCTATTCCGGCTGAAATGTCGATATATGCAATAAAAACAGAACTTCTCCCCTTTTCAATATCCTACTCAGTATTTTAACGAGAAACAAATAGTTGATTGAAAATGAAGTATTTAAGGTTATTATCTAATCAATTATGTGTTTGCATCATTTTTATCGTATATATAATGAATTAATACCCATAAACTGAAAATTCACAAAAACGTGGAAAAACGGCAAAATATTGCCTAATTCGATGATATTTTGTTTTAATTACATGAAGGAAAAGGAGATAATAAACGTCAAAATATTGCTAAATTCGATGATTTTTCGTTCGAAACAAAATACAAGAAAACTTGCTTCAAATGCAATATTATGCGACATTCTGAGATTTCAAGGCCAAATCACATATCGTGATACTAAATGAAACAGTATCGAAATATTGGTAAAAAATGAATATATTTACGTAATGTCAAACTACATGAAAAACGTGAAAAAAGTCACTATTTAACCATATTTGAGGATTTTAACTTCAAATCATATAGCGAGGTTTCGTATTATTTAGATCCAAGAAAAGACATATGACAAGGTTGTTTCCAATACAAATGATAAAACCAATCTGTTTTCATTAGAATTAAGATTAGAATTAATTAGAATGTTCCTGATTTTCCGTTTATATTACCGATGGAAGATGTACATGTAAAACCGCTCTAATCCGGCTGAAACGTCGATATATGCAATAAAAACCGAACTTCTCCCCTTTTCAATATCCTACTCAGTATTTTAACGAGAAACAAATATTTGATTGAAAATGAAGTATTTAAGGTTATTATCTAATCAATTATGTGTTTGCATCATTTTTATCGTATATATAATGAATTAATACCCATAAAATTAAAATTCACAGAAACGTGGAAAAACGGCAAAATATTGCCTAATTCGATGATATTTTGTTTAAATCACATGAAGGAAAAGGGGGGATGATAAACGTCAAAATATTGCTAAGTTCGATGATTTTTCGTACGAAACAAAATGCAAGAAAACATGCTTAAAATGCAATATTTTGCGACATTCTGAGATTTCAAGGCCAAATCACATATCGTGATACTACATGAAACAGTATCGAAATATTGGTAAAAAATGAATATATTTACGTAATGTCAAACTACATGAAAAACGTGAAAAAAGTCGCTATTTAACCATATATGAGAATTTTAACTTCAAATCATAGAGCGAGGTTTCGTATTATTTAGATCCAAGAAAAGACATATGACAATGTTGTTTCCAATACAAATGATAAAAACCAATGTGTTTTCATTAGAATTAATTAAAATGTTCCTGATTTTCCGTTATTATTACCGATGGAAGATGTACACGAAAACCGCTCTATTCCGGCTGAAACGTCGATATATGCAATAAAAACAGAACTTCTCCCCTTTTCAATATCCTACTCAGTATTTTCACGAGAAACAAATAGTTGATTGAAAATGAAGTATTTAAGGTTATTATCTAATCAATTATGTGTTTGCATCATTTTTATCGTATATATAATGAATTAATACCCATAAAATTAAAATTCACAGAAACGTGGAAAAACGGCAAAATATTGCCTAATTCGATGATATTTTGTTTAAATCACATGAAGGAAAAATGGCGATGATAAACGTCAAAATATTGCTAAATTCGATGATTTTTCGTACGAAACAAAATGCAAGAAAACTTGCTTAAAATGCAATATTTTGCGACATTCTGAGATTTCAAGGCCAAATCACATATCGTGATACTACATGAAACAGTATCGAAATATTGGTAAAAAATGAATATATTTACGTAATGTCAAACTACATGAAAAACGTGAAAAAAGTCACTATTTAACCATATTTGAGGATTTTAACTTCAAATCATATAGCGAGGTTGCGTATTATTTAAATCCAAGAAAAGACATATGACAAGGTTGTTTCCAATACAAATGATAAAAACCAATGTGTTTTCATTAGAATTAATTAAAATGTTCCTGATTTTCCGTTCATATTACCGATGGAAGATGTACACGAAAACCGCTCTATTCCGGCTGAAATGTCGATATATGCAATAAAAACAGAACTTCTCCCCTTTTCAATATCCTACTCAGTATTTTAACGAGAAACAAATAGTTGATTGAAAATGAAGTATTTAAGGTTATTATCTAATCAATTATGTGTTTGCATCATTTTTATCGTATATATAATGAATTAATACCCATAAACTGAAAATTCACAAAAACGTGGAAAAACGGCAAAATATTGCCTAATTCGATGATATTTTGTTTTAATTACATGAAGGAAAAGGAGATAATAAACGTCAAAATATTGCTAAATTCGATGATTTTTCGTTCGAAACAAAATACAAGAAAACTTGCTTCAAATGCAATATTATGCGACATTCTGAGATTTCAAGGCCAAATCACATATCGTGATACTAAATGAAACAGTATCGAAATATTGGTAAAAAATGAATATATTTACGTAATGTCAAACTACATGAAAAACGTGAAAAAAGTCACTATTTAACCATATTTGAGGATTTTAACATCAAATCATATAGCGAGGTTTCGTATTATTTAGATCCAAGAAAAGACATATGACAAGGTTGTTTCCAATACAAATGATAAAACCAATCTGTTTTCATTAGAATTAAGATTAGAATTAATTAGAATGTTCCTGATTTTCCGTTTATATTACCGATGGAAGATGAACATGTAAAACCGCTCTAATCCGGCTGAAACGTCGATATATGCAATAAAAACCGAACTTCTCCCCTTTTCAATATCCTACTCAGTATTTTAACGAGAAACAAATATTTGATTGAAAATGAAGTATTTAAGGTTATTATCTAATCAATTATGTGTTTGCATCATTTTTATCGTATATATAATGAATTAATACCCATAAAATTAAAATTCACAGAAACGTGGAAAAACGGCAAAATATTGCCTAATTCGATGATATTTTGTTTAAATCACATGAAGGAAAAGGGGGGATGATAAACGTCAAAATATTGCTAAATTCGATGATTTTTCGTACGAAACAAAATGCAAGAAAACATGCTTAAAATGCAATATTTTGCGACATTCTGAGATTTCAAGGCCAAATCACATATCGTGATACTACATGAAACAGTATCGAAATATTGGTAAAAAATGAATATATTTACGTAATGTCAAACTACATGAAAAACGTGAAAAAAGTCGCTATTTAACCATATATGAGAATTTTAACTTCAAATCATAGAGCGAGGTTTCGTATTATTTAGATCCAAGAAAAGACATATGACAATGTTGTTTCCAATACAAATGATAAAAACCAATGTGTTTTCATTAGAATTAATTAAAATGTTCCTGATTTTCCGTTATTATTACCGATGGAAGATGTACACGAAAACCGCTCTATTCCGGCTGAAACGTCGATATATGCAATAAAAACAGAACTTCTCCCCTTTTCAATATCCTACTCAGTATTTTCACGAGAAACAAATAGTTGATTGAAAATGAAGTATTTAAGGTTATTATCTAATCAATTATGTGTTTGCATCATTTTTTTCGTATATATAATGAATTAATACCCATAAAATTAAAATTCACAGAAACGTGGAAAAACGGCAAAATATTGCCTAATTCGATGATATTTTGTTTAAATCACATGAAGGAAAAGGGGGATGATAAACGTCAAAATATTGCTAAATTCGATGATTTTTCGTACGAAACAAAATGCAAGAAAACTTGCTTAAAATGCAATATTTTGCGACATTCTGAGATTTCAAGGCCAAATCACATATCGTGATACTACATGAAACAGTATCGAAATATTGGTAAAAAATGAATATATTTACGTAATGTCAAACTACATGAAAAACGTGAAAAAAGTCACTATTTAACCATATTTGAGGATTTTAACTTCAAATCATATAGCGAGGTTGCGTATTATTTAAATCCAAGAAAAGACATATGACAAGGTTGTTTCCAATACAAATGATAAAAACCAATGTGTTTTCATTAGAATTAATTAAAATGTTCCTGATTTTCCGTTCATATTACCGATGGAAGATGTACACGAAAACCGCTCTATTCCGGCTGAAATGTCGATATATGCAATAAAAACAGAACTTCTCCCCTTTTCAATATCTTACTCAGTATTTTAACGAGAAACAAACAGTTGATTGAAAATGAAGTATTTAAGGTTATTATCTAATCAATTATGTGTTTGCATCATTTTTATCGTATATATAATGAATTAATACCCATAAACTGAAAATTCACAAAAACGTGGAAAAACGGCAAAATATTGCCTAATTCGATGATATTTTGTTTTAATTACATGAAGGAAAAGGAGATAATAAACGTCAAAATATTGCTAAATTCGATGATTTTTCGTTCGAAACAAAATACAAGAAAACTTGCTTCAAATGCAATATTATGCGACATTCTGAGATTTCAAGGCCAAATCACATATCGTGATACTAAATGAAACAGTATCGAAATATTGGTAAAAATGAATATATTTACGTAATGTCAAACTACATGAAAAACGTGAAAAAAGTCACTATTTAACCATATTTGAGGATTTTAACTTCAAATCATATAGCGAGGTTTCGTATTATTTAGATCCAAGAAAAGACATATGACAAGGTTGTTTCCAATACAAATGATAAAACCAATCTGTTTTCATTAGAATTAAGATTAGAGTTAATTAGAATGTTCCTGATTTTCCGTTTATATTACCGATGGAAGATGTACATGTAAAACCGCTCTAATCCGGCTGAAACGTCGATATATGCAATAAAAACCGAACTTCTCCCCTTTTCAATATCCTACTCAGTATTTTAACGAGAAACAAATATTTGATTGAAAATGAAGTATTTAAGGTTATTATCTAATCAATTATGTGTTTGCATCATTTTTATCGTATATATAATGAATTAATACCCATAAAATTAAAATTCACAGAAACGTGGAAAAACGGCAAAATATTGCCTAATTCGATGATATTTTGTTTAAATCACATGAAGGAAAAGGGGGGATGATAAACGTCAAAATATTGCTAAATTCGATGATTTTTCGTACGAAACAAAATGCAAGAAAACTTGCTTAAAATGCAATATTATGCGAAATTCTGAGATTTGAAGGCCAAATCACATATCGTGATACTACATGAAATAGTATCGACATATTGGTATAAACGAATATATTTACGTAAAATCACACTACTTGAAAAACGTGAAAAAAGTCACTATTTTACCATATATGAGGATTTTAACTTCAAATCATAGAGCGAGGTTTCGTATTATTTAGATCCAAGAAAAGACATATGACAATGTTGTTTCCAATACAAATGATAAAAACCAATGTGTTTTCATTAGAATTAATTAAAATGTTCCTGATTTTCCGTTATTATTACCGATGGAAGATGTACACGAAAACCGCTCTATTCCGGCTTAAATGTCGATATATGCAATAAAAACAGAACTTCTCCCCTTTTCAATATCCTACTCAGTATTTTAACGAGAAACAAATAGTTGATTGAAAATGAAGTATTTAAGGTTATTATCTAATCAATTATGTGTTTGCATCATTTTTATCGTATATATAATGAATTAATACCCATAAACTGAAAATTCACAAAAACGTGGAAAAACGGCAAAATATTGCCTAATTCGATGATATTTTGTTTTAATAACATGAAGGAAAAGGAGATAATAAACGTCAAAATATTGCTAAATTTGATGATTTTTCGTACGAAACAAAATACAAGAAAACTTGCTTCAAATGCAATATTATGCGACATTCTGAGATTTCAAGGCCAAATCACATATCGTGATACTACATGAAACAGTATCGAAATATTGGTAAAAAATGAATATATTTACGTAATGTCAAACTACATGAAAAACGTGAAAAAAGTCACTATTTAACCATATTTGAGAATTTTAACTTCAAATCATATAGCGAGGTTGCGTATTATTTAAATCCAAGAAAAGACATATGACAAGGTTGTTTCCAATACAAATGATAAAAACCAATGTGTTTTCATTAGAATTAATTAAAATGTTCCTGATTTTCCGTTCATATTACCGATGGAAGATGTATACGAAAACCGCTCTATTCCGGCTGAAATGTCGATATATGCAATAAAAACAGAACTTCTCCCCTTTTCAATATCTTACTCAGTATTTTAACGAGAAACAAATAGTTGATTGAAAATGAAGTATTTAAGGTTATTATCTAATCAATTATGTGTTTGCATCATTTTTATCGTATATATAATGAATTAATACCCATAAACTGAAAATTCACAGAAACGTGGAAAAACGGCAAAATATTGCCTAATTCGATGATATTTTGTTTTAATAAAATGAAGGAAAAGGAGATAATAAACGTCAAAATATTTCTAAATTCGATGATTTTTCGTTCGAAACAAAATACAAGAAAACTTGCTTCAAATGCAATATTATGCGACATTCTGAGATTTCAAGGCCAAATCACATATCGTGATACTACATGAAATAGTATCGAAATATTGGTGAAAATGAATATATTTACGTAAAATGACACTACTTGAAAAACGTGAAAAAAGTCACTATTTTACCATATATGAGGATTTTAACTTCAAATCATAGAGCGAGGTTTCGTATTATTTAGATCCAAGAAAAGACATATGACAATGTTGTTTCCAATACAAATGATAAAAACCAATGTGTTTTCATTAGAATTAACTAAAATGTTCCTGATTTTCCGTTTATATTACCGATGGAAGATGTACACGAAAACCGCTCTATTCCGGCTGAAACGTCGATATATGCAATAAAAACCTAACTTCTCCCCTTTTCAATATCCTACTCAGTATTTTAGCGAGAAACAAATAGTTGATTGAAAATGAAGTATTTAAGGTTATTATCTAATCAATTATGTGTTTGCATCATTTTTATCGTATATATAATGAATTAATACCCATAAAATTAAAATTCACAGAAACGTGGAAAAACGGCAAAATATTGCCTAATTCGATGATATTTTGTTTAAATCACATGAAGGAAAAAGGGGGATGATAAACGTCAAAATATTGCTAAATTCGATGATTTTTCGAACGAAACAAAATGCAAGAAAACTTGCTTAAAATGCAATATTTTGCGACATTCTGTGATTTCTAGGCCAAATCACATATCGTGATACTACATGAAACAGTATCGAAATATTGGTAAAAAATGAATATATTTACGTAATGTCAAACTACATGAAAAACGTGAAAAAAGTCACTATTTAACCATATTTGAGGATTTTAACTTCAAATCATATAGCGAGGTTGCGTATTATTTAAATCCAAGAAAAGACAAATGACAAGGTTGTTTCCAATACAAATGATAAAAACCAATGTGTTTTCATTAGAATTAATTAAAATGTTCCTGATTTTCCGTTCATATTACCGATGGAAGATGTACACGAAAACCGCTCTATTCCGGCTGAAATGTCGATATATGCAATAAAAACAGAACTTCTCCCCTTTTCAATATCTTACTCAGTATTTTAACGAAAAACAAATAGTTGATTGAAAATGAAGTATTTAAGGTTATTATCTAATCAATTATGTGTTTGCATCATTTTTATCGTATATATAATGAATTAATACCCATAAACTGAAAATTCACAGAAACGTGGAAAAACGGCAAAATATTGCCTAATTCGATGATATTTTGTTTTAATAAAATGAAGGAAAAGGAGATAATAAACGTCAAAATATTGCTAAATTCGATGATTTTTCGTTCGAAACAAAATACAAGAAAACTTGCTTCAAATGCAATATTATGCGACATTCTGAGATTTCAAGGCCAAATCACATATCGTGATACTACATGAAATAGTATCGAAATATTGGTGAAAATGAATATATTTACGTAAAATCACACTACTTGAAAAACGTGAAAAAAGTCACTATTTTACCATATATGAGGATTTTAACTTCAAATCATAGAGCGAGGTTTCGTATTATTTAGATCCAAGAAAAGACATATGACAATGTTGTTTCCAATACAAATGATAAAAACCAATGTGTTTTCATTAGAATTAACTAAAATGTTCCTGATTTTCCGTTTATATTACCGATGGAAGATGTACACGAAAACCGCTCTATTCCGGCTGAAACGTCGATATATGCAATAAAAACCTAACTTCTCCCCTTTTCAATATCCTACTCAGTATTTTAACGATAACAAATAGTTGATTGAAAATGAAGTATTTAAGGTTATTATCTAATCAATTATGTGTTTGCATCATTTTTATCGTATATATAATGAATTAATACCCATAAAATTAAAATTCACAGAAACGTGGAAAAACGGCAAAATATTGCCTAATTCGATGATATTTTGTTTAAATCACATGAAGGAAAAGGGGGGATGATAAACGTCAAAATATTGCTAAATTCGATGATTTTTCGAACGAAACAAAATGCAAGAAAACTTGCTTAAAATGCAATATTTTGCGACATTCTGTGATTTCAAGGCCAAATCACATATCGTGATACTACATGAAACAGTATCGAAATATTGGTAAAAAATGAATATATTTACGTAATGTCAAACTACATGAAAAACGTGAAAAAAGTCACTATTTAACCATATTTGAGGATTTTAACTTCAAATCATATAGCGAGGTTGCGTATTATTTAAATCCAAGAAAAGACATATGACAAGGTTGTTTCCAATACAAATGATAAAAACCAATGTGTTTTCATTAGAATTAATTAAAATGTTCCTGATTTTCCGTTCATATTACCGATGGAAGATGTACACGAAAACCGCTCTATTCCGGCTGAAATGTCGATATATGCAATAAAAACAGAACTTCTCCCCTTTTCAATATCTTACTCAGTATTTTAACGAGAAACAAATAGTTGATTGAAAATGAAGTATTTAAGGTTATTATCTAATCAATTATGTGTTTGCATCATTTTTATCGTATATATAATGAATTAATACCCATAAACTGAAAATTCACAAAAACGTGGAAAAACGGCAAAATATTGCCTAATTCGATGATATTTTGTTTTAATAACATGAAGGAAAAGGAGATAATAAACGTCAAAATATTGCTAAATTTGATGATTTTTCGTACGAAACAAAATACAAGAAATCTTGCTTCAAATGCAATATTATGCGACATTCTGAGATTTCAAGGCCAAATCACATATCGTGATACTACATGAAATAGTATCGAAATATTGGTGAAAATGAATATATTTACATAATGTCAAACTACATGAAAAACGTGAAAAAAGTCACTATTTAACCATATTTGAGGATTTTAAATTCAAATCATAGAGCGAGGTTTCGTATAATTTAGTTCCAAGAAAAGATAAATGACAAGGTTGTATCCAATACAAATGATAAAACCAATCTGTTTTTATTAGAATTAACATTAGAATTAATTAGAATGTTCCTGATTTTCCGTTTATATTACCGATGGAAGATGTAAACGTAAAACCGCTCAAATCCGGCTGAAACGTCGATATATGCAATAAAAACCGAACTTCTCACCTTTTCAATATCCTACTCAGTATTTTAACGAGAAACAAATATTTGATTGAAAATAAAGTATTTAAGGTTAATTTCCAATCAATTATGTGTTTGCATCATTTTTATCGTATATATAATGAATTAATACCCATAAACTGAAAATTCACAGAAACGTGGAAAAATGGCAAAATATTGCCTAATTCGATGATATATTGTTTAAATCACATAGAGAAAAAGGGGGATGATAAACGTCAAAATATTGCTAAATTCGATGATTTTTCGTACGAAACAAAATGCAAGAAAACTTGCTTAAAATGCAATATTATGCGAAATTCTGAGATTTGAAGGCCAAATCACATATCGTGATACTACATGAAATAGTATCGACATATTGGTATAAACGAATATATTTACGTAAAATCACACTACTTGAAAAACGTGAAAAAAGTCACTATTTTACCATATATGAGGATTTTAACTTCAAATCATAGAGCGAGGTTTCGTATTATTTAGATCCAAGAAAAGACATATGACAATGTTGTTTCCAATACAAATGATAAAAACCAATGTGTTTTCATTAGAATTAATTAAAATGTTCCTGATTTTCCGTTATTATTACCGATGGAAGATGTACACGAAAACCGCTCTATTCCGGCTTAAATGTCGATATATGCAATAAAAACAGAACTTCTCCCCTTTTCAATATCCTACTCAGTATTTTAACGAGAAACAAATAGTTGATTGAAAATGAAGTATTTAAGGTTATTATCTAATCAATTATGTGTTTGCATCATTTTTATCGTATATATAATGAATTAATACCCATAAACTGAAAATTCACAAAAACGTGGAAAAACGGCAAAATATTGCCTAATTCGATGATATTTTGTTTTAATAACATGAAGGAAAAGGAGATAATAAACGTCAAAATATTGCTAAATTTGATGATTTTTCGTACGAAACAAAATACAAGAAAACTTGCTTCAAATGCAATATTATGCGACATTCTGAGATTTCAAGGCCAAATCACATATCGTGATACTACATGAAACAGTATCGAAATATTGGTAAAAAATGAATATATTTACGTAATGTCAAACTACATGAAAAACGTGAAAAAAGTCACTATTTAACCATATTTGAGAATTTTAACTTCAAATCATATAGCGAGGTTGCGTATTATTTAAATCCAAGAAAAGACATATGACAAGGTTGTTTCCAATACAAATGATAAAAACCAATGTGTTTTCATTAGAATTAATTAAAATGTTCCTGATTTTCCGTTCATATTACCGATGGAAGATGTATACGAAAACCGCTCTATTCCGGCTGAAATGTCGATATATGCAATAAAAACAGAACTTCTCCCCTTTTCAATATCTTACTCAGTATTTTAACGAGAAACAAATAGTTGATTGAAAATGAAGTATTTAAGGTTATTATCTAATCAATTATGTGTTTGCATCATTTTTATCGTATATATAATGAATTAATACCCATAAACTGAAAATTCACAGAAACGTGGAAAAACGGCAAAATATTGCCTAATTCGATGATATTTTGTTTTAATAAAATGAAGGAAAAGGAGATAATAAACGTCAAAATATTTCTAAATTCGATGATTTTTCGTTCGAAACAAAATACAAGAAAACTTGCTTCAAATGCAATATTATGCGACATTCTGAGATTTCAAGGCCAAATCACATATCGTGATACTACATGAAATAGTATCGAAATATTGGTGAAAATGAATATATTTACGTAAAATCACACTACTTGAAAAACGTGAAAAAAGTCACTATTTTACCATATATGAGGATTTTAACTTCAAATCATAGAGCGAGGTTTCGTATTATTTAGATCCAAGAAAAGACATATGACAATGTTGTTTCCAATACAAATGATAAAAACCAATGTGTTTTCATTAGAATTAACTAAAATGTTCCTGATTTTCCGTTTATATTACCGATGGAAGATGTACACGAAAACCGCTCTATTCCGGCTGAAACGTCGATATATGCAATAAAAACCTAACTTCTCCCCTTTTCAATATCCTACTCAGTATTTTAACGATAACAAATAGTTGATTGAAAATGAAGTATTTAAGGTTATTATCTAATCAATTATGTGTTTGCATCATTTTTATCGTATATATAATGAATTAATACCCATAAAATTAAAATTCACAGAAACGTGGAAAAACGGCAAAATATTGCCTAATTCGATGATATTTTGTTTAAATCACATGAAGGAAAAGGGGGGATGATAAACGTCAAAATATTGCTAAATTCGATGATTTTTCGAACGAAACAAAATGCAAGAAAACTTGCTTAAAATGCAATATTTTGCGACATTCTGTGATTTCAAGGCCAAATCACATATCGTGATACTACATGAAACAGTATCGAAATATTGGTAAAAAATGAATATATTTACGTAATGTCAAACTACATGAAAAACGTGAAAAAAGTCACTATTTAACCATATTTGAGGATTTTAACTTCAAATCATATAGCGAGGTTGCGTATTATTTAAATCCAAGAAAAGACATATGACAAGGTTGTTTCCAATACAAATGATAAAAACCAATGTGTTTTCATTAGAATTAATTAAAATGTTCCTGATTTTCCGTTCATATTACCGATGGAAGATGTACACGAAAACCGCTCTATTCCGGCTGAAATGTCGATATATGCAATAAAAACAGAACTTCTCCCCTTTTCAATATCTTACTCAGTATTTTAACGAGAAACAAATAGTTGATTGAAAATGAAGTATTTAAGGTTATTATCTAATCAATTATGTGTTTGCATCATTTTTATCGTATATATAATGAATTAATACCCATAAACTGAAAATTCACAAAAACGTGGAAAAACGGCAAAATATTGCCTAATTCGATGATATTTTGTTTTAATAACATGAAGGAAAAGGAGATAATAAACGTCAAAATATTGCTAAATTTGATGATTTTTCGTACGAAACAAAATACAAGAAATCTTGCTTCAAATGCAATATTATGCGACATTCTGAGATTTCAAGGCCAAATCACATATCGTGATACTACATGAAATAGTATCGAAATATTGGTGAAAATGAATATATTTACATAATGTCAAACTACATGAAAAACGTGAAAAAAGTCACTATTTAACCATATTTGAGGATTTTAAATTCAAATCATAGAGCGAGGTTTCGTATAATTTAGTTCCAAGAAAAGATAAATGACAAGGTTGTATCCAATACAAATGATAAAACCAATCTGTTTTTATTAGAATTAACATTAGAATTAATTAGAATGTTCCTGATTTTCCGTTTATATTACCGATGGAAGATGTAAACGTAAAACCGCTCAAATCCGGCTGAAACGTCGATATATGCAATAAAAACCGAACTTCTCCCCTTTTCAATATCCTACTCAGTATTTTAACGAGAAACAAATATTTGATTGAAAATAAAGTATTTAAGGTTAATTTCCAATCAATTATGTGTTTGCATCATTTTTATCGTATATATAATGAATAAACTGAAAATTCACAGAAACGTGGAAAAATGGCAAAATATTGCCTAATTCGATGATATATTGTTTAAATCACATAGAGAAAAAGGGGGATGATAAACGTCAAAATATTGCTAAATTCGATGATTTTTCGTACGAAACAAAATGCAAGAAAACTTGCTTAAAATGCAATATTATGCGAAATTCTGAGATTTGAAGGCCAAATCACATATCGTGATACTACATGAAATAGTATCGACATATTGGTATAAACGAATATATTTACGTAAAATCACACTACTTGAAAAACGTGAAAAAAGTCACTATTTTACCATATATGAGGATTTTAACTTCAAATCATAGAGCGAGGTTTCGTATTATTTAGATCCAAGAAAAGACATATGACAATGTTGTTTCCAATACAAATGATAAAAACCAATGTGTTTTCATTAGAATTAATTAAAATGTTCCTGATTTTCCGTTATTATTACCGATGGAAGATGTACACGAAAACCGCTCTATTCCGGCTTAAATGTCGATATATGCAATAAAAACAGAACTTCTCCCCTTTTCAATATCCTACTCAGTATTTTAACGAGAAACAAATAGTTGATTGAAAATGAAGTATTTAAGGTTATTATCTAATCAATTATGTGTTTGCATCATTTTTATCGTATATATAATGAATTAATACCCATAAACTGAAAATTCACAAAAACGTGGAAAAACGGCAAAATATTGCCTAATTCGATGATATTTTGTTTTAATAACATGAAGGAAAAGGAGATAATAAACGTCAAAATATTGCTAAATTTGATGATTTTTCGTACGAAACAAAATACAAGAAAACTTGCTTCAAATGCAATATTATGCGACATTCTGAGATTTCAAGGCCAAATCACATATCGTGATACTACATGAAACAGTATCGAAATATTGGTAAAAAATGAATATATTTACGTAATGTCAAACTACATGAAAAACGTGAAAAAAGTCACTATTTAACCATATTTGAGAATTTTAACTTCAAATCATATAGCGAGGTTGCGTATTATTTAAATCCAAGAAAAGACATATGACAAGGTTGTTTCCAATACAAATGATAAAAACCAATGTGTTTTCATTAGAATTAATTAAAATGTTCCTGATTTTCCGTTCATATTACCGATGGAAGATGTATACGAAAACCGCTCTATTCCGGCTGAAATGTCGATATATGCAATAAAAACAGAACTTCTCCCCTTTTCAATATCTTACTCAGTATTTTAACGAGAAACAAATAGTTGATTGAAAATGAAGTATTTAAGGTTATTATCTAATCAATTATGTGTTTGCATCATTTTTATCGTATATATAATGAATTAATACCCATAAACTGAAAATTCACAGAAACGTGGAAAAACGGCAAAATATTGCCTAATTCGATGATATTTTGTTTTAATAAAATGAAGGAAAAGGAGATAATAAACGTCAAAATATTTCTAAATTCGATGATTTTTCGTTCGAAACAAAATACAAGAAAACTTGCTTCAAATGCAATATTATGCGACATTCTGAGATTTCAAGGCCAAATCACATATCGTGATACTACATGAAATAGTATCGAAATATTGGTGAAAATGAATATATTTACGTAAAATCACACTACTTGAAAAACGTGAAAAAAGTCACTATTTTACCATATATGAGGATTTTAACTTCAAATCATAGAGCGAGGTTTCGTATTATTTAGATCCAAGAAAAGACATATGACAATGTTGTTTCCAATACAAATGATAAAAACCAATGTGTTTTCATTAGAATTAACTAAAATGTTCCTGATTTTCCGTTTATATTACCGATGGAAGATGTACACGAAAACCGCTCTATTCCGGCTGAAACGTCGATATATGCAATAAAAACCTAACTTCTCCCCTTTTCAATATCCTACTCAGTATTTTAGCGAGAAACAAATAGTTGATTGAAAATGAAGTATTTAAGGTTATTATCTAATCAATTATGTGTTTGCATCATTTTTATCGTATATATAATGAATTAATACCCATAAAATTAAAATTCACAGAAACGTGGAAAAACGGCAAAATATTGCCTAATTCGATGATATTTTGTTTAAATCACATGAAGGAAAAAGGGGGATGATAAACGTCAAAATATTGCTAAATTCGATGATTTTTCGAACGAAACAAAATGCAAGAAAACTTGCTTAAAATGCAATATTTTGCGACATTGTGTGATTTCTAGGCCAAATCACATATCGTGATACTACATGAAACAGTATCGAAATATTGGTAAAAAATGAATATATTTACGTAATGTCAAACTACATGAAAAACGTGAAAAAAGTCACTATTTAACCATATTTGAGGATTTTAACTTCAAATCATATAGCGAGGTTGCGCATTATTTAAATCCAAGAAAAGACATATGACAAGGTTGTTTCCAATACAAATGATAAAAACCAATGTGTTTTCATTAGAATTAATTAAAATGTTCCTGATTTTCCGTTCATATTACCGATGGAAGATGTACACGAAAACCGCTCTATTCCGGCTGAAATGTCGATATATGCAATAAAAACAGAACTTCTCCCCTTTTCAATATCTTACTCAGTATTTTAACGAGAAACAAATAGTTGATTGAAAATGAAGTATTTAAGGTTATTATCTAATCAATTATGTGTTTGCATCATTTTTATCGTATATATAATGAATTAATACCCATAAACTGAAAATTCACAGAAACGTGGAAAAACGGCAAAATATTGCCTAATTCGATGATATTTTGTTTTAATAAAATGAAGGAAAAGGAGATAATAAACGTCAAAATATTGCTAAATTCGATGATTTTTCGTTCGAAACAAAATACAAGAAAACTTGCTTCAAATGCAATATTATGCGACATTCTGAGATTTCAAGGCCAAATCACATATCGTGATACTACATGAAATAGTATCGAAATATTGGTGAAAATGAATATATTTACGTAAAATCACACTACTTGAAAAACGTGAAAAAAGTCACTATTTTACCATATATGAGGATTTTAACTTCAAATCATAGAGCGAGGTTTCGTATTATTTAGATCCAAGAAAAGACATATGACAATGTTGTTTCCAATACAAATGATAAAAACCAATGTGTTTTCATTAGAATTAACTAAAATGTTCCTGATTTTCCGTTTATATTACCGATGGAAGATGTACACGAAAACCGCTCTATTCCGGCTGAAACGTCGATATATGCAATAAAAACCTAACTTCTCCCCTTTTCAATATCCTACTCAGTATTTTAACGATAACAAATAGTTGATTGAAAATGAAGTATTTAAGGTTATTATCTAATCAATTATGTGTTTGCATCATTTTTATCGTATATATAATGAATTAATACCCATAAAATTAAAATTCACAGAAACGTGGAAAAACGGCAAAATATTGCCTAATTCGATGATATTTTGTTTAAATCACATGAAGGAAAAGGGGGGATGATAAACGTCAAAATATTGCTAAATTGGATGATTTTTCGAACGAAACAAAATGCAAGAAAACTTGCTTAAAATGCAATATTTTGCGACATTCTGTGATTTCAAGGCCAAATCACATATCGTGATACTACATGAAACAGTATCGAAATATTGGTAAAAAATGAATATATTTACGTAATGTCAAACTACATGAAAAACGTGAAAAAAGTCACTATTTAACCATATTTGAGGATTTTAACTTCAAATCATATAGCGAGGTTGCGTATTATTTAAATCCAAGAAAAGACATATGACAAGGTTGTTTCCAATACAAATGATAAAAACCAATGTGTTTTCATTAGAATTAATTAAAATGTTCCTGATTTTCCGGTTATATTACCGATGGAAGATGTACACGAAAACCGCTCTATTCCGGCTGAAATGTCGATATATGCAATAAAAACAGAACTTCTCCCCTTTTCAATATCTTACTCAGTATTTTAACGAGAAACAAATAGTTGATTGAAAATGAAGTATTTAAGGTTATTATCTAATCAATTATGTGTTTGCATCATTTTTATCGTATATATAATGAATTAATACCCATAAACTGAAAATTCACAAAAACGTGGAAAAACGGCAAAATATTGCCTAATTCGATGATATTTTGTTTTAATAACATGAAGGAAAAGGAGATAATAAACGTCAAAATATTGCTAAATTTGATGATTTTTCGTACGAAACAAAATACAAGAAATCTTGCTTCAAATGCAATATTATGCGACATTCTGAGATTTCAAGGCCAAATCACATATCGTGATACTACATGAAATAGTATCGAAATATTGGTGAAAATGAATATATTTACATAATGTCAAACTACATGAAAAACGTGAAAAAAGTCACTATTTAACCATATTTGAGGATTTTAAATTCAAATCATAGAGCGAGGTTTCGTATAATTTAGTTCCAAGAAAAGATAAATGACAAGGTTGTATCCAATACAAATGATAAAACCAATCTGTTTTTATTAGAATTAACATTAGAATTAATTAGAATGTTCCTGATTTTCCGTTTATATTACCGATGGAAGATGTAAACGTAAAACCGCTCAAATCCGGCTGAAACGTCGATATATGCAATAAAAACCGAACTTCTCCCTTTTTCAATATCCTACTCAGTATTTTAACGAGAAACAAATATTTGATTGAAAATAAAGTATTTAAGGTTAATTTCCAATCAATTATGTGTTTGCATCATTTTTATCGTATATATAATGAATTAATACCCATAAACTGAAAATTCACAGAAACGTGGAAAAATGGCAAAATATTGCCTAATTCGATGATATATTGTTTAAATCACATAGAGAAAAAGGGGGATGATAAACGTCAAAATATTGCTAAATTCGAAGATTTTTCGTACGAAACAAAATGCAAGAAAACTTGCTTAAAATGCAATATTATGCGACATTCTGAGATTTCAAGGCCAAATCACATATCGTGATACTCCATGAAATAATATCGAAATATTAGTAAAAATGAATATATATTTTCATGTCAAACTACATGAAAAACGTGAAAAAAGTCGCTATTTAACCATATATGAGGATTTTAACTTCAAATCATAGAGCGAGGTTTCGTATTATTTAGATCCAAGAAAAGACATATGACAATGTTGTTTCCAATACAAATGATAAAAACCAATGTGTTTTCATTCGAATTAATTAAAATGTTCCTGATTTTCCGTTAATATTACCGATGGAAGATGTACACGAAAACCGCTCTATTCCGGCTGAAATGTCGATATATGCAATAAAAACAGAACTTCTCCCCTTTTCAATATCTTACTCAGTATTTTAACGAGAAACAAATAGTTGATTGAAAATGAAGTATTTAAGGTTATTATCTAATCAATTATGTGTTTGCATCATTTTTATCGTATATATAATGAATTAATACCCATAAACTGAAAATTCACAGAAACGTGGAAAAACGGCAAAATATTGCCTAATTCGATGATATTTTGTTTTAATAAAATGAAGGAAAAGGAGATAATAAACGTCAAAATATTGCTAAATTCGATGATTTTTCGTTCGAAACAAAATACAAGAAAACTTGCTTCAAATGCAATATTATGCGACATTCTGAGATTTCAAGGCCAAATCACATATCGTGATACTACATGAAATAGTATCGAAATATTGGTGAAAATGAATATATTTACGTAAAATCACACTACTTGAAAAACGTGAAAAAAGTCACTATTTTACCATATATGAGGATTTTAACTTCAAATCATAGAGCGAGGTTTCGTATTATTTAGATCCAAGAAAAGACATATGACAATGTTGTTTCCAATACAAATGATAAAAACCAATGTGTTTTCATTAGAATTAACTAAAATGTTCCTGATTTTCCGTTTATATTACCGATGGAAGATGTACACGAAAACCGCTCTATTCCGGCTGAAACGTCGATATATGCAATAAAAACCTAACTTCTCCCCTTTTCAATATCCTACTCAGTATTTTAACGAGAAACAAATAGTTGATTGAAAATGAAGTATTTAAGGTTATTATCTAATCAATTATGTGTTTGCATCATTTTTATCGTATATATAATGAATTAATACCCATAAAATTAAAATTCACAGAAACGTGGAAAAACGGCAAAATATTGCCTAATTCGATGATATTTTGTTTAAATCACATGAAGGAAAAGGGGGGATGATAAACGTCAAAATATTGCTAAATTCGATGATTTTTCGAACGAAACAAAATGCAAGAAAACTTGCTTAAAATGCAATATTTTGCGACATTCTGTGATTTCAAGGCCAAATCACATATCGTGATACTACATGAAACAGTATCGAAATATTGGTAAAAAATGAATATATTTACGTAATGTCAAACTACATGAAAAACGTGAAAAAAGTCACTATTTAACCATATTTGAGGATTTTAACTTCAAATCATATAGCGAGGTTGCGTATTATTTAAATCCAAGAAAAGACATAGGACAAGGTTGTTTCCAATACAAATGATAAAAACCAATGTGTTTTCATTAGAATTAATTAAAATGTTCCTGATTTTCCGTTCATATTACCGATGGAAGATGTACACGAAAACCGCTCTATTCCGGCTGAAATGTCGATATATGCAATAAAAACAGAACTTCTCCCCTTTTCAATATCTTACTCAGTTCTTTAACGAGAAACAAATAGTTGATTGAAAATGAAGTATTTAAGGTTATTATCTAATCAATTATGTGTTTGCATCATTTTTATCGTATATATAATGAATTAATACCCATAAACTGAAAATTCACAGAAACGTGGAAAAACGGCAAAATATTGCCTAATTCGATGATATTTTGTTTTAATAAAATGAAGGAAAAGGAGATAATAAACGTCAAAATATTGCTAAATTCGATGATTTTTCGTTCGAAACAAAATACAAGAAAACTTGCTTCAAATGCAATATTATGCGACATTCTGAGATTTCAAGGCCAAATCACATATCGTGATACTACATGAAATAGTATCGAAATATTGGTGAAAATGAATATATTTACGTAAAATCACACTACTTGAAAAACGTGAAAAAAGTCACTATTTTACCATATATGAGGATTTTAACTTCAAATCATAGAGCGAGGTTTCGTATTATTTAGATCCAAGAAAAGACATATGACAATGTTGTTTCCAATACAAATTATAAAAACCAATGTGTTTTCATTAGAATTAACTAAAATGTTCCTGATTTTCCGTTTATATTACCGATGGAAGATGTACACGAAAACCGCTCTATTCCGGCTGAAACGTCGATATATGCAATAAAAACCTAACTTCTCCCCTTTTCAATATCCTACTCAGTATTTTAACGAGAAACAAATAGTTGATTGAAAATGAAGTATTTAAGGTTATTATCTAATCAATTATGTGTTTGCATCATTTTTATCGTATATATAATGAATTAATACCCATAAAATTAAAATTCACAGAAACGTGGAAAAACGGCAAAATATTGCCTAATTCGATGATATTTTGTTTAAATCACATGAAGGAAAAGGGGGGATGATAAACGTCAAAATATTGCTAAATTCGATGATTTTTCGAACGAAACAAAATGCAAGAAAACTTGCTTAAAATGCAATATTTTGCGACATTCTGTGATTTCAAGGCCAAATCACATATCGTGATACTACATGAAACAGTATCGAAATATTGGTAAAAAATGAATATATTTACGTAATGTCAAACTACATGAAAAACGTGAAAAAAGTCACTATTTAACCATATTTGAGGATTTTAACTTCAAATCATATAGCGAGGTTGCGTATTATTTAAATCCAAGAAAAGACATAGGACAAGGTTGTTTCCAATACAAATGATAAAAACCAATGTGTTTTCATTAGAATTAATTAAAATGTTCCTGATTTTCCGTTCATATTACCGATGGAAGATGTACACGAAAACCGCTCTATTCCGGCTGAAATGTCGATATATGCAATAAAAACAGAACTTCTCCCCTTTTCAATATCTTACTCAGTTCTTTAACGAGAAACAAATAGTTGATTGAAAATGAAGTATTTAAGGTTATTATCTAATCAATTATGTGTTTGCATCATTTTTATCGTATATATAATGAATTAATACCCATAAACTGAAAATTCACAGAAACGTGGAAAAACGGCAAAATATTGCCTAATTCGATGATATTTTGTTTTAATAAAATGAAGGAAAAGGAGATAATAAACGTCAAAATATTGCTAAATTCGATGATTTTTCGTTCGAAACAAAATACAAGAAAACTTGCTTCAAATGCAATATTATGCGACATTCTGAGATTTCAAGGCCAAATCAC
Organism: Procambarus clarkii; assembly: GCF_040958095.1. Lineage (NCBI taxonomy): Eukaryota > Metazoa > Arthropoda > Malacostraca > Decapoda > Cambaridae > Procambarus > Procambarus clarkii. The sequence goes on along the minus strand of NC_091226.1, from coordinate 27,119,600 downwards.
ATATCGTGATACTACATGAAATAGTATCGAAATATTGGTGAAAATGAATATATTTACGTAAAATCACACTACTTGAAAAACGTGAAAAAAGTCACTATTTTACCATATATGAGGATTTTAACTTCAAATCATAGAGCGAGGTTTCGTATTATTTAGATCCAAGAAAAGACATATGACAATGTTGTTTCCAATACAAATGATAAAAACCAATGTGTTTTCATTAGAATTAACTAAAATGTTCCTGATTTTCCGTTTATATTACCGATGGAAGATGTACACGAAAACCGCTCTATTCCGGCTGAAACGTCGATATATGCAATAAAAACAGAACTTCTCCCCTTTTCAATATCCTACTCAGTATTTTAACGAGAAACAAATAGTTGATTGAAAATGAAGTATTTAAGGTTATTATCTAATCAATTATGTGTTTGCATCATTTTTATCGTATATATAATGAATTAATACCCATAAAATTAAAATTCACAGAAACGTGGAAAAACGGCAAAATATTGCCTAATTCGATGATATTTTGTTTTAATAAAATGAAGGAAAAGGAGATAATAAACGTCAAAATATTGCTAAATTCGATGATTTTTCGTTCGAAACAAAATACAAGAAAACTTGCTTAAATCGCAATATTATGCGACATTCTGAGATTTCAAGGCCAAATCACATATCGTGATACTACATGAAATAGTATCGAAACATTGGTGAAAATGAATATATTTACGTAAAATCACACTACTTGAAAAACGTGAAAAAAGTCACTATTTTACCATATATGAGGATTTTAACTTCAAATCATAGAGCGAGGTTTCGTATTATTTAGATCCAAGAAAAGACATATGACAATGTTGTTTCCAATACAAATGATAAAAACCAATGTGTTTTCATTAGAATTAACTAAAATGTTCCTGATTTTCCGTTTATATTACCGATGGAAGATGTACACGAAAACCGCTCTATTCCGGCTGAAACGTCGATATATGCAATAAAAACCTAACTTCTCCCCTTTTCAATATCCTACTCAGTATTTTAACGAGAAACAAATAGTTGATTGAAAATGAAGTATTTAAGGTTATTATCTAATCAATTATGTGTTTGCATCATTTTTATCGTATATATAATGAATTAATACCCATAAAATTAAAATTCACAGAAACGTGGAAAAACGGCAAAATATTGCCTAATTCGATGATATTTTGTTTAAATCACATGAAGGAAAAGGGGGGATGATAAACGTCAAAATATTGCTAAATTCGATGATTTTTCGAACGAAACAAAATGCAAGAAAACTTGCTTAAAATGCAATATTTTGCGACATTCTGTGAGTTCAAGGCCAAATCACATATCGTGATACTACATGAAACAGTATCGAAATATTGGTAAAAAATGAATATATTTACGTAATGTCAAACTACATGAAAAACGTGAAAAAAGTCACTATTTACCCATATTTGAGGATTTTAACTTCAAATCATATAGCGAGGTTGAGTATTATTTAAATCCAAGAAAAGACATATGACAAGGTTGTTTCCAATACAAATGATAAAAACCAATGTGTTTTCATTAGAATTAATTAAAATGTTCCTGATTTTCCGTTTATATTACCGATGGAAGATGTACACGAAAACCGCTCTATTCCGGCTGAAATGTCGATATATGCAATAAAAACAGAACTTCTCCCCTTTTCAATATCTTACTCAGTATTTTAACGAGAAACAAATAGTTGATTGAAAATGAAGTATTTAAGGTTATTATCTAATCAATTATGTGTTTGCATCATTTTTATCGTATATATAATGAATTAATACCCATAAACTGAAAATTCACAGAAACGTGGAAAAACGGCAAAATATTGCCTAATTCGATGATATTTTGTTTTAATAAAATGAAGGAAAAGGAGATAATAAACGTCAAAATATTGCTAAATTCGATGATTTTTCGTTCGAAACAAAATACAAGAAAACTTGCTTCAAATGCAATATTATGCGACATTCTGAGATTTCAAGGCCAAATCACATATCGTGATACTACATGAAATAGTATCGAAATATTGGTGAAAATGAATATATTTACGTAAAATCACACTACTTGAAAAACGTGAAAAAAGTCACTATTTTACCATATATGAGGATTTTAACTTCAAATCATAGAGCGAGGTTTCGTATTATTTAGATCCAAGAAAAGACATATGACAATGTTGTTTCCAATACAAATGATAAAAACCAATGTGTTTTCATTAGAATTAACTAAAATGTTCCTGATTTTCCGTTTATATTACCGATGGAAGATGTACACGAAAACCGCTCTATTCCGGCTGAAACGTCGATATATGCAATAAAAACAGAACTTCTCCCCTTTTCAATATCCTACTCAGTATTTTAACGAAAAACAAATAGTTGATTGAAAATGAAGTATTTAAGGTTATTATCTAATCAATTATGTGTTTGCATCATTTTTATCGTATATATAATGAATTAATACCCATAAAATTAAAATTCACAGAAACGTGGAAAAACGGCAAAATATTGCCTAATTCGATGATATTTTGTTTAAATCACATGAAGGAAAAGGGGGGATGATAAACGTCAAAATATTGCTAAATTCGATGATTTTTCGTACGAAACAAAATGCAAGAAAACTTGCTTAAAATGCAATATTTTGCGACATTCTGTGATTTCAAGGCCAAATCACATATCGTGATACTACATGAAACAGTATCGAAATATTGGTAAAAAATGAATATATTTACGTAATGTCAAACTACATGAAAAACGTGAAAAAAATCACTATTTAACCATATTTGAGGATTTTAACTTCAAATCATATAGCGAGGTTGCGTATTATTTAAATCCAAGAAAAGACATATGACAAGGTTGTTTCCAATACAAATGATAAAAACCAATGTGTTTTCATTAGAATTAATTAAAATGTTCCTGATTTTCCGTTCATATTACCGATGGAAGATGTACACGAAAACCGCTCTATTCCGGCTGAAATGTCGATATATGCAATGAAAACAGAACTTCTCCCCTTTTCAATATCTTACTCAGTATTTTAACGAGAAACAAATAGTTGATTGAAAATGAAGTATTTAAGGTTATTATCTAATCAATTATGTGTTTGCATCATTTTTATCGTATATATAATGAATTAATACCCATAAACTGAAAATTCACAAAAACGTGGAAAAACGGCAAAATATTGCCTAATTCGATGATATTTTGTTTTAATTACATGAAGGAAAAGGAGATAATAAACGTCAAAATATTGCTAAATTCGATGATTTTTCGTTCGAAACAAAATACAAGAAAACTTGCTTCAAATGCAATATTATGCGACATTCTGAGATTTCAAGGCCAAATCACATATCGTGATACTACATGAAATAGTATCGAAATATTGGTGAAAATGAATATATTTACGTAATGTCAAACTACATGAAAAACGTGAAAAAAGTCACTATTTAACCATATTTGAGGATTTTAACTTCAAATCGTAGAGCGAGGTTTCGTATTATTTAGATCCAAGAAAAGACATATGACAAGGTTGTGTCCAATACAAATGATAAAACCAATCTGTTTTCATTAGAATTAACATTAGAATTAATTAGAATGTTCCTGATTTTCCGTTTATATTACCGATGGAAGATGTAAACGTAAAACCGCTCAAATCCGGCTGAAACGTCGATATATGCAATAAAAACCGAACTTCTCCCCTTTTCAATATCCTACTCAGTATTTTAACGAGAAACAAATAGTTGATCGAAAATGAAGTATTTAAGGTTAATTTCCAATCAATTATGTGTTTGCATCATTTTTATTGTATATTTAATGAATTAATACCGAAAGACTGAAAATTCACAAAAACGTGGAAAAACGGCAAAATGTTGCCTAATTCGATGATATTTTGTTTAAATCACATGGAGGAAAAAGGGGATGATAAACGTCAAAATATTGCTAAATTCGATGATTTTTCGTACGAAACAAAATGCAAGAAAACTTGCTTAAAATGCAATATTATGCGACATTCTGAGATTTCAAGGCCAAATCACATATCGTGATACTACATGAAATAGTATCGAAATATTGGTAAAAATGAATATATTTACGTAATATCAAACTACATGAAAAACGTGAAAAAAGTCGCTATATAACCATATATGAGAATTTTAACTTCAAATCATAGAGCGAGGTTTCGTATTATTTAGATCCAAGAAAAGACATATGACAAGGTTGTATCCAATACAAATGATAAAACCAATCTGTTTTCATTAGAATTAACATTAGAATTAATTAGAATGTTCCTGATTTCCCGTTTATATTACCGATGGAAGATGTAAACGTAAAACCGCTCAAATCCGGCTGAAACGTCGATATATGCAATAAAAACCGAACTTCTCCCCTTTTTTTATATCCTACTCAGTATTTTAACGAGAAACAAATAGTTGATCAAAAATGAAGTATTTAATGTTAATTTCCAATCAATTATGTGTTTGCATCATTTTAATTGTATATTTAATGAATTAATACCGAAATACTGAAAATTCACAAAAACGTGGAAAAACGGCAAAATATTGCCTAATTCGATGATATTTTGTTTAAATCACATGGAGGAAAAGGGGGATGATAAACGTCAAAATATTGCTAAATTCGAAGATTTTTCGTACGAAACAAAATGCAAGAAAACTTGCTTAAAATGCAATATTATGCGACATTCTGAGATTTCAAGGCCAAATCACATATCGTGATACTACATGAAATAGTATCGAAATATTGGTAGAAATGAATATATTTACGTAATATCAAACTACATGAAAAACGTGAAAAAAGTCGCTATTTAACCATATATGAGAATTTTAACTTCAAATCATAGAGCGAGGTTTCGTATTATTTAGATCCAAGAAAAGACATATGACAATGTTGTTTCCAATACAAATGATAAAAAAGAATGTGTTTTCATTAGAATTAATTAAAATGTTCCTGATTTTCCGTTAATATTACCGATGAAAGATGTACACGAAAACCGCTCTATTCCGGCTGAAATGTCGATATATGCAATAAAAACAGAACTTCTCCCCTTTTCAATATCTTACTCAGTATTTTAACGAGAAACAAATAGTTGATTGAAAATGAAGTATTTAAGGTTATTATCTAATTAATTATGTGTTTGCATCATTTTTATCGTATATATAATGAATTAATACCCATCAACTGAAAATTCACAAAAACGTGGAAAAACGGCAAAATATTGCCTAATTCGATGATATTTTGTTTTAATAACATGAAGGAAAAGGAGATAATAAACGTCAAAATATTGCTAAATTCGATGATTTTTCGTTCGAAACAAAATACAAGAAAACTTGCTTCAAATGCAATATTATGCGACATTCTGAGATTTCAAGGCCAAATCACATATCGTGATACTACATGAAATAGTATCGAAATATTGGTGAAAATGAATATATTTACGTAATGTCAAACTACATGAAAAACGTGAAAAAAGTCACTATTTAACCATATTTGAGGATTTTAACTTCAAATCGTAGAGCGAGCTTTCGTATTATTTACATCCAAGAAAAGACATATGACAAGGTTGTATCCAATACAAATGATAAAACCAATCTGTTTTCATTAGAATTAACATTAGAATTAATTAGAATGTTCCTGATTTTCCGTTTATTTTACCGATGGAAGATGTAAACGTAAAACCGCTCAAATCCGGCTGAAACGTCGATATATGCAATAAAAACTGAACTTCTCCCCTTTTCAATATCCTACTCAGTATTTTAACAAGAAACAAATAGTTGATTGAAAATGAAGTATTTAAGGTTAATTTCCAATCAATTATGTGTTTGCATCATTTTTATCGTATATATAATGAATTAATACCGAAATACTGAAAATTCACAAAAACGTGGAAAAACGGCAAAATATTGCCTAATTCGATGATATTTTGTTTAAATCACATGAAGGAAAAGGAGATGATAAACGTCAAAATATTGCTAAATTCGATGATTTTTAGTACGAAACAAAATGCAAGAAAACTTGCTTAAAATGCAATATTCTGCGAAATTCTGAGATTTGAAGGCCAAATCACATATCGTGATACTACATGAAATAGTATCGAAATACTGGTACAAACGAATATATTTACGTAAAATCACACTACCTGAAAAACGTGAAAAAAGTCACTATTTTACCATATATGAGGATTTTAACTTCAAATCATAGAGCGAGGTTTCGTATTATTTAGATCCAAGAAAAGACATGACAATGTTGTTTCCAATACAAATGATAAAAACCAATGTGTTTTCATTAGAATTAACTAAAATGTTCCTGATTTTCCGTTTATATTACCGATGGAAGATGTACACGAAAACCGCTCTATTCCGGCTGAAACGTCGATATATGCAATAAAAACAGAACTTCTCCCCTTTTCAATATCCTACTCAGTATTTTAACGAGAAACAAATAGTTGATTGAAAATGAAGTATTTAAGGTTATTATCTAATCAATTATGTGTTTGCATCATTTTTATCGTATATATAATGAATTAATACCCATAAACTTAAAATTCACAGAAACGTGGAAAAACGGCAAAATATTGCCTAATTCAATGATATTTTGTTTAAATCACATGTAGGAAAAGGGGGATGATAAACGTCAAAATATTGCTAAATTCGAAGATTTTTCGTACGAAACAAAATGCAAGAAAACTTGCTTAAAATGCAATATTATGCGACATTCTGAGATTTCAAGGCCAAATCACATATCGTGATACTACATGAAATAGTATCGAAATATTGGTAAAAATGAATATATTTACGTAATATCAAACTACATGAAAAACGTGAAAAAAGTCGCTATTTAACCATATATGAGGATTTTAACTTCAAATCATAGAGCGAGGTTTCGTATTATTTAGATCCAAGAAAAGACATATGACAATGTTGTTTCCAATACAAATGATAAAAACCAATGTGTTTTCATTAGAATTAATTAAAATGTTCCTGATTTACCGTTAATATTACCGATGGAAGATGTACACGAAAACCGCTCTATTCCGGCTGAAATGTCGATATATGCAATAAAAACAGAACTTCTCCCCTTTTCAATATCTTACTCAGTATTTTAACGAGAAACAAATAGTTGATTGAAAATGAAGTATTTAAGGTTATTATCTAATCAATTATGTGTTTGCATCATTTTTATCGTATATATAATGAATTAATACCCATAAACTGAAAATTCACAAAAACGTGGAAAAACGGCAAAATATTGCCTAATTCGATGATATTTTGTTTTAATAACATGAAGGAAAAGGAGATAATAAACGTCAAAATATTGCTAAATTCGATGATTTTTCGTACGAAACAAAATACAAGAAAACTTGCTTCAAATGCAATATTATGCGACATTCTGAGATTTCAAGGCCAAATCACATATCGTGATACCACATGAAATAGTATCGAAATATTGGTGAAAATGAATATATTTACGTAATGTCAAACTACATGAAAAACGTGAAAAAAGTCACTATTTAACCATATTTGAGGATTTTAACTTCAAATCATAGAGCGAGGTTTCGTATTATTTAGATCCAAGAAAAGACATATGACAAGGTTGTATCCAATACAAATGATAAAAACCAATGTGTTTTCATTAGAATTAACTAAAATGTTCCTGATTTTCCGTTTATATTACCGATGGAAGATGTACACGAAAACCGCTCTATTCCGGCTGAAACGTCGATATATGCAATAAAAACAGAACTTCTCCCCTTTTCAATATCCTACTCAGTATTTTAACGAGAAACAAATAGTTGATTGAAAATGAAGTATTTAAGGTTATTATCTAATCAATTATGTGTTTGCATCATTTTTATCGTATATATAATGAATTAATACCCATAAACTTAAAATTCACAGAAACGTGGAAAAACGGCAAAATATTGCCTAATTCAATGATATTTTGTTTAAGTCACATGGAGGAAAAGGGGGATGATAAACGTCAAAATATTGCTAAATTCGAAGATTTTTCGTACGAAACAAAATGCAAGAAAACTTGCTTAAAATGCAATATTATGCGACATTCTTAGATTTCAAGGCCAAATCACATATCGTGATACTACATGAAATAGTATCGAAATATTGGTAAAAATGAATATATTTACGTAATATCAAACTACATGAAAAACGTGAAAAAAGTCGCTATTTAACCATATATGAGGATTTTAACTTCAAATCATAGAGCGAGGTTTCGTATTATTTAGATCCAAGAAAAGACATATGACAATGTTGTTTCCAATACAAATGATAAAAACCAATGTGTTTTCATTAGAATTAATTAAAATGTTCCTGATTTACCGTTAATATTACCGATGGAAGATGTACACGAAAACCGCTCTATTCCGGCTGAAATGTCGATATATGCAATAAAAACAGAACTTCTCCCCTTTTCAATATCTTACTCAGTATTTTAACGAGAAACAAATAGTTGATTGAAAATGAAGTATTTAAGGTTATTATCTAATCAATTATGTGTTTGCATCATTTTTATCGTATATATAATGAATTAATACCCATAAACTGAAAATTCACAAAAACGTGGAAAAACGGAAAAATATTGCCTAATTCGATGATATTTTGTTTTAATAACATGAAGGAAAAGGAGATAATAAACGTCAAAATATTGCTAAATTCGATGATTTTTCGTACGAAACAAAATACAAGAAAACTTGCTTCAAATGCAATATTATGCGACATTCTGAGATTTCAAGGCCAAATCACATATCGTGATACCACATGAAATAGTATCGAAATATTGGTGAAAATGAATATATTTACGTAATGTCAAACTACATGAAAAACGTGAAAAAAGTCACTATTTAACCATATTTGAGGATTTTAACTTCAAATCATAGAGCGAGGTTTCGTATTATTTAGATCCAAGAAAAGACATATGACAAGGTTGTATCCAATACAAATGATAAAAACCAATGTGTTTTCATTAGAATTAACTAAAATGTTCCTGATTTTCCGTTTATATTACCGATGGAAGATGTACACGAAAACCGCTCTATTCCGGCTGAAACGTCGATATATGCAATAAAAACAGAACTTCTCCCCTTTTCAATATCCTACTCAGTATTTTAACGAGAAACAAATAGTTGATTGAAAATGAAGTATTTAAGGTTATTATCTAATCAATTATGTGTTTGCATCATTTTTATCGTATATATAATGAATTAATACCCATAAACTTAAAATTCACAGAAACGTGGAAAAACGGCAAAATATTGCCTAATTCAATGATATTTTGTTTAAATCACATGGAGGAAAAGGGGGATGATAAACGTCAAAATATTGCTAAATTCGAAGATTTTTCGTACGAAACAAAATGCAAGAAAACTTGCTTCAAATGCGACATTCTGAGATTTCAAGGCCAAATCACATATCGTGATACTACATGAAATAGTATCGAAATATTGGTGAAAATGAATATATTTACGTAATGTCAAACTACATGAAAAACGTGAAAAAAGTCACTATTTAACCATATTTGAGGATTTTAACTTCAAATCGTAGAGCGAGGTTTCGTTTTATTTAAATCCAAGAAAAGACATATGACAAGGTTGTATCCAATGCAAATGATAAAACCAATCTGTTTTCATTAGAATTAACATTAGAATTAATTAGAATGTTCCTGATTTTCCGTTTATATTACCGATGGAAGATGTACATGTAAAACCGCTCTAATCCGGCTGAAACGTCGATATATGCAATAAAAACCGAACTTCTCCCCTTTTCAATATCCTACTCAGTATTTTAACAAGAAACAAATAGTTGATTGTAAATGAAGTATTTAAGGTTAATTTGCAATCAATTATGTGTTTGCATCATTTTTATCGTATATATAATGAATTAATACCCATAAACTGAAAATTCACAGAAACGTAGAAAAACGGCAAAATATTGCCTAATTCGATGATATTTTGTTTAAATCACATGGAGGAAAAGGGGGATGATAAACGTCAAAATATTGCTAAATTCGAAGATTTTTCGTACGAAACAAAATGCAAGAAAACTTGCTTAAAATGCAATATTATGCGACATTCTGAGATTTAAAGGCCAAATCACATATCGTGATACTACATGAAATAGTATCGAAATATTGGTGAAAATGAATATATTTACGTAATATCAAACTACATGAAAAACGTGAAAAAAGTCGCTATTTAACCATATATGAGAATTTTAACTTCAAATCATAGAGCGAGGTTTCGTATTATTTAGATCCAAGAAAAGACATATGACAATGTTGTTTCCAATACAAATGATAAAAACCAATGTGCTTTCATTAGAATTAATTAAAATGTTCCTGATTTTCCGTTAATATTACCGATGAAAGATGTACATGAAAACCGCTCTATTCCGGCTGAAATGTCGATATATGCAATAAAAACAGAACTTCTCCCCTTTTCAATATCTTACTCAGTATTTTAACGAGAAACAAATAGTTGATTGAAAATGAAGTATTTAAGGTTATTATCTAATCAATTATGTGTTTGCATCATTTTTATCGTATATATAATGAATTAATACCCATCAACTGAAAATTCACAAAAACGTGGAAAAACGGCAAAATATTGCCTAATTCGATGATATTTTGTTTAAATCACATGAAGGAAAAGGAGATGATAAACGTCAAAATATTGCTAAATTCGATGATTTTTAGTACGAAACAAAATGCAAGAAAACTTGCTTAAAATGCAATATTTTGCGACATTCTGAGATTTCAAGGCCAAATCACATATCGTGATACTACATGAAACAGTATCGAAATATTGGTAAAAAATGAATATATTTACGTAATGTCAAACTACATGAAAAACGTGAAAAAAGTCACTATTTAACCATGTTTGAGGATTTTAACTTCAAATCATATAGCGAGGTTGCGTATTATTTAAATCCAAGAAAAGACATATGACAAGGTTGTTTCCAATACAAATGATAAAAACCAATGTGTTTTCATTAGAATTAATTAAAATGTTCCTGATTTTCCGTTCATATTACCGATGGAAGATGTACACGAAAACCGCTCTATTCCGGCTGAAATGTCGATATATGCAATAAAAACAGAACTTCTCCCCTTTTCAATATCTTACTCAGTATTTTAACGAGAAACAAATAGTTGATTGAAAATGAAGTATTTAAGATTTTTTCATAATCTAATCAATTATGTGTTTGCATCATTTTTATCGTATATATAATGAATTAATACCCATAAACTGAAAATTCACAAAAACGTGGAAAAACGGCAAAATATTGCCTAATTCGATGATATTTTGTTTTAATTACATGAAGGAAAAGGAGATAATAAACGTCAAAATATTGCTAAATTCGATGATTTTTCGTTCGAAACAAAATACAAGAAAACTTGCTTAAAATGCAATATTCTGCGAAATTCTGAGATTTGAAGGCCAAATCACATATCGTGATACTACATGAAATAGTATCGAAATACTGGTACAAACGAATATATTTACGTAAAATCACACTACCTGAAAAACGTGAAAAAAGTCACTATTTTACCATATATGAGGATTTTATCTTCAAATCATAGAGCGAGGTTTCGTATTATTTAGATCCAAGAAAAGACATATGACTGTTGTTTCCAATACAAATGATAAAAACCAATGTGTTTTCATTAGAATTAACTAAAATGTTCCTGATTTTCCGTTTATATTACCGATGGAAGATGTACACGAAAACCGCTCTATTCCGGCTGAAACGTCGATATATGCAATAAAAACAGAACTTCTCCCCTTTTCAATATCCTACTCAGTATTTTAACGAGAAACAAATAGTTGATTGAAAATGAAGTATTTAAGGTTATTATCTAATCAATTATGTGTTTGCATCATTTTTATCGTATATATAATGAATTAATACCCATAAACTTAAAATTCACAGAAACGTGGAAAAACGGCAAAATATTGCCTAATTCAATGATATTTTGTTTAAATCACATGGAGGAAAAGGGGGATGGTAAACGTCAAAATATTGCTAAATTCGAAGATTTTTCGTACGAAACAAAATGCAAGAAAACTTGCTTAAAATGCAATATTATGCGACATTCTGAGATTTCAAGGCCAAATCACATATCGTAATACTACATGAAATAGTATCGAAATATTGGTAAAAATGAATATATTTACGTAATATCAAACTACATGAAAAACGTGAAAAAAGTCGCTATTTAACCATATATGAGGATTTTAACTACAAATCATAGAGCGAGGTTTCGTATTATTTAGATCCAAGAAAAGACATATGACAATGTTGTTTCCAATACAAATGATAAAAACCAATGTGTTTTCATTAGAATTAATTAAAATGTTCCTGATTTACCGTTAATATTACCGATGGAAGATGTACACGAAAACCGCTCTATTCCGGCTGAAATGTCGATATATGCAATAAAAACAGAACTTCTCCCCTTTTCAATATCTTACTCAGTATTTTAACGAGAAACAAATAGTTGATTGAAAATGAAGTATTTAAGGTTATTATCTAATCAATTATGTGTTTGCATCATTTTTATCGTATATATAATGAATTAATACCCATAAACTGAAAATTCACAAAAACGTGGAAAAACGGCAAAATATTGCCTAATTCGATGATATTTTGTTTTAATAACATGAAGGAAAAGGAGATAATAAACGTCAAAATATTGCTAAATTCGATGATTTTTCGTTCGAAACAAAATACAAGAAAACTTGCTTCAAATGCAATATTATGCGCCATTCTGAGATTTCAAGGCCAAATCACATATCGTGATACTACATGAAATAGTATCGAAATATTGGTGAAAATGAATATATTTACGTAATGTCAAACTACATGAAAAACGTGAAAAAAGTCACTATTTAACCATATTTGAGGATTTTAACTTCAAATCGTAGAGCGAGGTTTCGTATTATTTAAATCCAAGAAAAGACATATGACAAGGTTGTATCCAATACAAATGATAAAACCAATCTGTTTTCATTAGAATTAACATTAGAATTAATTAGAATGTTCCTGATTTTCCGTTTATATTACCGATGGAAGATGTAAACGTAAAACCGCTCTAATCCGGCTGAAACGTCGATATATGCAATAAAAACCGAACTTTTCCCCTTTTCAATATCCTACTCAGTATTTTAACAAGAAACAAATAGTTGATTGGAAATGAAGTATTTAAGGATAATTTCCAATCAATTATGTGTTTGCATCATTTTTATCGTATATATAATGAATTAATACCCATAAACTGAAAATTCACAGAAACGTGGAAAAACGGCAAAATATTGCCTAATTCGATGATATTTTGTTTAAATCACATGGAGGAAAAGGGGGATGATAAACGTCAAAATATTGCTAAATTCGAAGATTTTTCGTACGAAACAAAATGCAAGAAAACTTGCTTAAAATGCAATATTATGCGACATTCTGAGATTTCAAGGCCAAATCACATATCGTGATACTACATGAAATAGTATCGAAATATTGGTAAAAATGAATATATTTACGTAATATCAAACTTCATGAAAAACGTGAAAAAAGTCGGTATTTAACCATATATGAGAATTTTAACTTCAAATCATAGAGCGAGGGTTCGTATTATTTAGATCCAAGAAAAGACATATGACAATGTTGTTTCCAATACAAATGATAAAAACCAATGTGTTTTCATTAGAATTAATTAAAATGTTCCTGATTTTCCGTTAATATTACCGATGGAAGATGTACACGAAAACCGCTCTATTCCGGCTGAAATGTCGATATATGCAATAAAAACAGAACTTCTCCCCTTTTCAATATCTTACTCAGTATTTTAACAAGAAACAAATAGTTGATTGAAAATGAAGTATTTAAGGTTAATTTCCAATCAATTATGTGTTTGCAAAATTTTTATTGTATATTTAATGAATTAATACCGAAAGACTGAAAATTCACAAAAACGTGGAAAAACGGCAAAATATTGCCTAATTCGATGATATTTTGTTTAAATCACATGAAGGAAAAGAAGATGATAAACGTCAAAATATTGCTAAATTCGATGATTTTTCGTACGAAACAAAATGCAAGAAAACTTGCTTAAAATGCAATATTATGCGAAATTCTGAGATTTGAAGGCCAAATCACATATCGTGATACTACATGAAATAGTATCGAAATATTGGTGAAAATGAATATATTTACGTAATGTCAAACTACATGAAAAACGTGAAAAAAGTCACTATTTAACCATATTTGAGGATTTTAACTTCAAATCATAGAGCGAGGTTTCGTATTATTTAGATCCAAGAAAAGACATATGACAATGTTGTTTCCAATACAAATGATAAAAACCAATGTGTTTTCATTAGAATTAATTAAAATGTTCCTGATTTTCCGTTAATATTACCGATGGAAGATGTACACGAAAACCGCTCTATTCCGGCTGAAATGTCGATATATGCAATAAAAACAGAACTTCTCCCCTTTTCAATATCTTACTCAGTATTTTAACGAGAAACAAATAGTTGATTGAAAATGAAGTATTTAAGGTTATTATCTAATCAATTATGTGTTTGCATCATTTTTATCGTATATATAATGAATTAATACCCATAAACTTAAAATTCACAGAAACGTGGAAAAACGGCAAAATATTGCCTAATTCAATGATATTTTGTTTAAATCACATGGAGGAAAAGGGGGATGGTAAACGTCAAAATATTGCTAAATTCGAAGATTTTTCGTACGAAACAAAATGCAAGAAAACTTGCTTAAAATGCAATATTATGCGACATTCTGAGATTTCAAGGCCAAATCACATATCGTGATACTACATGAAATAGTATCGAAATATTGGTAAAAATGAATATATTTACGTAATATCAAACTACATGAAAAACGTGAAAAAAGTCGCTATTTAACCATATATGAGGATTTTAACTTCAAATCATAGAGCGAGGTTTCGTATTATTTAGATCCAAGAAAAGACATATGACAATGTTGTTTCCAATACAAATGATAAAAACCAATGTGTTTTCATTAGAATTAATTAAAATGTTCCTGATTTACCGTTAATATTACCGATGGAAGATGTACACGAAAACCGCTCTATTCCTGCTGAAATGTCGATATATGCAATAAAAACAGAACTTCTCCCCTTTTCAATATCTTACTCAGTATTTTAACGAGAAACAAATAGTTGATTGAAAATGAAGTATTTAAGGTTATTATCTAATCAATTATGTGTTTGCATCATTTTTATCGTATATATAATGAATTAATACCCATAAACTGAAAATTCACAAAAACGTGGAAAAACGGCAAAATATTGCCTAATTCGATGATATTTTGTTTTAATAACATGAAGGAAAAGGAGATAATAAACGTCAAAATATTGCTAAATTCGATGATTTTTCGTTCGAAACAAAATACAAGAAAACTTGCTTCAAATGCAATATTATGCGCCATTCTGAGATTTCAAGGCCAAATCACATATCGTGATACTACATGAAATAGTATCGAAATATTGGTGAAAATGAATATATTTACGTAATGTCAAACTACATGAAAAACGTGAAAAAAGTCACTATTTAACCATATTTGAGGATTTTAACTTCAAATCGTAGAGCGAGGTTTCGTATTATTTAAATCCAAGAAAAGACATATGACAAGGTTGTATCCAATACAAATGATAAAACCAATCTGTTTTCATTAGAATTAACATTAGAATTAATTAGAATGTTCCTGATTTTCCGTTTATATTACCGATGGAAGATGTAAACGTAAAACCGCTCAAATCCGGCTGAAACGTCGATATATGCAATAAAAACCGAACTTCTCCCCTTTTCAATATCCTACTCAGTATTTTAACGAGAAACAAATAGTTGATCGAAAATGAAGTATTTAAGGTTAATTTCCAATCAATTATGTGTTTGCAAAATTTTTATTGTATATTTAATGAATTAATACCGAAAGACTGAAAATTCACAAAAACGTGGAAAAACGGCAAAATATTGCCTAATTCGATGATATTTTGTTTAAATCACATGAAGGAAAAGAAGATGATAAACGTCAAAATATTGCTAAATTCGATGATTTTTCGTACGAAACAAAATGCAAGAAAACTTGCTTAAAATGCAATATTTTGCGACATTCTGAGATTTCAAGGCCAAATCACATATCGTGATACTACATGGAACAGTATCGAAATATTGGTAAAAAATGAATATATTTACGTAATGTCAAACTACATGAAAAACGTGAAAAAAAGTCACTATTTAACCATATTTGAGAATTTTAACTTCAAATCATATAGCGAGGTTTCGTATTATTTAGATCCAAGAAAAGACATATGACAAGGTTGTTTCCAATACAAATGATAGAACCAATCTGTTTTCATTAGAATTAACATTAGAATTAATTAGAATGTTCCTGATTTTCCGTTTATATTACCGATGGAAGATGTACATGTAAAACCGCTCTAATCCGGCTGAAACGTCGATATTTGCAATAAAAACCGAACTTTTCCCCTTTTCAATATCCTACTCAGTATTTTAACAAGAAACAAATAGTTGATTGGAAATGAAGTATTTAAGGATAATTTCCAATCAATTATGTGTTTGCATCATTTTTATCGTATATATAATGAATTAATGCCCATAAACTGAAAATTCACAGAAACGTGGAAAAACGGCAAAATATTGCCTAATTCGATGATATTTTGTTTAAATCACATGGAGGAAAAGGGGGATGATAAACGTCAAAATATTGCTAAATTCGAAGATTTTTCGTACGAAACAAAATGCAAGAAAACTTGCTTAAAATGCAATATTATGCGACATTCTGAGATTTCAAGGCCAAATCACATATCGTGATACTACATGAAATAGTATCGAAATATTGGTAAAAATGAATATATTTACGTAATATCAAACTTCATGAAAAACGTGAAAAAAGTCGGTATTTAACCATATATGAGAATTTTAACTTCAAATCATAGAGCGAGGTTTCGTATTATTTAGATCCAAGAAAAGACATATGACAATGTTGTTTCCAATACAAATGATAAAAACCAATGTGTTTTCATTAGAATTAATTAAAATGTTCCTGATTTTCCGTTAATATTACCGATGGAAGATGTACACGAAAACCGCTCTATTCCGGCTGAAATGTCGATATATGCAATAAAAACAGAACTTCTCCCCTTTTCAATATCTTACTCAGTATTTTAACAAGAAACAAATAGTTGATTGAAAATGAAGTATTTAAGGTTAATTTCCAATCAATTATGTGTTTGCATCATTTTTATCGTATATACAATGAATTAATACCGAAATACTGAAAATTCACAAAAACGTGGAAAAACGGCAAAATATTGCCTAATTCGATGATATTTTGTTTAAATCACATGAAGGAAAAGGAGATGATAAACGTCAAAATATTGCTAAATTCGATGATTTTTAGTACGAAACAAAATGCAAGAAAACTTGCTTAAAATGCAATATTTTGCGACATTCTGAGATTTCAAGGCCAAATCACATATCGTGATACTACATGAAACAGTATCGAAATATTGGTAAAAATGAATATATTTACGTAATGTCAAACTACATGAAAAACGTGAAAAAAGTCACTATTTAACCATATTTGAGGATTTTAACTTCAAATCATATAGCGAGGTTGCGTATTATTTAAATCCAAGAAAAGACATATGACAAGGTTGTTTCCAATACAAATGATAAAAACCAATGTTTTTTCATTAGAATTAATTAAAATGTTCCTGATTTTCCGTTCATATTACCGATGGAAGATGTACACGAAAACCGCTCTATTCCGGCTGAAATGTCGATATATGCAATAAAAACAGAACTTCTCCCCTTTTCAATATCTTACTCAGTATTTTAACGAGAAACAAATAGTTGATTGAAAATGAAGTATTTAAGGTTATTATCTAATCAATTATGTGTTTGCATCATTTTTATCGTATATATAATGAATTAATACCCATAAACTGAAAATTCACAAAAACGTGGAAAAACGGCAAAATATTGCCTAATTCGATGATATTTTGTTTTAATTACATGAAGGAAAAGGAGATAATAAACGTCAAAATATTGCTAAATTCGATGATTTTTCGTTCGAAACAAAATACAAGAAAACTTGCTTAAAATGCAATATTCTGCGAAATTCTGAGATTTGAAGGCCAAATCACATATCGTGATACTACATGAAATAGTATCGAAATACTGGTACAAACGAATATATTTACGTAAAATCACACTACCTGAAAAACGTGAAAAAAGTCACTATTTTACCATATATGAGGATTTTAACTTCAAATCATAGAGCGAGGTTTCGTATTATTTAGATCCAAGAAAAGACATATGACTGTTGTTTCCAATACAAATGATAAAAACCAATGTGTTTTCATTAGAATTAACTAAAATGTTCCTGATTTTCCGTTTATATTACCGATGGAAGATGTACACGAAAACCGCTCTATTCCGGCTGAAACGTCGATATATGCAATAAAAACAGAACTCCCCTTTTCAATATCCTACTCAGTATTTTAACGAGAAACAAATAGTTGATTGAAAATGAAGTATTTAAGGTTATTATCTAATCAATTATGTGTTTGCATCATTTTTATCGTATATATAATGAATTAATACCCATAAACTTAAAATTCACAGAAACGTGGAAAAACGGCAAAATATTGCCTAATTCGATGATATTTTGTTTAAATCACATGAAGGAAAAGGGGGGATGATAAACGTCAAAATATTGCTAAATTCGATGATTTTTCGTACGAAACAAAATGCAAGAAAACTTGCTTAAAATGCAATATTTTGCGACATTCTGAGATTTCAAGGCCAAATCACATATCGTGATACTACATGGAACAGTATCGAAATATTGGTAAAAAATGAATATATTTACGTAATGTCAAACTACATGAAAAACGTGAAAAAAAGTCACTATTTAACCATATTTGAGAATTTTAACTTCAAATCATATAGCGAGGTTTCGTATTATTTAGATCCAAGAAAAGACATATGACAAGGTTGTTTCCAATACAAATGATAGAACCAATCTGTTTTCATTAGAATTAACATTAGAATTAATTAGAATGTTCCTGATTTTCCGTTTATATTACCGATGGAAGATGTACATGTAAAACCGCTCTAATCCGGCTGAAACGTCGATATATGCAATAAAAACCGAACTTTTCCCCTTTTCAATATCCTACTCAGTATTTTAACAAGAAACAAATAGTTGATTGGAAATGAAGTATTTAAGGATAATTTCCAATCAATTATGTGTTTGCATCATTTTTATCGTATATATAATGAATTAATACCCATAAACTGAAAATTCACAGAAACGTGGAAAAACGGCAAAATATTGCCTAATTCGATGATATTTTGTTTAAATCACATGGAGGAAAAGGGGGATGATAAACGTCAAAATATTGCTAAATTCGAAGATTTTTCGTACGAAACAAAATGCAAGAAAACTTGCTTAAAATGCAATATTATGCGACATTCTGAGATTTCAAGGCCAAATCACATATCGTGATACTACATGAAATAGTATCGAAATATTGGTAAAAATGAATATATTTACGTAATATCAAACTTCATGAAAAACGTGAAAAAAGTCGGTATTTAACCATATATGAGAATTTTAACTTCAAATCATAGAGCGAGGTTTCGTATTATTTAGATCCAAGAAAAGACATATGACAATGTTGTTTCCAATACAAATGATAAAAACCAATGTGTTTTCATTAGAATTAATTAAAATGTTCCTGATTTTCCGTTAATATTACCGATGGAAGATGTACACGAAAACCGCTCTATTCCGGCTGAAATGTCGATATATGCAATAAAAACAGAACTTCTCCCCTTTTCAATATCTTACTCAGTATTTTAACAAGAAACAAATAGTTGATTGAAAATGAAGTATTTAAGGTTAATTTCCAATCAATTATGTGTTTGCATCATTTTTATCGTATATATAATGAATTAATACCGAAATACTGAAAATTCACAAAAACGTGGAAAAACGGCAAAATATTGCCTAATTCGATGATATTTTGTTTAAATCACATGAAGGAAAAGGAGATGATAAACGTCAAAATATTGCTAAATTCGATGATTTTTAGTACGAAACAAAATATGCAAGAAAACTTGCTTAAAATGCAATATTTTGCGACATTCTGAGATTTCAAGGCCAAATCACATATCGTGATACTACATGAAACAGTATCGAAATATTGGTAAAAATGAATATATTTACGTAATGTCAAACTACATGAAAAACGTGAAAAAAGTCACTATTTAACCATATTTGAGGATTTTAACTTCAAATCATATAGCGAGGTTGCGTATTATTTAAATCCAAGAAAAGACATATGACAAGGTTGTTTCCAATACAAATGATAAAAACCAATGTTTTTTCATTAGAATTAATTAAAATGTTCCTGATTTTCCGTTCATATTACCGATGGAAGATGTACACGAAAACCGCTCTATTCCGGCTGAAATGTCGATATATGCAATAAAAACAGAACTTCTCCCCTTTTCAATATCTTACTCAGTATTTTAACGAGAAACAAATAGTTGATTGAAAATGAAGTATTTAAGGTTATTATCTAATCAATTATGTGTTTGCATCATTTTTATCGTATATATAATGAATTAATACCCATAAACTGAAAATTCACAAAAACGTGGAAAAACGGCAAAATATTGCCTAATTCGATGATATTTTGTTTTAATTACATGAAGGAAAAGGAGATAATAAACGTCAAAATATTGCTAAATTCGATGATTTTTCGTTCGAAACAAAATACAAGAAAACTTGCTTAAAATGCAATATTCTGCGAAATTCTGAGATTTGAAGGCCAAATCACATATCGTGATACTACATGAAATAGTATCGAAATACTGGTACAAACGAATATATTTACGTAAAATCACACTACCTGAAAAACGTGAAAAAAGTCACTATTTTACCATATATGAGGATTTTAACTTCAAATCATAGAGCGAGGTTTCGTATTATTTAGATCCAAGAAAAGACATATGACTGTTGTTTCCAATACAAATGATAAAAACCAATGTGTTTTCATTAGAATTAACTAAAATGTTCCTGATTTTCCGTTTATATTACCGATGGAAGATGTACACGAAAACCGCTCTATTCCGGCTGAAACGTCGATATATGCAATAAAAACAGAACTCCCCTTTTCAATATCCTACTCAGTATTTTAACGAGAAACAAATAGTTGATTGAAAATGAAGTATTTAAGGTTATTATCTAATCAATTATGTGTTTGCATCATTTTTATCGTATATATAATGAATTAATACCCATAAACTTAAAATTCACAGAAACGTGGAAAAACGGCAAAATATTGCCTAATTCAATGATATTTTGTTTAAATCACATGGAGGAAAAGGGGGATGATAAACGTCAAAATATTGCTAAATTCGAAGATTTTTCGTACGAAACAAAATGCAAGAAAACTTGCTTAAAATGCAATATTATGCGACATTCTGAGATTTCAAGGCCAAATCACATATCGTGATACTACATGAAATAGTATCGAAATATTGGTAAAAATGAATATATTTACGTAATATCAAACTACATGAAAAACGTGAAAAAAGTCGCTATTTAACCATATATGAGGATTTTAACTTCAAATCATAGAGCGAGGTTTCGTATTATTTAGATCCAAGAAAAGACATATGACAATGTTGTTTCCAATACAAATGATAAAAACCAATGTGTTTTCATTAGAATTAATTAAAATGTTCCTGATTTACCGTTAATATTACCGATGGAAGATGTACACGAAAACCGCTCTATTCCGGCTGAAATGTCGATATATGCAATAAAAACAGAACTTCTCCCCTTTTCAATATCTTACTCAGTATTTTAACGAGAAACAAATAGTTGATTGAAAATGAAGTATTTAAGGTTATTATCTAATCAATTATGTGTTTGCATCATTTTTATCGTATATATAATGAATTAATACCCATAAACTGAAAATTCACAAAAACGTGGAAAAACGGCAAAATATTGCCTAATTCGATGATATTTTGTTTTAATAACATGAAGGAAAAGGAGATAATAAACGTCAAAATATTGCTAAATTCGATGATTTTTCGTTCGAAACAAAATACAAGAAAACTTGCTTCAAATGCAATATTATGCGCCATTCTGAGATTTCAAGGCCAAATCACATATCGTGATACTACATGAAATAGTATCGAAATATTGGTGAAAATGAATATATTTACGTAATGTCAAACTACATGAAAAACGTGAAAAAAGTCACTATTTAACCATATTTGAGGATTTTAACTTCAAATCGTAGAGCGAGGTTTCGTATTATTTAAATCCAAGAAAAGACATATGACAAGGTTGTATCCAATACAAATGATAAAACCAATCTGTTTTCATTAGAATTAACATTAGAATTAATTAGAATGTTCCTGATTTTCCGTTTATATTACCGATGGAAGATGTAAACGTAAAACCGCTCAAATCCGGCTGAAACGTCGATATATGCAATAAAAACCGAACTTCTCCCCTTTTCAATATCCTACTCAGTATTTTAACGAGAAACAAATAGTTGATCGAAAATGAAGAATTTAAGGTTAATTTCCAATCAATTATGTGTTTGCAAAATTTTTATTGTATATTTAATGAATTAATACCGAAAGACTGAAAATTCACAAAAACGTGGAAAAACGGCAAAATATTGCCTAATTCGATGATATTTTGTTTAAATCACATGAAGGAAAAGAAGATGATAAACGTCAAAATATTGCTAAATTCGATGATTTTTCGTACGAAACAAAATGCAAGAAAACTTGCTTAAAATGCAATATTATGCGAAATTCTGAGATTTGAAGGCCAAATCACATATCGTGATACTACATGAAATAGTATCGAAATATTGGTATAAACGAATATATTTACGTAAAATCACACTACTTGAAAAAACGTGAAAAAGTCACTATTTTACCATATATGAGGATTTTAACTTCAAATCATAGAGCGAGGTTTCGTATTATTTAGATCCAAGAAAAGACATATGACAATGTTGTTTCCAATACAAATGATAAAAACCAATGTGTTTTCATTAGAATTAACTAAAATGTTCCTGATTTTCCGTTTATATTACCGATGGAAGATGTACACGAAAACCGCTCTATTCCGGCTGAAACGTCGATATATGCAATAAAAACAGAACTTCTCCCCTTTTCAATATCCTACTCAGTATTTTAACGAGAAACAAATAGTTGATTGAAAATGAAGTATTTAAGGTTATTATCTAATCAATTATGTGTTTGCATCATTTTTATCGTAAATATAATGAATTAATACCCATAAACTTAAAATTCACAGAAACGTGGAAAAACGGCAAAATATTGCCTAATTCGATGATATTTTGTTTAAATCACATGAAGGAAAAGGGGGGATGATAAACGTCAAAATATTGCTAAATTCGATGATTTTTCGTACGAAACAAAATGCAAGAAAACTTGCTTAAAATGCAATATTTTGCGACATTCTGAGATTTCAAGGCCAAATCACATATCGTGATACTACATGGAACAGTATCGAAATATTGGTAAAAAATGAATATATTTACGTAATGTTTTGACAGTCACTATTTAACCATATTTGAGAATTTTAACTTCAAATCATATAGCGAGGTTTCGTATTATTTAGATCCAAGAAAAGACATATGACAAGGTTGTTTCCAATACAAATGATAAAACCAATCTGTTTTCATTAGAATTAACATTAGAAATAATTAGAATGTTCCTGATTTTCCGTTTATATTACCGATGGAAGATGTACATGTAAAACCGCTCTAATCCGGCTGAAACGTCGATATATGCAATAAAAACCGAACTTCTCCCCTTTTCAATATCCTACTCAGTATTTTAACAAGAAACAAATAGTTGATTGGAAATGAAGTATTTAAGGTTAATTTCCAATCAATTATGTGTTTGCATCATTTTTATCGTATATATAATGAATTAATACCCATAAACTGAAAATTCACAGAAACGATGAAAAACGGCAAAATATTGCCTAATTCGATGATATTTTGTTTAAATCACATGGAGGAAAAGGGGGATGATAAACGTCAAAATATTGCTAAATTCGAAGATTTTTCTTACGAAACAAAATGCAAGAAAATTTGCTTAAAATGCAATATTATGCGACATTCTGAGATTTCAAGGCCAAATCACATATCGTGATACTACATGAAATAGTATCGAAATATTGGTAAAAATGAATATATTTACGTAATATCAAACTTCATGAAAAACGTGAAAAAAGTCGGTATTTAACCATATATGAGAATTTTAACTTCAAATCATAGAGCGAGGTTTCGTATTATTTAGGTCCAAGAAAAGACATATGACAATGTTGTTTCCAATACAAATGATAAAAACCAATGTGTTTTCATTAGAATTAATTAAAATGTTCCTGATTTTCCGTTAATATTACCGATGGAAGATGTACACGAAAACCGCTCTATTCCGGCTGAAATGTCGATATATGCAATAAAAACAGAACTTCTCCCCTTTTCAATATCTTACTCAGTATTTTAACGAGAAACAAATAGTTGATTGAAAATGAAGTATTTAAGGTTATTATCTAATCAATTATGTGTTTGCATCATTTTTATCGTATATATAATGAATTAATACCCATAAACTGAAAATTCACAAAAACGTGGAAAAACGGAAAAATATTGCCTAATTCGATGATATTTTGTTTTAATAACATGAAGGAAAAGGAGATAATAAACGTCAAAATATTGCTAAATTCGATGATTTTTCGTACGAAACAAAATACAAGAAAACTTGCTTCAAATGCAATATTATGCGACATTCTGAGATTTCAAGGCCAAATCACATATCGTGATACTACATGAAATAGTATCGAAATATTGGTGAAAATGAATATATTTACGTAATGTCAAACTACATGAAAAACGTGAAAAAAGTCACTATTTAACCATATTTGAGGATTTTAACTTCAAATCATAGAGCGAGGTTTCGTATTATTTAGATCCAAGAAAAGACATATGACAAGGTTGTATCCAATACAAATGATAAAAACCAATGTGTTTTCATTAGAATTAACTAAAATGTTCCTGATTTTCCGTTTATATTACCGATGGAAGATGTACACGAAAACCGCTCTATTCCGGCTGAAACGTCGATATATGCAATAAAAACAGAACTTCTCCCCTTTTCAATATCCTACTCAGTATTTTAACGAGAAACAAATAGTTGATTGAAAATGAAGTATTTAAGGTTATTATCTAATCAATTATGTGTTTGCATCATTTTTATCGTATATATAATGAATTAATACCCATAAACTTAAAATTCACAGAAACGTGGAAAAACGGCAAAATATTGCCTAATTCGATGATATTTTGTTTAAATCACATAGAGGAAAAGGGGGATGATAAACGTCAAAATATTGCTAAATTCGAAGATTTTTCGTACGAAACAAAATGCAAGAAAACTTGCTTAAAATGCAATATTATGCGACATTCTGAGATTTCAAGTCCAAATCACATATCGTGATACTACATGAAATAGTATCGAAATATTGGTGAAAATGAATATATTTACGTAATGTCAAACTACATGAAAAACGTGAAAAAAGTCACTATTTAACCATATTTGAGGATTTTAACTACAAATCGTAGAGCGAGGTTTCGTATTATTTACATCCAAGAAAAGACATATGACAAGGTTGTATCCAATACAAATGATAAAACCAATCTGTTTTCATTAGAATTAACATTAGAATTAATTAGAATGTTCCTGATTTTCCGTTTATATTACCGATGGAAGATGTAAACGTAAAACCGCTCAAATCCGGCTGAAACGTCGATATATGCAATAAAAACCGAACTTCTCCCCTTTTCAATATCCTACTCAGTATTTTAACAAGAAACAAATAGTTGATTGAAAATGAAGTATTTAATGTTAATTTCCAATCAATTATGTGTTTGCATCATTTTTATCGTATATATAATGAATTAATACCGAAATACTGAAAATTCACAAAAACGTGGAAAAACGGCAAAATATTGCCTAATTCGATGATATTTTGTTTAAATCACATGAAGGAAAAGGAGATGATAAACGTCAAAATATTGCTAAATTCGATGATTTTTAGTACGAAACAAAATGCAAGAAAACTTGCTTAAAATGCAATATTCTGCGAAATTCTGAGATTTGAAGGCCAAATCACATATCGTGATACTACATGAAATAGTATCGAAATACTGGTACAAACGAATATATTTACGTAAAATCACACTTCCTGAAAAACGTGAAAAAGTCACTATTTTACCATATATGAGAATTTTAACTTCAAATCATAGAGCGAGGTTTCGTATTATTTAGATCCAAGAAAAGACATATGACAATGTTGTTTCCAATACAAATGATAAAAACCAATGTGTTTTCATTAGAATTAACTAAAATGTTCCTGATTTTCCGTTTATATTACCGATGGAAGATGTAAACGAAAACCGCTCTATTCCGGCTGAAACGTCGATATATGCAATAAAAACAGAACTTCTCCCCTTTTCAATATCCTACTCAGTATTTTAACGAGAAACAAATAGTTGATTGAAAATGAAGTATTTAAGGTTATTATCTAATCAATTATGTGTTTGCATCATTTTTATCGTATATATAATGAATTAATACCCATAAACTTAAAATTCACAGAAACGTGGAAAAACGGCAAAATATTGCCTAATTCAATGATATTTTGTTTAAATCACATGGAGGAAAAGGGGGATGATAAACGTCAAAATATTGCTAAATTCGAAGATTTTTCGTACGAAACAAAATGCAAGAAAACTTGCTTAAAATGCAATATTATGCGACATTCTGAGATTTCAAGGCCAAATCACATATCGTGATACTACATGAAATAGTATCGAAATATTGGTAAAAATGAATATATTTACGTAATATAAAACTACATGAAAAACGTGAAAAAAGTCGCTATTTAACCATATATGAGGATTTTAACTTCAAATCATAGAGCGAGGTTTCGTATTATTTAGATCCAAGAAAAGACATATGACAATGTTGTTTCCAATACAAATGATAAAAACCAATGTGTTTTCATTAGAATTAATTAAAATGTTCCTGATTTACCGTTAATATTACCGATGGAAGATGTACACGAAAACCGCTCTATTCCGGCTGAAATGTCGATATATGCAATAAAAACAGAACTTCTCCCCTTTTCAATATTTTACTCAGTATTTTAACGAGAAACAAATAGTTGATTGAAAATGAAGTATTTAAGGTTATTATCTAATCAATTATGTGTTTGCATCATTTTTATCGTATATATAATGAATTAATACCCATAAACTGAAAATTCACAAAAACGTGGAAAAACGGCAAAATATTGCCTAATTCGATGATATTTTGTTTTAATAACATGAAGGAAAAGGAGATAATAAACGTCAAAATATTGCTAAATTCGATGATTTTTCGTTCGAAACAAAATACAAGAAAACTTGCTTCAAATGCAATATTATGCGCCATTCTGAGATTTCAAGGCCAAATCACATATCGTGATACTACATGAAATAGTATCGAAATATTGGTGAAAATGAATATATTTACGTAATGTCAAACTACATGAAAAACGTGAAAAAAGTCACTATTTAACCATATTTGAGGATTTTAACTTCAAATCGTAGAGCGAGGTTTCGTATTTTTTAAATCCAAGAAAAGACATATGACAAGGTTGTATCCAATACAAATGATAAAACCAATCTGTTTTCATTAGAATTAACATTAGAATTAATTAGAATGTTCCTGATTTTCCGTTTATATTACCGATGGAAGATGTAAACGTAAAACCGCTCTAATCCGGCTGAAACGTCGATATATGCAATAAAAACCGAACTTTTCCCCTTTTCAATATCCTACTCAGTATTTTAACAAGAAACAAATAGTTGATTGGAAATGAAGTATTTAAGGATAATTTCCAATCAATTATGTGTTTGCATCATTTTTATCGTATATATAATGAATTAATACCCATAAACTGAAAATTCACAGAAACGTGGAAAAACGGCAAAATATTGCCTAATTCGATGATATTTTGTTTAAATCACATGGAGGAAAAGGGGGATGATAAACGTCAAAATATTGCTAAATTCGAAGATTTTTCGTACGAAACAAAATGCAAGAAAACTTGCTTAAAATGCAATATTATGCGACATTCTGAGATTTCAAGGCCAAATCACATATCGTGATACTACATGAAATAGTATCGAAATATTGGTAAAAATGAATATATTTACGTAATATCAAACTTCATGAAAAACGTGAAAAAAGTCGGTATTTAACCATATATGAGAATTTTAACTTCAAATCATAGAGCGAGGTTTCGTATTATTTAGATCCAAGAAAAGACATATGACAATGTTGTTTCCAATACAAATGATAAAAACCAATGTGTTTTCATTAGAATTAATTAAAATGTTCCTGATTTTCCGTTAATATTACCGATGGAAGATGTACACGAAAACCGCTCTATTCCGGCTGAAATGTCGATATATGCAATAAAAACAGAACTTCTCCCCTTTTCAATATCTTACTCAGTATTTTAACAAGAAACAAATAGTTGATTGAAAATGAAGTATTTAAGGTTAATTTCCAATCAATTATGTGTTTGCAAAATTTTTATTGTATATTTAATGAATTAATACCGAAAGACTGAAAATTCACAAAAACGTGGAAAAACGGCAAAATATTGCCTAATTCGATGATATTTTGTTTAAATCACATGAAGGAAAAGAAGATGATAAACGTCAAAATATTGCTAAATTCGATGATTTTTCGTACGAAACAAAATGCAAGAAAACTTGCCTAAAATGCAATATTATGCGAAATTCTGAGATTTGAAGGCCAAATCACATATCGTGATACTACATGAAATAGTATCGAAATATTGGTGAAATGAATATATTTACGTAATGTCAAACTACATGAAAAACGTGAAAAAAGTCACTATTTAACCATATTTGAGGATTTTAACTTCAAATCATAGAGCGAGGTTTCGTATTATTTAGATCCAAGAAAAGACATATGACAATGTTGTTTCCAATACAAATGATAAAAACCAATGTGTTTTCATTAGAATTAATTAAAATGTTCCTGATTTTCCGTTAATATTACCGATGGAAGATGTACACGAAAACCGCTCTATTCCGGCTGAAATGTCGATATATGCAATAAAAACAGAACTTCTCCCCTTTTCAATATCTTACTCAGTATTTTAACGAGAAACAAATAGTTGATTGAAAATGAAGTATTTAAGGTTATTATCTAATCAATTATGTGTTTGCATCATTTTTATCGTATATATAATGAATTAATACCCATAAAATTAAAATTCACAGAAACGTGGAAAAACGGCAAAATATTGCCTAATTCGATGATATTTTGTTTAAATCACATGAAGGAAAAGGGGGGATGATAAACGTCAAAATATTGCTAAATTCGATGATTTTTCGTTCGAAACAAAATACAAGAAAACTTGCTTAAAATGCAATATTCTGCGAAATTCTGAGATTTGAAGGCCAAATCACATATCGTGATACTACATGAAATAGTATCGAAATACTGGTACAAACGAATATATTTACGTAAAATCACACTACCTGAAAAACGTGAAAAAAGTCACTATTTTACCATATATGAGGATTTTAACTTCAAATCATAGAGCGAGGTTTCGTATTATTTAGATCCAAGAAAAGACATATGACTGTTGTTTCCAATACAAATGATAAAAACCAATGTGTTTTCATTAGAATTAACTAAAATGTTCCTGATTTTCCGTTTATATTACCGATGGAAGATGTACACGAAAACCGCTCTATTCCGGCTGAAACGTCGATATATGCAATAAAAACAGAACTTCTCCCCTTTTCAATATCCTACTCAGTATTTTAACGAGAAACAAATAGTTGATTGAAAATGAAGTATTTAAGGTTATTATCTAATCAATTATGTGTTTGCATCATTTTTATCGTATATATAATGAATTAATACCCATAAACTTAAAATTCACAGAAACGTGGAAAAACGGCAAAATATTGCCTAATTCAATGATATTTTGTTTAAATCACATGGAGGAAAAGGGGGATGGTAAACGTCAAAATATTGCTAAATTCGAAGATTTTTCGTACGAAACAAAATGCAAGAAAACTTGCTTAAAATGCAATATTATGCGACATTCTGAGATTTCAAGGCCAAATCACATATCGTGATACTACATGAAATAGTATCGAAATATTGGTAAAAATGAATATATTTACGTAATATCAAACTACATGAAAAACGTGAAAAAAGTCGCTATTTAACCATATATGAGGATTTTAACTTCAAATCATAGAGCGAGGTTTCGTATTATTTAGATCCAAGAAAAGACATATGACAATGTTGTTTCCAATACAAATGATAAAAACCAATGTGTTTTCATTAGAATTAATTAAAATGTTCCTGATTTACCGTTAATATTACCGATGGAAGATGTACACGAAAACCGCTCTATTCCTGCTGAAATGTCGATATATGCAATAAAAACAGAACTTCTCCCCTTTTCAATATCTTACTCAGTATTTTAACGAGAAACAAATAGTTGATTGAAAATGAAGTATTTAAGGTTATTATCTAATCAATTATGTGTTTGCATCATTTTTATCGTATATATAATGAATTAATACCCATAAACTGAAAATTCACAAAAACGTGGAAAAACGGCAAAATATTGCCTAATTCGATGATATTTTGTTTTAATAACATGAAGGAAAAGGAGATAATAAACGTCAAAATATTGCTAAATTCGATGATTTTTCGTTCGAAACAAAATACAAGAAAACTTGCTTCAAATGCAATATTATGCGCCATTCTGAGATTTCAAGGCCAAATCACATATCGTGATACTACATGAAATAGTATCGAAATATTGGTGAAAATGAATATATTTACGTAATGTCAAACTACATGAAAAACGTGAAAAAAGTCACTATTTAACCATATTTGAGGATTTTAACTTCAAATCGTAGAGCGAGGTTTCGTATTATTTAAATCCAAGAAAAGACATATGACAAGGTTGTATCCAATACAAATGATAAAACCAATCTGTTTTCATTAGAATTAACATTAGAATTAATTAGAATGTTCCTGATTTTCCGTTTATATTACCGATGGAAGATGTAAACGTAAAACCGCTCAAATCCGGCTGAAACGTCGATATATGCAATAAAAACCGAACTTCTCCCCTTTTCAATATCCTACTCAGTATTTTAACGAGAAACAAATAGTTGATCGAAAATGAAGTATTTAAGGTTAATTTCCAATCAATTATGTGTTTGCAAAATTTTTATTGTATATTTAATGAATTAATACCGAAAGACTGAAAATTCACAAAAACGTGGAAAAACGGCAAAATATTGCCTAATTCGATGATATTTTGTTTAAATCACATGAAGGAAAAGAAGATGATAAACGTCAAAATATTGCTAAATTCGATGATTTTTCGTACGAAACAAAATGCAAGAAAACTTGCTTAAAATGCAATATTTTGCGACATTCTGAGATTTCAAGGCCAAATCACATATCGTGATACTACATGGAACAGTATCGAAATATTGGTAAAAAATGAATATATTTACGTAATGTCAAACTACATGAAAAACGTGAAAAAAAGTCACTATTTAACCATATTTGAGAATTTTAACTTCAAATCATATAGCGAGGTTTCGTATTATTTAGATCCAAGAAAAGACATATGACAAGGTTGTTTCCAATACAAATGATAGAACCAATCTGTTTTCATTAGAATTAACATTAGAATTAATTAGAATGTTCCTGATTTTCCGTTTATATTACCGATGGAAGATGTACATGTAAAACCGCTCTAATCCGGCTGAAACGTCGATATTTGCAATAAAAACCGAACTTTTCCCCTTTTCAATATCCTACTCAGTATTTTAACAAGAAACAAATAGTTGATTGGAAATGAAGTATTTAAGGATAATTTCCAATCAATTATGTGTTTGCATCATTTTTATCGTATATATAATGAATTAATGCCCATAAACTGAAAATTCACAGAAACGTGGAAAAACGGCAAAATATTGCCTAATTCGATGATATTTTGTTTAAATCACATGGAGGAAAAGGGGGATGATAAACGTCAAAATATTGCTAAATTCGAAGATTTTTCGTACGAAACAAAATGCAAGAAAACTTGCTTAAAATGCAATATTATGCGACATTCTGAGATTTCAAGGCCAAATCACATATCGTGATACTACATGAAATAGTATCGAAATATTGGTAAAAATGAATATATTTACGTAATATCAAACTTCATGAAAAACGTGAAAAAAGTCGGTATTTAACCATATATGAGAATTTTAACTTCAAATCATAGAGCGAGGTTTCGTATTATTTAGATCCAAGAAAAGACATATGACAATGTTGTTTCCAATACAAATGATAAAAACCAATGTGTT
This sequence comes from Procambarus clarkii, assembly GCF_040958095.1. Lineage (NCBI taxonomy): Eukaryota > Metazoa > Arthropoda > Malacostraca > Decapoda > Cambaridae > Procambarus > Procambarus clarkii. Next base: position 27,086,913 of record NC_091226.1, on the reverse strand, counting down.
TTCATTAGAATTAATTAAAATGTTCCTGATTTTCCGTTAATATTACCGATGGAAGATGTACACGAAAACCGCTCTATTCCGGCTGAAATGTCGATATATGCAATAAAAACAGAACTTCTCCCCTTTTCAATATCTTACTCAGTATTTTAACAAGAAACAAATAGTTGATTGAAAATGAAGTATTTAAGGTTAATTTCCAATCAATTATGTGTTTGCATCATTTTTATCGTATATATAATGAATTAATACCGAAATACTGAAAATTCACAAAAACGTGGAAAAACGGCAAAATATTGCCTAATTCGATGATATTTTGTTTAAATCACATGAAGGAAAAGGAGATGATAAACGTCAAAATATTGCTAAATTCGATGATTTTTAGTACGAAACAAAATGCAAGAAAACTTGCTTAAAATGCAATATTTTGCGACATTCTGAGATTTCAAGGCCAAATCACATATCGTGATACTACATGAAACAGTATCGAAATATTGGTAAAAATGAATATATTTACGTAATGTCAAACTACATGAAAAACATGAAAAAAGTCACTATTTAACCATATTTGAGGATTTTAACTTCAAATCATATAGCGAGGTTGCGTATTATTTAAATCCAAGAAAAGACATATGACAAGGTTGTTTCCAATACAAATGATAAAAACCAATGTTTTTTCATTAGAATTAATTAAAATGTTCCTGATTTTCCGTTCATATTACCGATGGAAGATGTACACGAAAACCGCTCTATTCCGGCTGAAATGTCGATATATGCAATAAAAACAGAACTTCTCCCCTTTTCAATATCTTACTCAGTATTTTAACGAGAAACAAATAGTTGATTGAAAATGAAGTATTTAAGGTTATTATCTAATCAATTATGTGTTTGCATCATTTTTATCGTATATATAATGAATTAATACCCATAAACTGAAAATTCACAAAAACGTGGAAAAACGGCAAAATATTGCCTAATTCGATGATATTTTGTTTTAATTACATGAAGGAAAAGGAGATAATAAACGTCAAAATATTGCTAAATTCGATGATTTTTCGTTCGAAACAAAATACAAGAAAACTTGCTTCAAATGCAATATTCTGCGAAATTCTGAGATTTGAAGGCCAAATCACATATCGTGATACTACATGAAATAGTATCGAAATACTGGTACAAACGAATATATTTACGTAAAATCACACTACCTGAAAAACGTGAAAAAAGTCACTATTTTACCATATATGAGGATTTTAACTTCAAATCATAGAGCGAGGTTTCGTATTATTTAGATCCAAGAAAAGACATATGACTGTTGTTTCCAATACAAATGATAAAAACCAATGTGTTTTCATTAGAATTAACTAAAATGTTCCTGATTTTCCGTTTATATTACCGATGGAAGATGTACACGAAAACCGCTCTATTCCGGCTGAAACGTCGATATATGCAATAAAAACAGAACTCCCCTTTTCAATATCCTACTCAGTATTTTAACGAGAAACAAATAGTTGATTGAAAATGAAGTATTTAAGGTTATTATCTAATCAATTATGTGTTTGCATCATTTTTATCGTATATATAATGAATTAATACCCATAAACTTAAAATTCACAGAAACGTGGAAAAACGGCAAAATATTGCCTAATTCGATGATATTTTGTTTAAATCACATGAAGGAAAAGGGGGGATGATAAACGTCAAAATATTGCTAAATTCGATGATTTTTCGTACGAAACAAAATGCAAGAAAACTTGCTTAAAATGCAATATTTTGCGACATTCTGAGATTTCAAGGCCAAATCACATATCGTGATACTACATGGAACAGTATCGAAATATTGGTAAAAAATGAATATATTTACGTAATGTCAAACTACATGAAAAACGTGAAAAAAAGTCACTATTTAACCATATTTGAGAATTTTAACTTCAAATCATATAGCGAGGTTTCGTATTATTTAGATCCAAGAAAAGACATATGACAAGGTTGTTTCCAATACAAATGATAGAACCAATCTGTTTTCATTAGAATTAACATTAGAATTAATTAGAATGTTCCTGATTTTCCGTTTATATTACCGATGGAAGATGTACATGTAAAACCGCTCTAATCCGGCTGAAACGTCGATATATGCAATAAAAACCGAACTTTTCCCCTTTTCAATATCCTACTCAGTATTTTAACAAGAAACAAATAGTTGATTGGAAATGAAGTATTTAAGGATAATTTCCAATCAATTATGTGTTTGCATCATTTTTATCGTATATATAATGAATTAATACCCATAAACTGAAAATTCACAGAAACGTGGAAAAACGGCAAAATATTGCCTAATTCGATGATATTTTGTTTAAATCACATGGAGGAAAAGGGGGATGATAAACGTCAAAATATTGCTAAATTCGAAGATTTTTCGTACGAAACAAAATGCAAGAAAACTTGCTTAAAATGCAATATTATGCGACATTCTGAGATTTCAAGGCCAAATCACATATCGTGATACTACATGAAATAGTATCGAAATATTGGTAAAAATGAATATATTTACGTAATATCAAACTTCATGAAAAACGTGAAAAAAGTCGGTATTTAACCATATATGAGAATTTTAACTTCAAATCATAGAGCGAGGTTTCGTATTATTTAGATCCAAGAAAAGACATATGACAATGTTGTTTCCAATACAAATGATAAAAACCAATGTGTTTTCATTAGAATTAATTAAAATGTTCCTGATTTTCCGTTAATATTACCGATGGAAGATGTACACGAAAACCGCTCTATTCCGGCTGAAATGTCGATATATGCAATAAAAACAGAACTTCTCCCCTTTTCAATATCTTACTCAGTATTTTAACAAGAAACAAATAGTTGATTGAAAATGAAGTATTTAAGGTTAATTTCCAATCAATTATGTGTTTGCATCATTTTTATCGTATATATAATGAATTAATACCGAAATACTGAAAATTCACAAAAACGTGGAAAAACGGCAAAATATTGCCTAATTCGATGATATTTTGTTTAAATCACATGAAGGAAAAGGAGATGATAAACGTCAAAATATTGCTAAATTCGATGATTTTTAGTACGAAACAAAATATGCAAGAAAACTTGCTTAAAATGCAATATTTTGCGACATTCTGAGATTTCAAGGCCAAATCACATATCGTGATACTACATGAAACAGTATCGAAATATTGGTAAAAATGAATATATTTACGTAATGTCAAACTACATGAAAAACGTGAAAAAAGTCACTATTTAACCATATTTGAGGATTTTAACTTCAAATCATATAGCGAGGTTGCGTATTATTTAAATCCAAGAAAAGACATATGACAAGGTTGTTTCCAATACAAATGATAAAAACCAATGTTTTTTCATTAGAATTAATTAAAATGTTCCTGATTTTCCGTTCATATTACCGATGGAAGATGTACACGAAAACCGCTCTATTCCGGCTGAAATGTCGATATATGCAATAAAAACAGAACTTCTCCCCTTTTCAATATCTTACTCAGTATTTTAACGAGAAACAAATAGTTGATTGAAAATGAAGTATTTAAGGTTATTATCTAATCAATTATGTGTTTGCATCATTTTTATCGTATATATAATGAATTAATACCCATAAACTGAAAATTCACAAAAACGTGGAAAAACGGCAAAATATTGCCTAATTCGATGATATTTTGTTTTAATTACATGAAGGAAAAGGAGATAATAAACGTCAAAATATTGCTAAATTCGATGATTTTTCGTTCGAAACAAAATACAAGAAAACTTGCTTAAAATGCAATATTCTGCGAAATTCTGAGATTTGAAGGCCAAATCACATATCGTGATACTACATGAAATAGTATCGAAATACTGGTACAAACGAATATATTTACGTAAAATCACACTACCTGAAAAACGTGAAAAAAGTCACTATTTTACCATATATGAGGATTTTAACTTCAAATCATAGAGCGAGGTTTCGTATTATTTAGATCCAAGAAAAGACATATGACTGTTGTTTCCAATACAAATGATAAAAACCAATGTGTTTTCATTAGAATTAACTAAAATGTTCCTGATTTTCCGTTTATATTACCGATGGAAGATGTACACGAAAACCGCTCTATTCCGGCTGAAACGTCGATATATGCAATAAAAACAGAACTCCCCTTTTCAATATCCTACTCAGTATTTTAACGAGAAACAAATAGTTGATTGAAAATGAAGTATTTAAGGTTATTATCTAATCAATTATGTGTTTGCATCATTTTTATCGTATATATAATGAATTAATACCCATAAACTTAAAATTCACAGAAACGTGGAAAAACGGCAAAATATTGCCTAATTCGATGATATTTTGTTTAAATCACATGAAGGAAAAGGGGGGATGATAAACGTCAAAATATTGCTAAATTCGATGATTTTTCGTACGAAACAAAATGCAAGAAAACTTGCTTAAAATGCAATATTTTGCGACATTCTGAGATTTCAAGGCCAAATCACATATCGTGATACTACATGGAACAGTATCGAAATATTGGTAAAAAATGAATATATTTACGTAATGTCAAACTACATGAAAAACGTGAAAAAAAGTCACTATTTAACCATATTTGAGAATTTTAACTTCAAATCATATAGCGAGGTTTCGTATTATTTAGATCCAAGAAAAGACATATGACAAGGTTGTTTCCAATACAAATGATAGAACCAATCTGTTTTCATTAGAATTAACATTAGAATTAATTAGAATGTTCCTGATTTTCCGTTTATATTACCGATGGAAGATGTACATGTAAAACCGCTCTAATCCGGCTGAAACGTCGATATATGCAATAAAAACCGAACTTTTCCCCTTTTCAATATCCTACTCAGTATTTTAACAAGAAACAAATAGTTGATTGGAAATGAAGTATTTAAGGATAATTTCCAATCAATTATGTGTTTGCATCATTTTTATCGTATATATAATGAATTAATACCCATAAACTGAAAATTCACAGAAACGTGGAAAAACGGCAAAATATTGCCTAATTCGATGATATTTTGTTTAAATCACATGGAGGAAAAGGGGGATGATAAACGTCAAAATATTGCTAAATTCGAAGATTTTTCGTACGAAACAAAATGCAAGAAAACTTGCTTAAAATGCAATATTATGCGACATTCTGAGATTTCAAGGCCAAATCACATATCGTGATACTACATGAAATAGTATCGAAATATTGGTAAAAATGAATATATTTACGTAATATCAAACTTCATGAAAAACGTGAAAAAAGTCGGTATTTAACCATATATGAGAATTTTAACTTCAAATCATAGAGCGAGGTTTCGTATTATTTAGATCCAAGAAAAGACATATGACAATGTTGTTTCCAATACAAATGATAAAAACCAATGTGTTTTCATTAGAATTAATTAAAATGTTCCTGATTTTCCGTTAATACTACCGATGGAAGATGTACACGAAAACCGCTCTATTCCGGCTGAAATGTCGATATATGCAATAAAAACAGAACTTCTCCCCTTTTCAATATCTTACTCAGTATTTTAACAAGAAACAAATAGTTGATTGAAAATGAAGTATTTAAGGTTAATTTCCAATCAATTATGTGTTTGCATCATTTTTATCGTATATATAATGAATTAATACCGAAATACTGAAAATTCACAAAAACGTGGAAAAACGGCAAAATATTGCCTAATTCGATGATATTTTGTTTAAATCACATGAAGGAAAAGGAGATGATAAACGTCAAAATATTGCTAAATTCGATGATTTTTAGTACGAAACAAAATATGCAAGAAAACTTGCTTAAAATGCAATATTTTGCGACATTCTGAGATTTCAAGGCCAAATCACATATCGTGATACTACATGAAACAGTATCGAAATATTGGTAAAAATGAATATATTTACGTAATGTCAAACTACATGAAAAACGTGAAAAAAGTCACTATTTAACCATATTTGAGGATTTTAACTTCAAATCATATAGCGAGGTTGCGTATTATTTAAATCCAAGAAAAGACATATGACAAGGTTGTTTCCAATACAAATGATAAAAACCAATGTTTTTTCATTAGAATTAATTAAAATGTTCCTGATTTTCCGTTCATATTACCGATGGAAGATGTACACGAAAACCGCTCTATTCCGGCTGAAATGTCGATATATGCAATAAAAACAGAACTTCTCCCCTTTTCAATATCTTACTCAGTATTTTAACGAGAAACAAATAGTTGATTGAAAATGAAGTATTTAAGGTTATTATCTAATCAATTATGTGTTTGCATCATTTTTATCGTATATATAATGAATTAATACCCATAAACTGAAAATTCACAAAAACGTGGAAAAACGGCAAAATATTGCCTAATTCGATGATATTTTGTTTTAATTACATGAAGGAAAAGGAGATAATAAACGTCAAAATATTGCTAAATTCGATGATTTTTCGTTCGAAACAAAATACAAGAAAACTTGCTTAAAATGCAATATTCTGCGAAATTCTGAGATTTGAAGGCCAAATCACATATCGTGATACTACATGAAATAGTATCGAAATACTGGTACAAACGAATATATTTACGTAAAATCACACTACCTGAAAAACGTGAAAAAAGTCACTATTTTACCATATATGAGGATTTTAACTTCAAATCATAGAGCGAGGTTTCGTATTATTTAGATCCAAGAAAAGACATATGACTGTTGTTTCCAATACAAATGATAAAAACCAATGTGTTTTCATTAGAATTAACTAAAATGTTCCTGATTTTCCGTTTATATTACCGATGGAAGATGTACACGAAAACCGCTCTATTCCGGCTGAAACGTCGATATATGCAATAAAAACAGAACTCCCCTTTTCAATATCCTACTCAGTATTTTAACGAGAAACAAATAGTTGATTGAAAATGAAGTATTTAAGGTTATTATCTAATCAATTATGTGTTTGCATCATTTTTATCGTATATATAATGAATTAATACCCATAAACTTAAAATTCACAGAAACGTGGAAAAACGGCAAAATATTGCCTAATTCAATGATATTTTGTTTAAATCACATGGAGGAAAAGGGGGATGATAAACGTCAAAATATTGCTAAATTCGAAGATTTTTCGTACGAAACAAAATGCAAGAAAACTTGCTTAAAATGCAATATTATGCGACATTCTGAGATTTCAAGGCCAAATCACATATCGTGATACTACATGAAATAGTATCGAAATATTGGTAAAAATGAATATATTTACGTAATATCAAACTACATGAAAAACGTGAAAAAAGTCGCTATTTAACCATATATGAGGATTTTAACTTCAAATCATAGAGCGAGGTTTCGTATTATTTAGATCCAAGAAAAGACATATGACAATGTTGTTTCCAATACAAATGATAAAAACCAATGTGTTTTCATTAGAATTAATTAAAATGTTCCTGATTTACCGTTAATATTACCGATGGAAGATGTACACGAAAACCGCTCTATTCCGGCTGAAATGTCGATATATGCAATAAAAACAGAACTTCTCCCCTTTTCAATATCTTACTCAGTATTTTAACGAGAAACAAATAGTTGATTGAAAATGAAGTATTTAAGGTTATTATCTAATCAATTATGTGTTTGCATCATTTTTATCGTATATATAATGAATTAATACCCATAAACTGAAAATTCACAAAAACGTGGAAAAACGGCAAAATATTGCCTAATTCGATGATATTTTGTTTTAATAACATGAAGGAAAAGGAGATAATAAACGTCAAAATATTGCTAAATTCGATGATTTTTCGTTCGAAACAAAATACAAGAAAACTTGCTTCAAATGCAATATTATGCGCCATTCTGAGATTTCAAGGCCAAATCACATATCGTGATACTACATGAAATAGTATCGAAATATTGGTGAAAATGAATATATTTACGTAATGTCAAACTACATGAAAAACGTGAAAAAAGTCACTATTTAACCATATTTGAGGATTTTAACTTCAAATCGTAGAGCGAGGTTTCGTATTATTTAAATCCAAGAAAAGACATATGACAAGGTTGTATCCAATACAAATGATAAAACCAATCTGTTTTCATTAGAATTAACATTAGAATTAATTAGAATGTTCCTGATTTTCCGTTTATATTACCGATGGAAGATGTAAACGTAAAACCGCTCAAATCCGGCTGAAACGTCGATATATGCAATAAAAACCGAACTTCTCCCCTTTTCAATATCCTACTCAGTATTTTAACGAGAAACAAATAGTTGATCGAAAATGAAGAATTTAAGGTTAATTTCCAATCAATTATGTGTTTGCAAAATTTTTATTGTATATTTAATGAATTAATACCGAAAGACTGAAAATTCACAAAAACGTGGAAAAACGGCAAAATATTGCCTAATTCGATGATATTTTGTTTAAATCACATGAAGGAAAAGAAGATGATAAACGTCAAAATATTGCTAAATTCGATGATTTTTCGTACGAAACAAAATGCAAGAAAACTTGCTTAAAATGCAATATTATGCGAAATTCTGAGATTTGAAGGCCAAATCACATATCGTGATACTACATGAAATAGTATCGAAATATTGGTATAAACGAATATATTTACGTAAAATCACACTACTTGAAAAAACGTGAAAAAGTCACTATTTTACCATATATGAGGATTTTAACTTCAAATCATAGAGCGAGGTTTCGTATTATTTAGATCCAAGAAAAGACATATGACAATGTTGTTTCCAATACAAATGATAAAAACCAATGTGTTTTCATTAGAATTAACTAAAATGTTCCTGATTTTCCGTTTATATTACCGATGGAAGATGTACACGAAAACCGCTCTATTCCGGCTGAAACGTCGATATATGCAATAAAAACAGAACTTCTCCCCTTTTCAATATCCTACTCAGTATTTTAACGAGAAACAAATAGTTGATTGAAAATGAAGTATTTAAGGTTATTATCTAATCAATTATGTGTTTGCATCATTTTTATCGTAAATAATACCCATAAACTTAAAATTCACAGAAACGTGGAAAAACGGCAAAATATTGCCTAATTCGATGATATTTTGTTTAAATCACATGAAGGAAAAGGGGGGATGATAAACGTCAAAATATTGCTAAATTCGATGATTTTTCGTACGAAACAAAATGCAAGAAAACTTGCTTAAAATGCAATATTTTGCGACATTCTGAGATTTCAAGGCCAAATCACATATCGTGATACTACATGGAACAGTATCGAAATATTGGTAAAAAATGAATATATTTACGTAATGTTTTGACAGTCACTATTTAACCATATTTGAGAATTTTAACTTCAAATCATATAGCGAGGTTTCGTATTATTTAGATCCAAGAAAAGACATATGACAAGGTTGTTTCCAATACAAATGATAAAACCAATCTGTTTTCATTAGAATTAACATTAGAAATAATTAGAATGTTCCTGATTTTCCGTTTATATTACCGATGGAAGATGTACATGTAAAACCGCTCTAATCCGGCTGAAATGGAAATGAAGTATTTAAGGTTAATTTCCAATCAATTATGTGTTTGCATCATTTTTATCGTATATATAATGAATTAATACCCATAAACTGAAAATTCACAGAAACGTGGAAAAACGGCAAAATATTGCCTAATTCGATGATATTTTGTTTAAATCACATGGAGGAAAAGGGGGATGATAAACGTCAAAATATTGCTAAATTCGAAGATTTTTCTTACGAAACAAAATGCAAGAAAATTTGCTTAAAATGCAATATTATGCGACATTCTGAGATTTCAAGGCCAAATCACATATCGTGATACTACATGAAATAGTATCGAAATATTGGTAAAAATGAATATATTTACGTAATATCAAACTTCATGAAAAACGTGAAAAAAGTCGGTATTTAACCATATATGAGAATTTTAACTTCAAATCATAGAGCGAGGTTTCGTATTATTTAGGTCCAAGAAAAGACATATGACAATGTTGTTTCCAATACAAATGATAAAAACCAATGTGTTTTCATTAGAATTAATTAAAATGTTCCTGATTTTCCGTTAATATTACCGATGGAAGATGTACACGAAAACCGCTCTATTCCGGCTGAAATGTCGATATATGCAATAAAAACAGAACTTCTCCCCTTTTCAATATCTTACTCAGTATTTTAACGAGAAACAAATAGTTGATTGAAAATGAAGTATTTAAGGTTATTATCTAATCAATTATGTGTTTGCATCATTTTTATCGTATATATAATGAATTAATACCCATAAACTGAAAATTCACAAAAACGTGGAAAAACGGAAAAATATTGCCTAATTCGATGATATTTTGTTTTAATAACATGAAGGAAAAGGAGATAATAAACGTCAAAATATTGCTAAATTCGATGATTTTTCGTACGAAACAAAATACAAGAAAACTTGCTTCAAATGCAATATTATGCGACATTCTGAGATTTCAAGGCCAAATCACATATCGTGATACTACATGAAATAGTATCGAAATATTGGTGAAAATGAATATATTTACGTAATGTCAAACTACATGAAAAACGTGAAAAAAGTCACTATTTAACCATATTTGAGGATTTTAACTTCAAATCATAGAGCGAGGTTTCGTATTATTTAGATCCAAGAAAAGACATATGACAAGGTTGTATCCAATACAAATGATAAAAACCAATGTGTTTTCATTAGAATTAACTAAAATGTTCCTGATTTTCCGTTTATATTACCGATGGAAGATGTACACGAAAACCGCTCTATTCCGGCTGAAACGTCGATATATGCAATAAAAACAGAACTTCTCCCCTTTTCAATATCCTACTCAGTATTTTAACGAGAAACAAATAGTTGATTGAAAATGAAGTATTTAAGGTTATTATCTAATCAATTATGTGTTTGCATCATTTTCATCGTATATATAATGAATTAATACCCATAAACTTAAAATTCACAGAAACGTGGAAAAACGGCAAAATATTGCCTAATTCGATGATATTTTGTTTAAATCACATAGAGGAAAAGGGGGATGATAAACGTCAAAATATTGCTAAATTCGAAGATTTTTCGTACGAAACAAAATGCAAGAAAACTTGCTTAAAATTGCAATATTATGCGACATTCTGAGATTTCAAGGCCAAATCACATATCGTGATACTACATGAAATAGTATCGAAATATTGGTGAAAATGAATATATTTACGTAATGTCAAACTACATGAAAAACGTGAAAAAAGTCACTATTTAACCATATTTGAGGATTTTAACTACAAATCGTAGAGCGAGGTTTCGTATTATTTACATCCAAGAAAAGACATATGACAAGGTTGTATCCAATACAAATGATAAAACCAATCTGTTTTCATTAGAATTAACATTAGAATTAATTAGAATGTTCCTGATTTTCCGTTTATATTACCGATGGAAGATGTAAACGTAAAACCGCTCAAATCCGGCTGAAACGTCGATATATGCAATAAAAACCGAACTTCTCCCCTTTTCAATATCCTACTCAGTATTTTAACAAGAAACAAATAGTTGATTGAAAATGAAGTATTTAATGTTAATTTCCAATCAATTATGTGTTTGCATCATTTTTATCGTATATATAATGAATTAATACCGAAATACTGAAAATTCACAAAAACGTGGAAAAACGGCAAAATATTGCCTAATTCGATGATATTTTGTTTAAATCACATGAAGGAAAAGGAGATGATAAACGTCAAAATATTGCTAAATTCGATGATTTTTAGTACGAAACGAAATGCAAGAAAACTTGCTTAAAATGCAATATTCTGCGAAATTCTGAGATTTGAAGGCCAAATCACATATCGTGATACTACATGAAATAGTATCGAAATACTGGTACAAACGAATATATTTACGTAAAATCACACTTCCTGAAAAACGTGAAAAAGTCACTATTTTACCATATATGAGAATTTTAACTTCAAATCATAGAGCGAGGTTTCGTATTATTTAGATCCAAGAAAAGACATATGACAATGTTGTTTCCAATACAAATGATAAAAACCAATGTGTTTTCATTAGAATTAACTAAAATGTTCCTGATTTTCCGTTTATATTACCGATGGAAGATGTAAACGAAAACCGCTCTATTCCGGCTGAAACGTCGATATATGCAATAAAAACAGAACTTCTCCCCTTTTCAATATCCTACTCAGTATTTTAACGAGAAACAAATAGTTGATTGAAAATGAAGTATTTAAGGTTATTATCTAATCAATTATGTGTTTGCATCATTTTTATCGTATATATAATGAATTAATACCCATAAACTTAAAATTCACAGAAACGTGGAAAAACGGCAAAATATTGCCTAATTCAATGATATTTTGTTTAAATCACATGGAGGAAAAGGGGGATGATAAACGTCAAAATATTGCTAAATTCGAAGATTTTTCGTACGAAACAAAATGCAAGAAAACTTGCTTAAAATGCAATATTATGCGACATTCTGAGATTTCAAGGCCAAATCACATATCGTGATACTACATGAAATAGTATCGAAATATTGGTAAAAATGAATATATTTACGTAATATAAAACTACATGAAAAACGTGAAAAAAGTCGCTATTTAACCATATATGAGGATTTTAACTTCAAATCATAGAGCGAGGTTTCGTATTATTTAGATCCAAGAAAAGACATATGACAATGTTGTTTCCAATACAAATGATAAAAACCAATGTGTTTTCATTAGAATTAATTAAAATGTTCCTGATTTACCGTTAATATTACCGATGGAAGATGTACACGAAAACCGCTCTATTCCGGCTGAAATGTCGATACATGCAATAAAAACAGAACTTCTCCCCTTTTCAATATTTTACTCAGTATTTTAACGAGAAAGAAATAGTTGATTGAAAATGAAGTATTTAAGGTTATTATCTAATCAATTATGTGTTTGCATCATTTTTATCGTATATATAATGAATTAATACCCATAAACTGAAAATTCACAAAAACGTGGAAAAACGGCAAAATATTGCCTAATTCGATGATATTTTGTTTTAATAACATGACGGAAAAGGAGATAATAAACGTCAAAATATTGCTAAATTCGATGATTTTTCGTTCGAAACAAAATACAAGAAAACTTGCTTCAAATGCAATATTATGCGACATTCTGAGATTTCAAGGCCAAATCACATATCGTGATACTACATGAAATAGTATCGAAATATTGGTGAAAATGAATATATTTACGTAATGTCAAACTACATGAAAAACGTGAAAAAAGTCACTATTTAACCATATTTGAGGATTTTAACTTCAAATCGTAGAGCGAGGTTTCGTTTTATTTAAATCCAAGAAAAGACATATGACAAGGTTGTATCCAATGCAAATGATAAAACCAATCTGTTTTCATTAGAATTAACATTAGAATTAATTAGAATGTTCCTGATTTTCCGTTTATATTACCGATGGAAGATGTAAACGTAAAACCGCTCAAATCCCGCTGAAACGTCGATATATGCAATAAAAACCGAACTTCTCCCCTTTTTTATATCCAACTCAGTATTTTAACGAGAAACAAATAGTTGATCAAAAATGAAGTATTTAAGGTTAATTTCCAATCAATTATGTTTTTGCATCATTTTTATTGTATATTTAATGAATTAATACCGAAATACTGAAAATTCACAAAAACGTGGAAAAACGGCAAAATATTGCCTAATTCGATGATATTTTGTTTAAATCACATGAAGGAAAAGGAGATGATAAACGTCAAAATATTGCTAAATTCGATGATTTTTCGTACGAAACAAAATGCAAGAAAACTTGCTTAAAATGCAATATTATGCGAAATTCTGAGATTTCAAGGCCAAATCACATATCGTGATACTACATGAAATAGTATTGAAATATTGGTACAAACGAATATATTTACGTAAAATCACACTACCTGAAAAACGTGAAAAAAGTCACTATTTTACCATATATGAGGATTTTAACTTCAAATCATAGAGCGAGGTTTCGTATTATTTAGATCCTGGAAAAGACATATGACAATGTTGTTTCCAATACAAATGATAAAAACCAATGTGTTTTCATTAGAATTAACTAAAATGTTCCTGATTTTCCGTTTATATTACCGATGGAAGATGTACACGAAAACCGCTCTATTCCGGCTGAAACGTAGATATATGCAATAAAAACAGAACTTCTCCCCTTTTCAATATCCTACTCAGTATTTTAACGAGAAACAAATAGTTGATTGAAAATGAAGTATTTAAGGTTATTATCTAATCAATTATGTGTTTGCATCATTTTTATCGTATATATAATGAATTAATACCCATAAACTTAAAATTCACAGAAACGTGGAAAAACGGCAAAATATTGCCTAATTCGATGATATTTTGTTTAAATCACATGGAGGAAAAGGGGGATGATAAACGTCAAAATATTGCTAAATTCGAAGATTTTTCGTACGAAACAAAATGCAAGAAAACTTGCTTAAAATGCAATATTATGCGACATTCTCAGATTTCAAGGCCAAATCACATATCGTGATACTACATGAAATAGTATCGAAATATTGGTAAAAATGAATATATTTACGTAATATCAAACTACATGAAAAACGTGAAAAAAGTCGCTATTTAACGATATATGAGGATTTTAACTTCAAATCATAGAGCGAGGTTTCGTATTATTTAGATCCAAGAAAAGACATATGACAATGTTGTTTCCAATACAAATGATAAAAACCAATGTGTTTTCATTAGAATTAATTAAAATGTTCCTGATTTTCCGTTAATATTACCGATGGAAGATGTACACGAAAACCGCTCTATTCCGGCTGAAATGTCGATATATGCAATAAAAACAGAACTTTTCCCCTTTTCAATATCTTACTCAGTATTTTAACGAAAAACAAATAGTTGATTGAAAATGAAGTATTTAAGGTTATTATCTAATCAATTATGTGTTTGCATCATTTTTATCGTATATATAATGAATTAATACCCATAACTGAAAATTCACAAAAACGTGGAAAAACGGCAAAATATTGCCTAATTCGATGATATTTTGTTTTAATAACATGAAGGAAAAGGGGGGATGATAAACGTCAAAATATTGCTAAATTCGATGATTTTTCGTACGAAACAAAATGCAAGAAAACTTGCTTAAAATGCAATATTTTGCGACATTCTGAGATTTCAAGGCCAAATCACATATCGTGATACTACATGAAACAGTATCGAAATATTGGTGAAAAATGAATATATTTACGTAATGTCAAACTACATGAAAAACGTGAAAAAAGTCACTATTTAACCATATTTGAGAATTTTAACTTCAAATCATATAGCGAGGTTTCGTATTATTTAGATCCAAGAAAAGACATATGACAAGGTTGTTTCCAATACAAATGATAAAACCAATCTGTTTTCATTAGAATTAACATTAGAAATAATTAGAATGTTCCTGATTTTCCGTTTATATTACCGATGGAAGATGTACATGTAAAACCGCTCTAATCCGGCTGAAACGTCGATATATGCAATAAAAACCGAACTTCTCCCCTTTTCAATATCCTACTCAGTATTTTAACAAGAAACAAATAGTTGATTGAAAATGAAGTATTTAAGGTTAATTTCCAATCAATTATGTGTTTGCATCATTTTTATCGTATATATAATGAATTAATACCCATAAACTGAAAATTCACAGAAACGTGGAAAAACGGCAAAATATTGCCTAATTCGATGATATTTTGTTTAAATCACATGGAGGAAAAGGGGGATGGTAAACGTCAAAATATTGCTAAATTCGAAGATTTTTCGTACGAAACAAAATGCAAGAAAACTTGCTTAAAATGCAATATTATGCGACATTCTGAGATTTCAAGGCCAAATCACATATCGTGATACTACATGAAATAGTATCGAAATATTGGTAAAAATGAATATATTTACGTAATATCAAACTACATGAAAAACGTGAAAAAAGTCGGTATTTAACCATTTATGAGAATTTTAACTTCAAATCATAGAGCGAGGTTTCGTATTATTTAGATCCAAGAAAAGACATATGACAATGTTGTTTCAAATACAAATGATAAAAACCAATGTGTTTTCATTAGAATTAATTAAAATGTTCCTGATTTTTCGTTAATATTACCGATGGAAGATGTACACGAAAACCGCTCTATTCCGGCTGAAATGTCAATATATGCAATAAAAACAGAACTTCTCCCCTTTTCAATATCTTACTCAGTATTTTAACGAGAAACAAATAGTTGATTGAAAATGAAGTATTTAAGGTTATTATCTAATCAATTATGTGTTTGCATCATTTTTATCGTATATATAATGAATTAATACCCATAAACTGAAAATTCACAAAAACGTGGAAAAACGGAAAAATATTGCCTAATTCGATGATATTTTGTTTTAATAACATGAAGGAAAAGGAGATAATAAACGTCAAAATATTGCTAAATTCGATGATTTTTCGTTTCGAAACAAAATGCAAGAAAACTTGCTTCAAATGCAATATTATGCGACATTCTGAGATTTCAAGGCCAAATCACATATCGTGATACTACATGAAATAGTATCGAAATATTGGTGAAAATGAATATATTTACGTAATGTCAAACTACATGAAAAACGTGAAAAAAGTCACTATTTAACCATATTTGAGGATTTTAACTTCAAATCATAGAGCGAGGTTTCGTATTATTTAGATCCAAGAAAAGACATATGACAAGGTTGTATCAAATACAAATGATAAAACCAATCTGTTTTCATTAGAATTAACATTAGAATTAATTAGAATGTTCCTGATTTTCCGTTTATATTACCGATGGAAGATGTAAACGTAAAACCGCTCAAATCCCGCTGAAACGTCGATATATGCAATAAAAACCGAACTTCTCCCCTTTTTTATATCCAACTCAGTATTTTAACGAGAAACAAATAGTTGATCAAAAATGAAGTATTTAAGGTTAATTTCCAATCAATTATGTTTTTGCATCATTTTTATTGTATATTTAATGAATTAATACCGAAATACTGAAAATTCACAAAAACGTGGAAAAACGGCAAAATATTGCCTAATTCGATGATATTTTGTTTAAATCACATGAAGGAAAAGGAGATGATAAACGTCAAAATATTGCTAAATTCGATGATTTTTCGTACGAAACAAAATGCAAGAAAACTTGCTTAAAATGCAATATTATGCGAAATTCTGAGATTTGAAGGTTAAATCACATATCGTGATACTACATGAAATAGTATCGAAATATTGGTACAAACGAATATATTTACGTAAAATCACACTACCTGAAAAACGTGAAAAAAGTCACTATTTTACCATATTTGAGGATTTTAACTTCAAATCATAGAGCGAGGTTTCGTATTATTTAGATCCTGGAAAAGACATATGACAATGTTGTTTCCAATACAAATGATAAAAACCAATGTGTTTTCATTAGAATTAACTAAAATGTTCCTGATTTTCCGTTTATATTACCGATGGAAGATGTACACGAAAACCGCTCTATTCCGGCTGAAACGTAGATATATGCAATAAAAACAGAACTTCTCCCCTTTTCAATATCCTACTCAGTATTTTAACGAGAAACAAATAGTTGATTGAAAATGAAGTATTTAAGGTTATTATCTAATCAATTATGTGTTTGCATCATTTTTATCGTATATATAATGAATTAATACCCATAAACTTAAAATTCACAGAAACGTGGAAAAACGGCAAAATATTGCCTAATTCGATGATATTTTGTTTAAATCACATGGAGGAAAAGGGTGATGATAAACGTCAAAATATTGCTAAATTCGAAGATTTTTCGTACGAAACAAAATGCAAGAAAACTTGCTTAAAATGCAATATTATGCGACATTCTGAGATTTCAAGGCCAAATCACATATCGTGATACTACATGAAATAGTATCGAAATATTGGTAAAAATGAATATATTTACGTAATATCAAACTACATGAAAAACGTGAAAAAGTCGATATTTAACGATATTTGAGGATTTTAACTTCAAATCATAGAGCGAGGTTTCGTATTATTTAGATCCAAGAAAAGACATATGACAATGTTGTTTCCAATACAAATGATAAAAACCAATGTGTTTTCATTAGAATTAATTAAAATGTTCCTGATTTTCCGTTAATATTACCGATGGAAGATGTACACGAAAACCGCTCTATTCCGGCTGAAATGTCGATATATGCAATAAAAACAGAACTTTTCCCCTTTTCAATATCTTACTCAGTATTTTAACGAAAAACAAATAGCTGATTGAAAATGAAGTATTTAAGGTTATTATCTAATCAATTATGTGTTTGCATCATTTTTATCGTATATATAATGAATTAATACCCATAACTGAAAATTCACAAAAACGTGGAAAAACGGCAAAATATTGCCTAATTCGATGATATTTTGTTTTAATAACATGAAGGAAAAGGGGGGATGATAAACGTCAAAATATTGCTAAATTCGATGATTTTTCGTACGAAACAAAATGCAAGAAAACTTGCTTAAAATGCAATATTTTGCGACATTCTGAGATTTCAAGGCCAAATCACATATCGTGATACTACATGAAACAGTATCGAAATATTGGTGAAAAATGAATATATTTACGTAATGTCAAACTACATGAAAAACGTGAAAAAAGTCACTATTTAACCATATTTGAGAATTTTAACTTCAAATCATATAGCGAGGTTTCGTATTATTTACATCCAAGAAAAGACATATGACAAGGTTGTTTCCAATACAAATGATAAAACCAATCTGTTTTCATTAGAATTAACATTAGAAATAATTAGAATGTTCCTGATTTTCCGTTTATATTACCGATGGAAGATGTACATGTAAAACCGCTCTAATCCGGCTGAAACATCGATATATGCAATAAAAACCGAACTTCTCCCCTTTTCAATATCCTACTCAGTATTTTAACAAGAAACAAATAGTTGATTGAAAATGAAGTATTTAAGGTTAATTTCCAATCAATTATGTGTTTGCATCATTTTTATCGTATATATAATGAATTAATACCCATAAACTGAAAATTCACAAAAACGTGGAAAAACGGCAAAATATTGCCTAATTCGATGATATTTTGTTTTAATAACATGAAGGAAAAGGAGATAATAAACGTCAAAATATTGCTAAATTCGATGATTTTTCGTACGAAACAAAATACAAGAAAACTTGCTTCAAATGCAATATTATGCGACATTCTGAGATTTCAAGGCCAAATCACATATCGTGATACTACATGAAATAGTATCGAAATATTGGTGAAAATGAATATATTTACGTAATGTCAAACTACATGAAAAACGTGAAAAAAGTCACTATTTAACCATATTTGAGGATTTTAACTTCAAATCATAGAGCGAGGTTTCGTATTATTTAGATCCAAGAAAACCACATATGACAAGGTTGTATCCAATACAAATGATAAAAACCAATGTGTTTTCATTAGAATTAACTAAAATGTTCCTGATTTTCCGTTTATATTACCGATGGAAGATGTACACGAAAACCGCTCTATTCCGGCTGAAACGTCGATATATGCAATAAAAACAGAACTTCTCCCCTTTTCAATATCCTACTCAGTATTTTAACGAGAAACAAATAGTTGATTGAAAATGAAGTATTTAAGGTTATTATCTAATCAATTATGTGTTTGCATCATTTTTATCGTATATATAATGAATTAATACCCATAAACTTAAAATTCACAGAATCGTGGAAAAACGGCAAAATATTGCCTAATTCGATGATATTTTGTTTAAATCACATAGAGGAAAAGGGGGATGATAAACGTCAAAATATTGCTAAATTCGAAGATTTTTCGTACGAAACAAAATGCAAGAAAACTTGCTTAAAATGCAATATTATGCGACATTCTGAGATTTCAAGGCCAAATCACATATCGTGATACTACATGAAATAGTATCGAAATATTGGTAAAAATGAATATATTTACGTAATATCAAACTACATGAAAAACGTGAAAAAAGTCGCTATTTAACCATGTATGAGGATTTTAACTTCAAATCATAGAGCGAGGTTTCGTATTATTTAGATCCAAGAAAAGACATATGACAATGTTGTTTCCAATACAAATGAAAATGAAAATAACCAATGTGTTTTCATTAGAATTAATTAAAATGTTCCTGATTTACCGTTAATATTACCGATGGAAGATGTACACGAAAACCGCTCTATTCCGGCTTAAATGTCGATACATGCAATAAAAACAGAACTTCTCCCCTTTTCAATATCTTACTCAGTATTTTAACGAGAAAGAAATAGTTGATTGAAAATGAAGTATTTAAGGTTATTATCTAATCAATTATGTGTTTGCATCATTTTTATCGTATATATAATGAATTAATACCCATAAACTGAAAATTCACAAAAACGTGGAAAAACGGCAAAATATTGCCTAATTCGATGATATTTTGTTTTAATAACATGAAGGAAAAGGAGATAATAAACGTCAAAATATTGCTAAATTCGATGATTTTTCGTTCGAAACAAAATACAAGAAAACTTGCTTCAAATGCAATATTATGCGACATTCTGAGATTTCAAGGCCAAATCACATATCGTGATACTACATGAAATAGTATCGAAATATTGGTGAAAATGAATATATTTACGTAATGTCAAACTACATGAAAAACGTGAAAAAAGTCACTATTTAACCATATTTGAGGATTTTACCTTCAAATCGTAGAGCGAGGTTTCGTATTATTTACATCCAAGAAAAGACATATGACAAGGTTGTATCCAATACAAATGATAAAACCAATCTGTTTTCATTAGAATTAACATTAGAATTAATTAGAATGTTCCTGATTTTCCGTTTATATTACCGATGGAAGATATAAACGTAAAACCGCTCAAATCCGGCTGAAACGTCGATATATGCAATAAAAACCGAACTTCTCCCCTTTTCAATATCCTACTCAGTATTTTAACAAGAAACAAATAGTTGATTGAAAATGAAGTATTTAAGGTTAATTTCCAATCAATTATGTGTTTGCATCATTTTTATCGTATATATAATGAATTAATACCGAAATACTGAAAATTCACAAAAACGTGGAAAAACGGCAAAATATTGCCTAATTCGATGATATTTTGTTTAAATCACATGAAGGAAAAGGAGATGATAAACGTCAAAATATTGCTAAATTCGATGATTTTTAGTACGAAACAAAATGCAAGAAAACTTGCTTAAAATGCAATATTCTGCGAAATTCTGAGATTTGAAGGCCAAATCACATATCGTGATACTTCATGAAATAGTATCGAAATACTGGTACAAACGAATATATTTACGTAAAATCACACTACCTGAAAAACGTGAAAAAAGTCACTATTTTACCATATATGAGGATTTTAACTTCAAATCATAGAGCGAGGTTTCGTATTATTTAGATCCAAGAAAAGACATATGACAATGAAGTTTCCAATACAAATGATAAAAACCAATGTGTTTTCATTAGAATTAATTAAAATGTTCCTGATTTTCCGTTAATATTACCGATGGAAGATGTACACGAAAACCGCTCTATTCCGGCTGAAATGTCGATATATGCAATAAAAACAGAACTTTTCCCCTTTTCAATATCTTACTCAGTATTTTAACGAAAAACAAATAGTTGATTGAAAATGAAGTATTTAAGGTTATTATCTAATCAATTATGTGTTTGCATCATTTTTATCGTATATATAATGAATTAATACCCATAACTGAAAATTCACAAAAACGTGGAAAAACGGCAAAATATTGCCTAATTCGATGATATTTTGTTTTAATAACATGAAGGAAAAGGGGGGATGATAAACGTCAAAATATTGCTAAATTCGATGATTTTTCGTACGAAACAAAATGCAAGAAAACTTGCTTAAAATGCAATATTTTGCGACATTCTGAGATTTCAAGGCCAAATCACATATCGTGATACTACATGAAATAGTATCGAAATATTGGTGAAAATGAATATATTTACGTAATGTCAAACTACATGAAAAACGTGAAAAAAGTCACTATTTAACCATATTTGAGAATTTTAACTTCAAATCATATAGCGAGGTTTCGTTTTATTTAAATCCAAGAAAAGACATATGACAAGGTTGTATCCAATGCAAATGATAAAACCAATCTGTTTTCATTAGAATTAACATTAGAATTAATTAGAATGTTCCTGATTTTCCGTTTATATTACCGATGGAAGATGTACATGTAAAACCGCTCTAATCCGGCTGAAACGTCGATATATGCAATAAAAACCGAACTTCTCCCCTTTTCAATATCCTACTCAGTATTTTAACAAGAAACAAATAGTTGATTGTAAATGAAGTATTTAAGGTTAATTTCCAATCAATTATGTGTTTGCATCATTTTTATCGTATATATAATGAATTAATACCCATAAACTGAAAATTCACAGAAACGTGGAAAAACGGCAAAATATTGCCTAATTCGATGATATTTTGTTTAAATCACATGGAGGAAAAGGGGGATGATAAACGTCAAAATATTGCTAAATTCGAAGATTTTTCGTACGAAACAAAATGCAAGAAAACTTGCTTAAAATGCAATATTATGCGACATTCTGAGATTTCAAGGCCAAATCACATATCGTGATACTACATGAAATAGTATCGAAATATTGGTAAAAATGAATATATTTACGTAATATCAAACTACATGAAAAACGTGAAAAAAGTCGGTATTTAACCATATATGAGAATTTTAACTTCAAATCATAGAGCGAGGTTTCGTATTATTTAGATCCAAGAAAAGACATATGACAATGTTGTTTCCAATACAAACAAAACCAATGTGTTTTCATTAGAATTAATTAAAATGTTCTTGATTTTCCGTTAATATTACCGATGGAAGATGTACACGAAAACCGCTCTATTCCGGCTGAAATGTCGATATATGCAATAAAAACAGAACTTCTCCCCTTTTCAATATCTTACTCAGTATTTTAACGAGAAACATATAGTTGATTGAAAATGAAGTATTTAAGGTTATTATCTAATCAATTATGTGTTTGCATCATTTTTATCGTATATATAATGAATTAATACCCATAAACTGAAAATTCACAAAAACGTGGAAAAACGGAAAAATATTGCCTAATTCGATGATATTTTGTTTTAATAACATGAAGGAAAAGGAGATAATAAACGTCAAAATATTGCTAAATTCGATGATTTTTCGTACGAAACAAAATACAAGAAAACTTGCTTCAAATGCAATATTATGCGACATTCTGAGATTTCAAGGCCAAATCACATATCGTGATACTACATGAAATAGTATCGAAATATTGGTGAAAATGAATATATTTACGTAATGTCAAACTACATGAAAAACGTGAAAAAAGTCACTATTTAACCATATTTGAGGATTTTAACTTCAAATCATAGAGCGAGGTTTCGTATTATTTAGATCCAAGAAAACACATATGACAAGGTTGTATCAAATACAAATGATAAAACCAATCTGTTTTCATTAGAATTAACATTAGAATTAATTAGAATGTTCCTGATTTTCCGTTTATATTACCGATGGAAGATGTGAACGTAAAACCGCTCAAATCCCGCTGAAACGTCGATATATGCAATAAAAACCGAACTTCTCCCCTTTTTTATATCCAACTCAGTATTTTAACGAGAAACAAATAGTTGATCAAAAATGAAGTATTTAAGGTTAATTTCCAATCAATTGTGTTTTTGCATCATTTTTATTGTATATTTAATGAATTAATACCGAAATACTGAAAATTCACAAAAACGTGGAAAAACGGCAAAATATTGCCTAATTCGATGATATTTTGTTTAAATCACATGGAGGAAAAGGGGGATGATAAACGTCAAAATATTGCTAAATTCGAAGATTTTTCGTACGAAACAAAATGCAAGAAAACTTGCTTAAAATGCAATATTATGCGACATTCTGAGATTTCAAGGCCAAATCACATATCGTGATACTACATGAAATAGTATCGAAATATTG
The DNA here is from genome assembly GCF_040958095.1 of Procambarus clarkii. Taxonomy (NCBI): domain Eukaryota; kingdom Metazoa; phylum Arthropoda; class Malacostraca; order Decapoda; family Cambaridae; genus Procambarus; species Procambarus clarkii. The sequence continues at coordinate 27,062,810 of NC_091226.1, read as the reverse complement.
GTAAAAATGAATATATTTACGTAATATCAAACTACATGAAAAACGTGAAAAAAGTCGCTATTTAACCATGTATGAGGATTTTAACTTCAAATCATAGAGCGAGGTTTCGTATTATTTAGATCCAAGAAAAGACATATGACAATGTTGTTTCCAATACAAATGAAAATGAAAATAACCAATGTGTTTTCATTAGAATTAATTAAAATGTTCCTGATTTACCGTTAATATTACCGATGGAAGATGTACACGAAAACCGCTCTATTCCGGCTTAAATGTCGATACATGCAATAAAAACAGAACTTCTCCCCTTTTCAATATCTTACTCAGTATTTTAACGAGAAAGAAATAGTTGATTGAAAATGAAGTATTTAAGGTTATTATCTAATCAATTATGTGTTTGCATCATTTTTATCGTATATATAATGAATTAATACCCATAAACTGAAAATTCACAAAAACGTGGAAAAACGGCAAAATATTGCCTAATTCGATGATATTTTGTTTTAATAACATGAAGGAAAAGGAGATAATAAACGTCAAAATATTGCTAAATTCGATGATTTTTCGTTCGAAACAAAATACAAGAAAACTTGCTTCAAATGCAATATTATGCGACATTCTGAGATTTCAAGGCCAAATCACATATCGTGATACTACATGAAATAGTATCGAAATATTGGTGAAAATGAATATATTTACGTAATGTCAAACTACATGAAAAACGTGAAAAAAGTCACTATTTAACCATATTTGAGGATTTTACCTTCAAATCGTAGAGCGAGGTTTCGTATTATTTACATCCAAGAAAAGACATATGACAAGGTTGTATCCAATACAAATGATAAAACCAATCTGTTTTCATTAGAATTAACATTAGAATTAATTAGAATGTTCCTGATTTTCCGTTTATATTACCGATGGAAGATATAAACGTAAAACCGCTCAAATCCGGCTGAAACGTCGATATATGCAATAAAAACCGAACTTCTCCCCTTTTCAATATCCTACTCAGTATTTTAACAAGAAACAAATAGTTGATTGAAAATGAAGTATTTAAGGTTAATTTCCAATCAATTATGTGTTTGCATCATTTTTATCGTATATATAATGAATTAATACCGAAATACTGAAAATTCACAAAAACGTGGAAAAACGGCAAAATATTGCCTAATTCGATGATATTTTGTTTAAATCACATGAAGGAAAAGGAGATGATAAACGTCAAAATATTGCTAAATTCGATGATTTTTAGTACGAAACAAAATGCAAGAAAACTTGCTTAAAATGCAATATTCTGCGAAATTCTGAGATTTGAAGGCCAAATCACATATCGTGATACTTCATGAAATAGTATCGAAATACTGGTACAAACGAATATATTTACGTAAAATCACACTACCTGAAAAACGTGAAAAAAGTCACTATTTTACCATATATGAGGATTTTAACTTCAAATCATAGAGCGAGGTTTCGTATTATTTAGATCCAAGAAAAGACATATGACAATGAAGTTTCCAATACAAATGATAAAAACCAATGTGTTTTCATTAGAATTAATTAAAATGTTCCTGATTTTCCGTTAATATTACCGATGGAAGATGTACACGAAAACCGCTCTATTCCGGCTGAAATGTCGATATATGCAATAAAAACAGAACTTTTCCCCTTTTCAATATCTTACTCAGTATTTTAACGAAAAACAAATAGTTGATTGAAAATGAAGTATTTAAGGTTATTATCTAATCAATTATGTGTTTGCATCATTTTTATCGTATATATAATGAATTAATACCCATAACTGAAAATTCACAAAAACGTGGAAAAACGGCAAAATATTGCCTAATTCGATGATATTTTGTTTTAATAACATGAAGGAAAAGGGGGGATGATAAACGTCAAAATATTGCTAAATTCGATGATTTTTCGTACGAAACAAAATGCAAGAAAACTTGCTTAAAATGCAATATTTTGCGACATTCTGAGATTTCAAGGCCAAATCACATATCGTGATACTACATGAAATAGTATCGAAATATTGGTGAAAATGAATATATTTACGTAATGTCAAACTACATGAAAAACGTGAAAAAAGTCACTATTTAACCATATTTGAGAATTTTAACTTCAAATCATATAGCGAGGTTTCGTTTTATTTAAATCCAAGAAAAGACATATGACAAGGTTGTATCCAATGCAAATGATAAAACCAATCTGTTTTCATTAGAATTAACATTAGAATTAATTAGAATGTTCCTGATTTTCCGTTTATATTACCGATGGAAGATGTACATGTAAAACCGCTCTAATCCGGCTGAAACGTCGATATATGCAATAAAAACCGAACTTCTCCCCTTTTCAATATCCTACTCAGTATTTTAACAAGAAACAAATAGTTGATTGTAAATGAAGTATTTAAGGTTAATTTCCAATCAATTATGTGTTTGCATCATTTTTATCGTATATATAATGAATTAATACCCATAAACTGAAAATTCACAGAAACGTGGAAAAACGGCAAAATATTGCCTAATTCGATGATATTTTGTTTAAATCACATGGAGGAAAAGGGGGATGATAAACGTCAAAATATTGCTAAATTCGAAGATTTTTCGTACGAAACAAAATGCAAGAAAACTTGCTTAAAATGCAATATTATGCGACATTCTGAGATTTCAAGGCCAAATCACATATCGTGATACTACATGAAATAGTATCGAAATATTGGTAAAAATGAATATATTTACGTAATATCAAACTACATGAAAAACGTGAAAAAAGTCGGTATTTAACCATATATGAGAATTTTAACTTCAAATCATAGAGCGAGGTTTCGTATTATTTAGATCCAAGAAAAGACATATGACAATGTTGTTTCCAATACAAACAAAACCAATGTGTTTTCATTAGAATTAATTAAAATGTTCTTGATTTTCCGTTAATATTACCGATGGAAGATGTACACGAAAACCGCTCTATTCCGGCTGAAATGTCGATATATGCAATAAAAACAGAACTTCTCCCCTTTTCAATATCTTACTCAGTATTTTAACGAGAAACATATAGTTGATTGAAAATGAAGTATTTAAGGTTATTATCTAATCAATTATGTGTTTGCATCATTTTTATCGTATATATAATGAATTAATACCCATAAACTGAAAATTCACAAAAACGTGGAAAAACGGAAAAATATTGCCTAATTCGATGATATTTTGTTTTAATAACATGAAGGAAAAGGAGATAATAAACGTCAAAATATTGCTAAATTCGATGATTTTTCGTACGAAACAAAATACAAGAAAACTTGCTTCAAATGCAATATTATGCGACATTCTGAGATTTCAAGGCCAAATCACATATCGTGATACTACATGAAATAGTATCGAAATATTGGTGAAAATGAATATATTTACGTAATGTCAAACTACATGAAAAACGTGAAAAAAGTCACTATTTAACCATATTTGAGGATTTTAACTTCAAATCATAGAGCGAGGTTTCGTATTATTTAGATCCAAGAAAACACATATGACAAGGTTGTATCAAATACAAATGATAAAACCAATCTGTTTTCATTAGAATTAACATTAGAATTAATTAGAATGTTCCTGATTTTCCGTTTATATTACCGATGGAAGATGTGAACGTAAAACCGCTCAAATCCCGCTGAAACGTCGATATATGCAATAAAAACCGAACTTCTCCCCTTTTTTATATCCAACTCAGTATTTTAACGAGAAACAAATAGTTGATCAAAAATGAAGTATTTAAGGTTAATTTCCAATCAATTGTGTTTTTGCATCATTTTTATTGTATATTTAATGAATTAATACCGAAATACTGAAAATTCACAAAAACGTGGAAAAACGGCAAAATATTGCCTAATTCGATGATATTTTGTTTAAATCACATGGAGGAAAAGGGGGATGATAAACGTCAAAATATTGCTAAATTCGAAGATTTTTCGTACGAAACAAAATGCAAGAAAACTTGCTTAAAATGCAATATTATGCGACATTCTGAGATTTCAAGGCCAAATCACATATCGTGATACTACATGAAATAGTATCGAAATATTGGTAAAAATGAATATATTTACGTAATATCAAACTACATGAAAAACGTGAAAAAAGTCGCTATTTAACCATATATGAGGATTTTAACTTCAAATCATAGAGCGAGGTTTCGTATTATTTAGATCCAAGAAAAGACATATGACAATGTTGTTTCCAATACAAATGATAAAAACCAATGTGTTTTCATTAGAATTAATTAAAATGTTCCTGATTTTCCGTTAATATTACCGATGGAAGATGTACACGAAAACCGCTCTATTCCGGCTGAAATGTCGATATATGCAATAAAAACAGAACTTTTCCCCTTTTCAATATCTTACTCAGTATTTTAACGAAAAACAAATAGTTGATTGAAAATGAAGTATTTAAGGTTATTATCTAATCAATTATGTGTTTGCATCATTTTTATCGTATATATAATGAATTAATACCCATAACTGAAAATTCACAAAAACGTGGAAAAACGGCAAAATATTGCCTAATTCGATGATATTTTGTTTTAATAACATGAAGGAAAAGGGGGGATGATAAACGTCAAAATATTGCTAAATTCGATGATTTTTCGTACGAAACAAAATGCAAGAAAACTTGCTTAAAATGCAATATTTTGCGACATTCTGAGATTTCAAGGCCAAATCACATATCGTGATACTACATGAAACAGTATCGAAATATTGGTGAAAAATGAATATATTTACGTAATGTCAAACTACATGAAAAACGTGAAAAAAGTCACTATTTAACCATATTTGAGAATTTTAACTTCAAATCATATAGCGAGGTTTCGTATTATTTAGATCCAAGAAAAGACATATGACAAGGTTGTTTCCAATACAAATGATAAAACCAATCTGTTTTCATTAGAATTAACATTAGAAATAATTAGAATGTTCCTGATTTTCCGTTTATATTACCGATGGAAGATGTACATGTAAAACCGCTCTAATCCGGCTGAAACGTCGATATATGCAATAAAAACCGAACTTCTCCCCTTTTCAATATCCTACTCAGTATTTTAACAAGAAACAAATAGTTGATTGAAAATGAAGTATTTAAGGTTAATTTCCAATCAATTATGTGTTTGCATCATTTTTATCGTATATATAATGAATTAATACCCATAAACTGAAAATTCACTGAAACGTGGAAAAACGGCAAAATATTGCCTAATTCGATGATATTTTGTTTAAATCACATGGAGGAAAAGGGGGATGGTAAACGTCAAAATATTGCTAAATTCGAAGATTTTTCGTACGAAACAAAATGCAAGAAAACTTGCTTAAAATGCAATATTATGCGACATTCTGAGATTTCAAGGCCAAATCACATATCGTGATACTACATGAAATAGTATCGAAATATTGGTAAAAATGAATATATTTACGTAATATCAAACTACATGAAAAACGTGAAAAAAGTCGGTATTTAACCATTTATGAGAATTTTAACTTCAAATCATAGAGCGAGGTTTCGTATTATTTAGATCCAAGAAAAGACATATGACAATGTTGTTTCCAATACAAATGATAAAAACCAATGTGTTTTCATTAGAATTAATTAAAATGTTCCTGATTTTTCGTTAATATTACCGATGGAAGATGTACACGAAAACCGCTCTATTCCGGCTGAAATGTCAATATATGCAATAAAAACAGAACTTCTCCCCTTTTCAATATCTTACTCAGTATTTTAACGAGAAACAAATAGTTGATTGAAAATGAAGTATTTAAGGTTATTATCTAATCAATTATGTGTTTGCATCATTTTTATCGTATATATAATGAATTAATACCCATAAACTGAAAATTCACAAAAACGTGGAAAAACGGAAAAATATTGCCTAATTCGATGATATTTTGTTTTAATAACATGAAGGAAAAGGAGATATTAAACGTCAAAATATTGCTAAATTCGATGATTTTTCGTACGAAACAAAATGCAAGAAAACTTGCTTCAAATGCAATATTATGCGACATTCTGAGATTTCAAGGCCAAATCACATATCATGATACTACATGAAATAGTATCGAAATATTGGTGAAAATGAATATATTTACGTAATGTCAAACTACATGAAAAACGTGAAAAAAGTCACTATTTAACCATATTTGAGGATTTTAACTTCAAATCATAGAGCGAGGTTTCGTATTATTTAGATCCAAGAAAAGACATATGACAAGGTTGTATCAAATACAAATGATAAAACCAATCTGTTTTCATTAGAATTAACATTAGAATTAATTAGAATGTTCCTGATTTTCCGTTTATATTACCGATTGAAGATGTAAACGTAAAACCGCTCAAATCCCGCTGAAACGTCGATATATGCAATAAAAACCGAACTTCTCCCCTTTTTTATATCCAACTCAGTATTTTAACGAGAAACAAATAGTTGATCAAAAATGAAGTATTTAAGGTTAATTTCCAATCAATTATGTTTTTGCATCATTTTTATTGTATATTTAATGAATTAATACCGAAATACTGAAAATTCACAAAAACGTGGAAAAACGGCAAAATATTGCCTAATTCGATGATATTTTGTTTAAATCACATGGAGGAAAAGGGGGATGGTAAACGTCAAAATATTGCTAAATTCGAAGATTTTTCGTACGAAACAAAATGCAAGAAAACTTGCTTAAAATGCAATATTATGCGACATTCTGAGATTTCAAGGCCAAATCACATATCGTGATACTACATGAAATAGTATCGAAATATTGGTAAAAATGAATATATTTACGTAATATCAAACTACATGAAAAACGTGAAAAAAGTCACTATTTACCCATATTTGAGGATTTTAACTTCAAATCGTAGAGCGAGGTTTCGTTTTATTTAAATCCAAGAAAAGACATATGACAAGGTTGTATCCAATGCAAATGATAAAACCAATCTGTTTTCATTAGAATTAACATTAGAATTAATTAGAATGTTCCTGATTTTCCGTTTATATTACCGATGGAAGATGTACATGTAAAACCGCTCTAATCCGGCTGAAACGTCGATATATGCAATAAAAACCGAACTTCTCCCCTTTTCAATATCCTACTCAGTATTTTAACAAGAAACAAATAGTTGATTGTAAATGAAGTATTTAAGGTTAATTTCCAATCAATTATGTGTTTGCATCATTTTTATCGTATATATAATGAATTAATACCCATAAACTGAAAATTCACAGAAACGTGGAAAAACGGCAAAATATTGCCTAATTCGATGATATTTTGTTTAAATCACATGGAGGAAAAGGGGGATGATAAACGTCAAAATATTGCTAAATTCGAAGATTTTTCGTACGAAACAAAATGCAAGAAAACTTGCTTAAAATGCAATATTATGCGACATTCTGAGATTTCAAGGCCAAATCACATATCGTGATACTACATGAAATAGTATCGAAATATTGGTAAAAATGAATATATTTACGTAATATCAAACTACATGAAAAACGTGAAAAAAGTCGGTATTTAACCATATATGAGAATTTTAACTTCAAATCATAGAGCGAGGTTTCGTATTATTTAGATCCAAGAAAAGACATATGACAATGTTGTTTCCAATACAAACAAAACCAATGTGTTTTCATTAGAATTAATTAAAATGTTCTTGATTTTCCGTTAATATTACCGATGGAAGATGTACACGAAAACCGCTCTATTCCGGCTGAAATGTCGATATATGCAATAAAAACAGAACTTCTCCCCTTTTCAATATCTTACTCAGTATTTTAACGAGAAACATATAGTTGATTGAAAATGAAGTATTTAAGGTTATTATCTAATCAATTATGTGTTTGCATCATTTTTATCGTATATATAATGAATTAATACCCATAAACTGAAAATTCACAAAAACGTGGAAAAACGGCAAAATATTGCCTAATTCGATGATATTTTGTTTTAATAACATGAAGGAAAAGGAGATAATAAACGTCAAAATATTGCTAAATTCGATGATTTTTCGTACGAAACAAAATACAAGAAAACTTGCTTCAAATGCAATATTATGCGACATTCTGAGATTTCAAGGCCAAATCACATATCGTGATACTACATGAAATAGTATCGAAATATTGGTGAAAATGAATATATTTACGTAATGTCAAACTACATGAAAAACGTGAAAAAAGTCACTATTTAACCATATTTGAGGATTTTAACTTCAAATCATAGAGCGAGGTTTCGTATTATTTAGATCCAAGAAAACCACATATGACAAAGTTGTATCCAATACAAATGATAAAAACCAATGTGTTTTCATTAGAATTAACTAAAATGTTCCTGATTTTCCGTTTATATTACCGATGGAAGATGTACACGAAAACCGCTCTATTCCGGCTGAAACGTCGATATATGCAATAAAAACAGAACTTCTCCCCTTTTCAATATCCTACTCAGTATTTTAACGAGAAACAAATAGTTGATTGAAAATGAAGTATTTAAGGTTATTATCTAATCAATTATGTGTTTGCATCATTTTTATCGTATATATAATGAATTAATACCCATAAACTTAAAATTCACAGAAACGTGGAAAAACGGCAAAATATTGCCTAATTCGATGATATTTTGTTTAAATCACATAGAGGAAAAGGGGGATGATAAACGTCAAAATATTGCTAAATTCGAAGATTTTTCGTACGAAACAAAATGCAAGAAAACTTGCTTAAAATGCAATATTATGCGACATTCTGAGATTTCAAGGCCAAATCACATATCGTGATACTACATGAAATAGTATCGAAATATTGGTGAAAATGAATATATTTACGTAATGTCAAACTACATGAAAAACGTGAAAAAAGTCACTATTTAACCATATTTGAGGATTTTACCTTCAAATCGTAGAGCGAGCTTTCGTATTATTTACATCCAAGAAAAGACATATGACAAGGTTGTATCCAATGCAAATGATAAAACCAATCTGTTTTCATTAGAATTAACATTAGAATTAATTAGAATGTTCCTGATTTTCCGTTTATATTACCGATGGAAGATATAAACGTAAAACCGCTCAAATCCGGCTGAAACGTCGATATATGCAATAAAAACCGAACTTCTCCCCTTTTCAATATCCTACTCAGTATTTTAACAAGAAACAAATAGTTGATTGAAAATGAAGTATTTAAGGTTAATTTCCAATCAATTATGTGTTTGCATCATTTTTATCGTATATATAATGAATTAATACCGAAATACTGAAAATTCACAAAAACGTGGAAAAACGGCAAAATATTGCCTAATTCGATGATATTTTGTTTAAATCACATGAAGGAAAAGGAGATGATAAACGTCAAAATATTGCTAAATTCGATGATTTTTAGTACGAAACAAAATGCAAGAAAACTTGCTTAAAATGCAATATTCTGCGAAATTCTGAGATTTGAAGGCCAAATCACATATCGTGATACTACATGAAATAGTATCGAAATACTGGTACAAACGAATATATTTACGTAAAATCACACTACCTGAAAAACGTGAAAAAAGTCACTATTTTACCATATATGAGGATTTTAACTTCAAATCATAGAGCGAGGTTTCGTATTATTTAGATCCAAGAAAAGACATATGACAATGATGTTTCCAATACAAATGATAAAAACCAATGTGTTTTCATTAGAATTAACTAAAATGTCCCTGATTTTCCGTTTATATTACCGATGGAAGATGTACACGAAAACCGCTCTATTCCGGCTGAAACGTCGATATATGCAATAAAAACAGAACTTCTCCCCTTTTCAATATCCTACTCAGTATTTTAACGAGAAACAAATAGTTGATTGAAAATGAAGTATTTAAGGTTATTATCTAATCAATTATGTGTTTGCATCATTTTTATCGTATATATAATGAATTAATACCCATAAACTTAAAATTCACAGAAACGTGGAAAAACGGCAAAATATTGCCTAATTCAATGATATTTTGTTTAAATCACATGTAGGAAAAGGGGGATGATAAACGTCAAAATATTGCTAAATTCGATGATTTTTCGTACGAAACAAAATGCAAGAAAACTTGCTTAAAATGCAATATTATGCGACATTCTGAGATTTCAAGGCCAAATCACATATCGTGATACTACATGAAATAGTATCGAAATATTGGTAAAAATGAATACATTTACGTAATATCAAACTACATGAAAAACGTGAAAAAAGTCGCTATTTAACCATATTTGAGGATTTTAACTTCAAATCATAGAGCGAGGTTTCGTATTATTTAGATCCAAGAAAAGACATATGACAATGTTGTTTCCAATACAAATGATAAAAACCAATGTGTTTTCATTAGAATTAATTAAAATGTTCCTGATTTTCCGTTTATATTACCGATGGAAGATGTACATGTAAAACCGCTCTAATCCGGCTGAAACGTCGATATATGCAATAAAAACCGAACTTCTCCCCTTTTCAATATCCTACTCAGTATTTTAACGAGAAACAAATAGTTGATTGAAAATGAAGTATTTAAGGTTAATTTCCAATCAATTATGTGTTTGCATCATTTTTATCGTATATATAATGAATTAATACCCATAAACTGAAAATTCACTGAAACGTGGAAAAACGACAAAATATTGCCTAATTCGATGATATTTTGTTTAAATCACATGGAGGAAAAGGGGGATGGTAAACGTCAAAATATTGCTAATTTCGAAGATTTTTCGTACGAAACAAAATGCAAGAAAACTTGTTTAAAATGCAATATTATGCGACATTCTGAGATTTCAAGGCCAAATCACATATCGTGATACTACATGAAATAGTATCGAAATATTGGTAAAAATGAATATATTTACGTAATATCAAACTACATGAAAAACGTGAAAAAAGTCGGTATTTAACCATTTATGAGAATTTTAACTTCAAATCATAGAGCGAGGTTTCGTATTATTTAGATCCAAGAAAAGACATATGACAATGTTGTTTCCAATACAAATGATAAAAACCAATGTGTTTTCATTAGAATTAATTAAAATGTTCCTGATTTTTCGTTAATATTACCGATGGAAGATGTACACGAAAACCGCTCTATTCCGGCTGAAATGTCAATATATGCAATAAAAACAGAACTTCTCCCCTTTTCAATATCTTACTCAGTATTTTAACGAGAAACAAATAGTTGATTGAAAATGAAGTATTTAAGGTTATTATCTAATCAATTATGTGTTTGCATCATTTTTATCGTATATATAATGAATTAATACCCATAAACTGAAAATTCACAAAAACGTGGAAAAACGGAAAAATATTGCCTAATTCGATGATATTTTGTTTTAATAACATGAAGGAAAAGGAGATATTAAACGTCAAAATATTGCTAAATTCGATGATTTTTCGTACGAAACAAAATGCAAGAAAACTTGCTTCAAATGCAATATTATGCGACATTCTGAGATTTCAAGGCCAAATCACATATGATACTACATGAAATAGTATCGAAATATTGGTGAAAATGAATATATTTACGTAATGTCAAACTACATGAAAAACGTGAAAAAAGTCACTATTTAACCATATTTGAGGATTTTAACTTCAAATCATAGAGCGAGGTTTCGTATTATTTAGATCCAAGAAAAGACATATGACAAGGTTGTATCAAATACAAATGATAAAACCAATCTGTTTTCATTAGAATTAACATTAGAATTAATTAGAATGTTCCTGATTTTCCGTTTATATTACCGATTGAAGATGTAAACGTAAAACCGCTCAAATCCCGCTGAAACGTCGATATATGCAATAAAAACCGAACTTCTCCCCTTTTTTATATCCAACTCAGTATTTTAACGAGAAACAAATAGTTGATCAAAAATGAAGTATTTAAGGTTAATTTCCAATCAATTATGTTTTTGCATCATTTTTATTGTATATTTAATGAATTAATACCGAAATACTGAAAATTCACAAAAACGTGGAAAAACGGCAAAATATTGCCTAATTCGATGATATTTTGTTTAAATCACATGAAGGAAAAGGAGATGATAAACGTCAAAATATTGATAAATTCGATGATTTTTCGTACGAAACAAAATGCAAGAAAACTTGCTTAAAATGCAATATTATGCGAAATTCTGAGATTTGAAGGCCAAATCACATATCGTGATACTACATGAAATAGTATCGAAATATTGGTACAAACGAATATATTTACGTAAAATCACACTACCTGAAAAACGTGAAAAAAGTCACTATTTTACCATATATGAGGATTTTAACTTCAAATCATAGAGCGAGGTTTCGTATTATTTAGATCCTGGAAAAGACATATGACAATGTTGTTTCCAATACAAATGATAAAAACCAATGTGTTTTCATTAGAATTAACTAAAATGTTCCTGATTTTCCGTTTATATTACCGATGGAAGATGTACACGAAAACCGCTCTATTCCGGCTGAAACGTAGATATATGCAATAAAAACAGAACTTCTCCCCTTTTCAATATCCTACTCAGTATTTTAACGAGAAACAAATAGTTGATTGAAAATGAAGTATTTAAGGTTATTATCCAATCAATTATGTGTTTGCATCATTTTTATCGTATATATAATGAATTAATACCCATAAACTTAAAATTCACAGAAACGTGGAAAAACGGCAAAATATTGCCTAATTCGATGATATTTTGTTTAAATCACATGGAGGAAAAGGGGGATGATAAACGTCAAAATATTGCTAAATTCGAAGATTTTTCGTACGAAACAAAATGCAAGAAAACTTGCTTAAAATGCAATATTATGCGACATTCTGAGATTTCAAGGCCAAATCACATATCGTGATACTACATGAAATAGTATCGAAATATTGGTAAAAATGAATATATTTACGTAATATCAAACTACATGAAAAACGTGAAAAAAGTCGCTATTTAACGATATATGAGGATTTTAACTTCAAATCATAGAGCGAGGTTTCGTATTATTTAGATCCAAGAAAAGACATATGACAATGTTGTTTCCAATACAAATGATAAAAACCAATGTGTTTTCATTAGAATTAATTAAAATGTTCCTGATTTTCCGTTAATATTACCGATGGAAGATGTACACGAAAACCGCTCTATTCCGGCTGAAATGTCGATATATGCAATAAAAACAGAACTTTTCCCCTTTTCAATATCTTACTCAGTATTTTAACGAAAAACAAATAGTTGATTGAAAATGAAGTATTTAAGGTTATTATCTAATCAATTATGTGTTTGCATCATTTTTATCGTATATATAATGAATTAATACCCATAACTGAAAATTCACAAAAACGTGGAAAAACGGCAAAATATTGCCTAATTCGATGATATTTTGTTTTAATAACATGAAGGAAAAGGGGGGATGATAAACGTCAAAATATTGCTAAATTCGATGATTTTTCGTACGAAACAAAATGCAAGAAAACTTGCTTAAAATGCAATATTTTGCGACATTCTGAGATTTCAAGGCCAAATCACATATCGTGATACTACATGAAACAGTTTCGAAATATTGGTGAAAAATGAATATATTTACGTAATGTCAAACTACATGAAAAACGTGAAAAAAGTCACTATTTAACCAAATTTGAGAATTTTAACTTCAAATCATATAGCGAGGTTTCGTATTATTTAGATCCAAGAAAAGACATATGACAAGGTTGTTTCCAATACAAATGATAAAACCAATCTGTTTTCATTAGAATTAACATTAGAAATAATTAGAATGTTCCTGATTTTCCGTTTATATTACCGATGGAAGATGTACATGTAAAACCGCTCTAATCCGGCTGAAACGTCGATATATGCAATAAAACCCGAACTTCTCCCCTTTTCAATATCCTACTCAGTATTTTAACAAGAAACAAATAGTTGATTGAAAATGAAGTATTTAAGGTTAATTTCCAATCAATTATGTGTTTGCATCATTTTTATCGTATATATAATGAATTAATACCCATAAACTGAAAATTCACAGAAACGTGGAAAAACGGCAAAATATTGCCTAATTCGATGATATTTTGTTTAAATCACATGGAGGAAAAGGGGGATGGTAAACGTCAAAATATTGCTAAATTTGAAGATTTTTCGTACGAAACAAAATGCAAGAAAACTTGCTTAAAATGCAATATTATGCGACATTCTGAGATTTCAAGGCCAAATCACATATCGTGATACTACATGAAATAGTATCGAAATATTGGTAAAAATGAATATATTTACGTAATATCAAACTACATGAAAAACGTGAAAAAAGTCGGTATTTAACCATTTATGAGAATTTTAACTTCAAATCATAGAGCGAGGTTTCGTATTATTTAGATCCAAGAAAAGACATATGACAATGTTGTTTCCAATACAAATGATAAAAACCAATGTGTTTTCATTAGAATTAATTAAAATGTTCCTGATTTTTCGTTAATATTACCGATGGACGATGTACACGAAAACCGCTCTATTCCGGCTGAAATGTCGATATATGCAATAAAAACAGAACTTCTCCCCTTTTCAATATCTTACTCAGTATTTTAACGAGAAACAAATAGTTGATTGAAAATGAAGTATTTAAGGTTATTATCTAATCAATTATGTGTTTGCATCATTTTTATCGTATATATAATGAATTAATACCCATAAACTTAAAATTCACAGAAACGTGGAAAAACGGCAAAATATTGCCTAATTCGATGATATTTTGTTTAAATCACATGGAGGAAAAGGGGGATGATAAACGTCAAAATATTGCTAAATTCGAAGATTTTTCGTACGAAACAAAATGCAAGAAAACTTGCTTAAAATGCAATATTATGCGACATTCTGAGATTTCAAGGCCAAATCACATATCGTGATACTACATGAAATAGTATCGAAATATTGGTAAAAATGAATATATTTACGTAATATCAAACTACATGAAAAACGTGAAAAAAGTCGCTATTTAACGATATATGAGGATTTTAACTTCAAATCATAGAGCGAGGTTTCGTATTATTTAGATCCAAGAAAAGACATATGACAATGTTGTTTCCAATACAAATGATAAAAACCAATGTGTTTTCATTAGAATTAATTAAAATGTTCCTGATTTTCCGTTAATATTACCGATGGAAGATGTACACGAAAACCGCTCTATTCCGGCTGAAATGTCGATATATGCAATAAAAACAGAACTTTTCCCCTTTTCAATATCTTACTCAGTATTTTAACGAAAAACAAATAGTTGATTGAAAATGAAGTATTTAAGGTTATTATCTAATCAATTATGTGTTTGCATCATTTTTATCGTATATATAATGAATTAATACCCATAACTGAAAATTCACAAAAACGTGGAAAAACGGCAAAATATTGCCTAATTCGATGATATTTTGTTTTAATAACATGAAGGAAAAGGGGGGATGATAAACGTCAAAATATTGCTAAATTCGATGATTTTTCGTACGAAACAAAATGCAAGAAAACTTGCTTAAAATGCAATATTTTGCGACATTCTGAGATTTCAAGGCCAAATCACATATCGTGATACTACATGAAACAGTTTCGAAATATTGGTGAAAAATGAATATATTTACGTAATGTCAAACTACATGAAAAACGTGAAAAAAGTCACTATTTAACCAAATTTGAGAATTTTAACTTCAAATCATATAGCGAGGTTTCGTATTATTTAGATCCAAGAAAAGACATATGACAAGGTTGTTTCCAATACAAATGATAAAACCAATCTGTTTTCATTAGAATTAACATTAGAAATAATTAGAATGTTCCTGATTTTCCGTTTATATTACCGATGGAAGATGTACATGTAAAACCGCTCTAATCCGGCTGAAACGTCGATATATGCAATAAAACCCGAACTTCTCCCCTTTTCAATATCCTACTCAGTATTTTAACAAGAAACAAATAGTTGATTGAAAATGAAGTATTTAAGGTTAATTTCCAATCAATTATGTGTTTGCATCATTTTTATCGTATATATAATGAATTAATACCCATAAACTGAAAATTCACAGAAACGTGGAAAAACGGCAAAATATTGCCTAATTCGATGATATTTTGTTTAAATCACATGGAGGAAAAGGGGGATGGTAAACGTCAAAATATTGCTAAATTTGAAGATTTTTCGTACGAAACAAAATGCAAGAAAACTTGCTTAAAATGCAATATTATGCGACATTCTGAGATTTCAAGGCCAAATCACATATCGTGATACTACATGAAATAGTATCGAAATATTGGTAAAAATGAATATATTTACGTAATATCAAACTACATGAAAAACGTGAAAAAAGTCGGTATTTAACCATTTATGAGAATTTTAACTTCAAATCATAGAGCGAGGTTTCGTATTATTTAGATCCAAGAAAAGACATATGACAATGTTGTTTCCAATACAAATGATAAAAACCAATGTGTTTTCATTAGAATTAATTAAAATGTTCCTGATTTTTCGTTAATATTACCGATGGAAGATGTACACGAAAACCTCTCTATTCCGGCTGAAATGTCGATATATGCAATAAAAACAGAACTTCTCCCCTTTTCAATATCTTACTCAGTATTTTAACGAGAAACAAATAGTTGATTGAAAATGAAGTATTTAAGGTTATTATCTAATCAATTATGTGTTTGCATCATTTTTATCGTATATATAATGAATTAATACCCATAAACTTAAAATTCACAGAAACGTGGAAAAACGGCAAAATATTGCCTAATTCGATGATATTTTGTTTAAATCACATAGAGGAAAAGGGGGATGATAAACGTCAAAATATTGCTAAATTCGAAGATTTTTCGTACGAAACAAAATGCAAGAAAACTTGCTTAAAATGCAATATTATGCGACATTCTGAGATTTCAAGGCCAAATCACATATCGTGATACTACATGAAATAGTATCGAAATATTGGTAAAAATGAATATATTTACGTAATATCAAACTACATGAAAAACGTGAAAAAAGTCGCTATTTAACCATTTATGAGGATTTTAACTTCAAATCATAGAGCGAGGTTTCGTATTATTTAGATCCAAGAAAAGACATATGACAATGTTGTTTCCAATACAAATGATAAAAACCAATGTGTTTTCATTAGAATTAATTAAAATGTTCCTGATTTACCGTTAATATTACCGATGGAAGATGTACACGAAAACCGCTCTATTCCGGCTGAAATGTCGATACATGCAATAAAAACAGAACTTCTCCCCTTTTCAATATCTTACTCAGTATTTTAACGAGAAACAAATAGTTGATTGAAAATGAAGTATTTAAGGTTATTATCTAATCAATTATGTGTTTGCATCATTTTTATCGTATATATAATGAATTAATACCCATAAACTGAAAATTGACAAAAACGTGGAAAAACGGCAAAATATTGCCTAATTCGATGATATTTTGTTTTAATAACATGAAGGAAAAGGAGATAATAAACGTCAAAATATTGCTAAATTCGATGATTTTTCGTTCGAAACAAAATACAAGAAAACTTGCTTCAAATGCAATATTATGCGACATTCTGAGATTTCAAGGCCAAATCTCATATCGTGATACTACATGAAATAGTATCGAAATATTGGTGAAAATGAATATATTTACGTAATGTCAAACTACATGAAAAACGTGGAAAAAGTCACTATTTAACCATATTTGAGGATTTTACCTTCAAATCGTAGAGCGAGGTTTCGTATTATTTACATCCAAGAAAAGACATATGACAAGGTTGTATCCAATACAAATGATAAAACCAATCTGTTTTCATTAGAATTAACATTAGAATTAATTAGAATGTTCCTGATTTTCCGTTTATATTACCGATGGAAGATATAAACGTAAAACCGCTCAAATCCGGCTGAAACGTCGATATATGCAATAAAAACCGAACTTCTCCCCTTTTCAATATCCTACTCAGTATTTTAACAAGAAACAAATAGTTGATTGAAAATTAAGTATTTAAGGTTAATTTCCAATCAATTATGTGTTTGCATCATTTTTATCGTATATATAATGAATTAATACCGAAATACTGAAAATTCACAAAAACGTGGAAAAACGGCAAAATATTGCCTAATTCGATGATATTTTGTTTAAATCACATGAAGGAAAAGGAGATGATAAACGTCAAAATATTGCTAAATTCGATGATTTTTAGTACGAAACAAAATGCAAGAAAACTTGCTTAAAATGCAATATTCTGCGAAATTCTGAGATTTGAAGGCTAAATCACATATCGTGATACTACATGAAATAGTATCGAAATACTGGTACAAACGAATATATTTACGTAAAATCACACTACCTGAAAAACGTGAAAAAGTCACTATTTTACCATATATGAGGATTTTAACTTCAAATCATAGAGCGAGGTTTCGTATTATTTAGATCCAAGAAAAGACATATGACAATGTTGTTTCCAATACAAATGATAAAAACCAATGTGTTTTCATTAGAATTAACTAAAATGTTCCTGATTTTCCGTTTATATTACCGATGGAAGATGTACACGAAAACCGCTCTATTCCGGCTGAAACGTCGATATATGCAATAAAAACAGAACTTCTCCCCTTTTCAATATCCTACTCAGTATTTTAACGAGAAACAAATAGTTGATTGAAAATGAAGTATTTAAGGTTATTATCTAATCAATTATGTGTTTGCATCATTTTTATCGTATATATAATGAATTAATACCCATAAACTTAAAATTCACAGAAACGTGGAAAAACGGCAAAATATTGCCTAATTCAATGATATTTTGTTTAAATCACATGGAGGAAAAGGGGGATGATAAACGTCAAAATATTGCTAAATTCGAAGATTTTTCGTACGAAACAAAATGCAAGAAAACTTGCTTAAAATGCAATATTATGCGACATTCTGAGATTTCAAGGCCAAATCACATATCGTGATACTACATGAAATAGTATCGAAATATTGGTAAAAATGAATATATTTACGTAATATCAAACTACATGAAAAACGTGAAAAAAGTCGCTATTTAACCATATATGAGGATTTTAACTTCAAATCATAGAGCGAGGTTTCGTATTATTTAGATCCAAGAAAAGACATATGACAATGTTGTTTCCAATACAAATGATAAAAACCAATGTGTTTTCATTAGAATTAATTAAAATGTTCCTGATTTACCGTTAATATTACCGATGGAAGATGTACACGAAAACCGCTCTATTCCGGCTGAAATGTCGATATATGCAATAAAAACAGAACTTCTCCCCTTTTCAATATCTTACTCAGTATTTTAACGAGAAACAAATAGTTGATTGAAAATGAAGTATTTAAGGTTATTATCTAATCAATTATGTGTTTGCATCATTTTTATCGTATATATAATGAATTAATACCCATAAACTGAAAATTCACAAAAACGTGGAAAAACGGCAAAATATTGCCTAATTCGATGATATTTTGTTTTAATAACATGAAGGAAAAGGAGATAATAAACGTCAAAATATTGCTAAATTCGATGATTTTTCGTTCGAAACAAAATACAAGAAAACTTGCTTGAAAACTTGAAAATGCAATATTATGCGACATTCTGAGATTTCAAGGCCAAATCACATATCGTGATACTACATGAAATAGTATCGAAATATTGGTGAAAATGAATATATTTACGTAATGTCAAACTACATGAAAAACGTGAAAAAAGTCACTATTTAACCATATTTGAGGATTTTAACTTCAAATCGTAGAGCGAGGTTTCGTTTTATATAAATCCAAGAAAAGACATATGACAAGGTTGTATCCAATGCAAATGATAAAACCAATCTGTTTTCATTAGAATTAACATTAGAATTAATTAGAATGTTCCTGATTTTCCGTTTATATTACCGATGGAAGATGTACATGTAAAACCGCTCTAATCCGGCAGAAACGTCGATATATGCAATAAAAACCGAACTTCTCCCCTTTTCAATATCCTACTCAGTATTTTAACAAGAAACAAATAGTTGATTGTAAATGAAGTATTTAAGGTTAATTTCCAATCAATTATGTGTTTGCATCATTTTTATCGTATATATAATGAATTAATACCCATAAACTGAAAATTCACAGAAACGTGGAAAAACGGCAAAATATTGCCTAATTCGATGATATTTTGTTTAAATCACATGGAGGAAAAGGGGGATGATAAACGTCAAAATATTGCTAAATTCGAAGATTTTTCGTACGAAACAAAATGCAAGAAAACTTGCTTAAAATGCAATATTATGCGACATTCTGAGATTTCAAGGCCAAATCACATATCGTGATACTACATGAAATAGTATCGAAATATTGGTGAAAATGAATATATTTACGTAATGTCAAACTACATGAAAAACGTGAAAAAAGTCACTATTTAACCATATTTGAGGATTTTAACTTCGAATCATAGAGCGAGGTTTCGTATTATTTAGATCCAAGAAAAGACATATGACAAGGTTGTATCAAATACAAATGATAAAACCAATCTGTTTTCATTAGAATTAACATTAGAATTAATTAGAATGTTCCTGATTTTCCGTTTATATTACCGATGGAAGTGGTAAACGTAAAACCGCTCAAATCCCGCTGAAACGTCGATATATGCAATAAAAACCGAACTTCTCCCCTTTTTTATATCCAACTCAGTATTTTAACGAGAAACAAATAGTTGATCAAAAATGAAGTATTTAAGGTTAATTTCCAATCAATTATGTTTTTGCATCATTTTTATTGTATATTTAATGAATTAATACCGAAATACTGAAAATTCACAAAAACGTGGAAAAACGGCAAAATATTGCCTAATTCGATGATATTTTGTTTAAATCACATGAAGGAAAAGGAGATGATAAACGTCAAAATATTGCTAAATTCGATGATTTTTCGTACGAAACAAAATGCAAGAAAACTTGCTTAAAATGCAATATTATGCGAAATTCTGAGATTTGAAGGCCAAATCACATATCGTGATACTACATGAAATAGTATCGAAATATTGGTACAAACGAATATATTTACGTAAAATCACACTACCTGAAAAACGTGAAAAAAGTCACTATTTTACCATATATGAGGATTTTAACTTCAAATCATAGAGCGAGGTTTCGTATTATTTAGATCCTGGAAAAGACATATGACAATGTTGTTTCCAATACAAATGATGAAAACCAATGTGTTTTCATTAGAATTAACTAAAATGTTCCTGATTTTCCGTTTATATTACCGATGGAAGATGTATACGAAAACCGCTCTATTCCGGCTGAAACGTAGATATATGCAATAAAAACAGAACTTCTCCCCTTTTCAATATCCTACTCAGTATTTTAACGAGAAACAAATAGTTGATTGAAAATGAAGTATTTAAGGTTATTATCTAATCAATTATGTGTTTGCATCATTTTTATCGTATATATAATGAATTAATACCCATAAACTTAAAATTCACAGAAACGTGGAAAAACGGCAAAATATTGCCTAATTCGATGATATTTTGTTTAAATCACATGGAGGAAAAGGGGGATGATAAACGTCAAAATATTGCTAAATTCGAAGATTTTTCGTACGAAACAAAATGCAAGAAAACTTGCTTAAAATGCAATATTATGCGACATTCTGAGATTTCAAGGCCAAATCACATATCGTGATACTACATGAAATAGTATCGAAATATTGGTAAAAATGAATATATTTACGTAATATCAAACTACATGAAAAACGTGAAAAAAGTCGCTATTTAACCATATATGAGGATTTTAACTTCAAATCATAGAGCGAGGTTTCGTATTATTTAGATCCAAGAAAAGACATATGACAATGTTGTTTCCAATACAAATGATAAAAACCAATGTGTTTTCATTAGAATTAATTAAAATGTTCCTGATTTTCCGTTAATATTACCGATGGAAGATGTACACGAAAACCGCTCTATTCCGGCTGAAATGTCGATATATGCAATAAAAACAGAACTTTTCCCCTTTTCAATATCTTACTCAGTATTTTAACGAAAAACAAATAGTTGATTGAAAATGATGTATTTAAGGTTATTATCTAATCAATTATGTGTTTGCATCATTTTTATCGTATATATAATGAATTAATACCCATAACGGAAAATTCACAAAAACGTGGAAAAACGGCAAAATATTGCCTAATTCGATGATATTTTGTTTTAATAACATGAAGGAAAAGGGGGGATGATAAACGTCAAAATATTGCTAAATTCGATGATTTTTCGTACGAAATAAAATGCAAGAAAACTTGCTTAAAATGCAATATTTTGCGACATTCTGAGATTTCAAGGCCAAATCACATATCGTGATACTACATGCAACAGTATCGAAATATTGGTAAAAAATGAATATATTTACGTAATGTCAAACTACATGAAAAACGTGAAAAAAGTCACTATTTAACCATATTTGAGAATTTTAACTTCAAATCATATAGCGAGGTTTCGTATTATTTAGATCCAAGAAAAGACATATGACAAGGTTGTTTCCAATACAAATGATAAAGCCAATCTGTTTTCATTAGAATTAACATTAGAAATAATTAGAATGTTCCTGATTTTCCGTTTATATTACCGATGGAAGATGTACATGTAAAACCGCTCTAATCCGGCTGAAACGTCGATATATGCAATAAAAACCGAACTTCTCCCCTTTTCAATATCCTACTCAGTATTTTAACAAGA
The DNA here is from genome assembly GCF_040958095.1 of Procambarus clarkii. Classification (NCBI taxonomy): domain Eukaryota; kingdom Metazoa; phylum Arthropoda; class Malacostraca; order Decapoda; family Cambaridae; genus Procambarus; species Procambarus clarkii. Next base: position 27,040,069 of record NC_091226.1, on the reverse strand, counting down.
AACAAATAGTTGATTGAAAATGAAGTATTTAAGGTTAATTTCCAATCAATTATGTGTTTGCATCATTTTTATCGTATATATAATGAATTAATACCCATAAACTGAAAATTCACAGAAACGTGGAAAAACGGCAAAATATTGCCTAATTCGATGATATTTTGTTTAAATTACATGGAGGAAAAGGGGGATGGTAAACGTCAAAATATTGCTAAATTCGAAGATTTTTCGTACGAAACAAAATGCAAGAAAACTTGCTTAAAATGCAATATTATGCGACATTCTGAGATTTCAAGGCCAAATCACATATCGTGATACTACATGAAATAGTATCGAAATACTGGTACAAACGAATATATTTACGTAAAATCACACTACCTGAAAAACGTGAAAAAGTCACTATTTTACCATATATGAGGATTTTAACTTCAAATCATAGAGCGAGGTTTCGTATTATTTAGATCCAAGAAAAGACATATGACAATGTTGTTTCCAATACAAATGATAAAAACCAATGTGTTTTCATTAGAATTAACTAAAATGTTCCTGATTTTCCGTTTATATTACCGATGGAAGATGTACACGAAAACCGCTCTATTCCGGCTGAAACGTCGATATATGCAATAAAAACAGAACTTCTCCCCTTTTCAATATCCTACTCAGTATTTTAACGAGAAACAAATAGTTGATTGAAAATGAAGTATTTAAGGTTATTATCTAATCAATTATGTGTTTGCATCATTTTTATCGTATATATAATGAATTAATACCCATAAACTTAAAATTCACAGAAACGTGGAAAAACGGCAAAATATTGCCTAATTCAATGATATTTTGTTTAAATCACATGGAGGAAAAGGGGGATGATAAACGTCAAAATATTGCTAAATTCGAAGATTTTTCGTACGAAACAAAATGCAAGAAAACTTGCTTAAAATGCAATATTATGCGACATTCTGAGATTTCAAGGCCAAATCACATATCGTGATACTACATGAAATAGTATCGAAATATTGGTAAAAATGAATATATTTACGTAATATCAAACTACATGAAAAACGTGAAAAAAGTCGCTATTTAACCATATATGAGGATTTTAACTTCAAATCATAGAGCGAGGTTTCGTATTATTTAGATCCAAGAAAAGACATATGACAATGTTGTTTCCAATACAAATGATAAAAACCAATGTGTTTTCATTAGAATTAATTAAAATGTTCCTGATTTACCGTTAATATTACCGATGGAAGATGTACACGAAAACCGCTCTATTCCGGCTGAAATGTCGATATATGCAATAAAAACAGAACTTCTCCCCTTTTCAATATCTTACTCAGTATTTTAACGAGAAACAAATAGTTGATTGAAAATGAAGTATCTAAGGTTATTATCTAATCAATTATGTGTTTGCATCATTTTTATCGTATATATAATGAATTAATACCCATAAACTGAAAATTCACAAAAACGTGGAAAAACGGCAAAATATTGCCTAATTCGATGATATTTTGTTTTAATAACATGAAGGAAAAGGAGATAATAAACGTCAAAATATTGCTAAATTCGATGATTTTTCGTTCGAAACAAAATACAAGAAAACTTGCTTGAAAACTTGAAAATGCAATATTATGCGACATTCTGAGATTTCAAGGCCAAATCACATATCGTGATACTACATGAAATAGTATCGAAATATTGGTGAAAATGAATATATTTACGTAATGTCAAACTACATGAAAAACGTGAAAAAAGTCACTATTTAACCATATTTGAGGATTTTAACTTCAAATCGTAGAGCGAGGTTTCGTTTTATATAAATCCAAGAAAAGACATATGACAAGGTTGTATCCAATGCAAATGATAAAACCAATCTGTTTTCATTAGAATTAACATTAGAATTAATTAGAATGTTCCTGATTTTCCGTTTATATTACCGATGGAAGATGTACATGTAAAACCGCTCTAATCCGGCAGAAACGTCGATATATGCAATAAAAACCGAACTTCTCCCCTTTTCAATATCCTACTCAGTATTTTAACAAGAAACAAATAGTTGATTGTAAATGAAGTATTTAAGGTTAATTTCCAATCAATTATGTGTTTGCATCATTTTTATCGTATATATAATGAATTAATACCCATAAACTGAAAATTCACAGAAACGTGGAAAAACGGCAAAATATTGCCTAATTCGATGATATTTTGTTTAAATCACATGGAGGAAAAGGGGGATGATAAACGTCAAAATATTGCTAAATTCGAAGATTTTTCGTACGAAACAAAATGCAAGAAAACTTGCTTAAAATGCAATATTATGCGACATTCTGAGATTTCAAGGCCAAATCACATATCGTGATACTACATGAAATAGTATCGAAATATTGGTGAAAATGAATATATTTACGTAATGTCAAACTACATGAAAAACGTGAAAAAAGTCACTATTTAACCATATTTGAGGATTTTAACTTCAAATCGTAGAGCGAGGTTTCGTTTTATATAAATCCAAGAAAAGACATATGACAAGGTTGTATCCAATGCAAATGATAAAACCAATCTGTTTTCATTAGAATTAACATTAGAATTAATTAGAATGTTCCTGATTTTCCGTTTATATTACCGATGGAAGATGTACATGTAAAACCGCTCTAATCCGGCAGAAACGTCGATATATGCAATAAAAACCGAACTTCTCCCCTTTTCAATATCCTACTCAGTATTTTAACAAGAAACAAATAGTTGATTGTAAATGAAGTATTTAAGGTTAATTTCCAATCAATTATGTGTTTGCATCATTTTTATCGTATATATAATGAATTAATACCCATAAACTGAAAATTCACAGAAACGTGGAAAAACGGCAAAATATTGCCTAATTCGATGATATTTTGTTTAAATCACATGGAGGAAAAGGGGGATGATAAACGTCAAAATATTGCTAAATTCGAAGATTTTTCGTACGAAACAAAATGCAAGAAAACTTGCTTAAAATGCAATATTATGCGACATTCTGAGATTTCAAGGCCAAATCACATATCGTGATACTACATGAAATAGTATCGAAATATTGGTGAAAATGAATATATTTACGTAATGTCAAACTACATGAAAAACGTGAAAAAAGTCACTATTTAACCATATTTGAGGATTTTAACTTCGAATCATAGAGCGAGGTTTCGTATTATTTAGATCCAAGAAAAGACATATGACAAGGTTGTATCAAATACAAATGATAAAACCAATCTGTTTTCATTAGAATTAACATTAGAATTAATTAGAATGTTCCTGATTTTCCGTTTATATTACCGATGGAAGTGGTAAACGTAAAACCGCTCAAATCCCGCTGAAACGTCGATATATGCAATAAAAACCGAACTTCTCCCCTTTTTTATATCCAACTCAGTATTTTAACGAGAAACAAATAGTTGATCAAAAATGAAGTATTTAAGGTTAATTTCCAATCAATTATGTTTTTGCATCATTTTTATTGTATATTTAATGAATTAATACCGAAATACTGAAAATTCACAAAAACGTGGAAAAACGGCAAAATATTGCCTAATTCGATGATATTTTGTTTAAATCACATGAAGGAAAAGGAGATGATAAACGTCAAAATATTGCTAAATTCGATGATTTTTCGTACGAAACAAAATGCAAGAAAACTTGCTTAAAATGCAATATTATGCGAAATTCTGAGATTTGAAGGCCAAATCACATATCGTGATACTACATGAAATAGTATCGAAATATTGGTACAAACGAATATATTTACGTAAAATCACACTACCTGAAAAACGTGAAAAAAGTCACTATTTTACCATATATGAGGATTTTAACTTCAAATCATAGAGCGAGGTTTCGTATTATTTAGATCCTGGAAAAGACATATGACAATGTTGTTTCCAATACAAATGATGAAAACCAATGTGTTTTCATTAGAATTAACTAAAATGTTCCTGATTTTCCGTTTATATTACCGATGGAAGATGTACACGAAAACCGCTCTATTCCGGCTGAAACGTAGATATATGCAATAAAAACAGAACTTCTCCCCTTTTCAATATCCTACTCAGTATTTTAACGAGAAACAAATAGTTGATTGAAAATGAAGTATTTAAGGTTATTATCTAATCAATTATGTGTTTGCATCATTTTTATCGTATATATAATGAATTAATACCCATAAACTTAAAATTCACAGAAACGTGGAAAAACGGCAAAATATTGCCTAATTCGATGATATTTTGTTTAAATCACATGGAGGAAAAGGGCGATGATAAACGTCAAAATATTGCTAAATTCGAAGATTTTTCGTACGAAACAAAATGCAAGAAAACTTGCTTAAAATGCAATATTATGCGACATTCTGAGATTTCAAGGCCAAATCACATATCGTGATACTACATGAAATAGTATCGAAATATTGGTAAAAATGAATATATTTACGTAATATCAAACTACATGAAAAACGTGAAAAAAGTCGCTATTTAACCATATATGAGGATTTTAACTTCAAATCATAGAGCGAGGTTTCGTATTATTTAGATCCAAGAAAAGACATATGACAATGTTGTTTCCAATACAAATGATAAAAACCAATGTGTTTTCATTAGAATTAATTAAAATGTTCCTGATTTTCCGTTAATATTACCGATGGAAGATGTACACGAAAACCGCTCTATTCCGGCTGAAATGTCGATATATGCAATAAAAACAGAACTTTTCCCCTTTTCAATATCTTACTCAGTATTTTAACGAAAAACAAATAGTTGATTGAAAATGATGTATTTAAGGTTATTATCTAATCAATTATGTGTTTGCATCATTTTTATCGTATATATAATGAATTAATACCCATAACGGAAAATTCACAAAAACGTGGAAAAACGGCAAAATATTGCCTAATTCGATGATATTTTGTTTTAATAACATGAAGGAAAAGGGGGGATGATAAACGTCAAAATATTGCTAAATTCGATGATTTTTCGTACGAAATAAAATGCAAGAAAACTTGCTTAAAATGCAATATTTTGCGACATTCTGAGATTTCAAGGCCAAATCACATATCGTGATACTACATGCAACAGTATCGAAATATTGGTAAAAAATGAATATATTTACGTAATGTCAAACTACATGAAAAACGTGAAAAAAGTCACTATTTAACCATATTTGAGAATTTTAACTTCAAATCATATAGCGAGGTTTCGTATTATTTAGATCCAAGAAAAGACATATGACAAGGTTGTTTCCAATACAAATGATAAAACCAATCTGTTTTCATTAGAATTAACATTAGAAATAATTAGAATGTTCCTGATTTTCCGTTTATATTACCGATGGAAGATGTACATGTAAAACCGCTCTAATCCGGCTGAAACGTAGATATATGCAATAAAAACCGAACTTCTCCCCTTTTCAATATCCTACTCAGTATTTTAACAAGAAACAAATAGTTGATTGAAAATGAAGTATTTAAGGTTAATTTCCAATCAATTATGTGTTTGCATCATTTTTATCGTATATATAATGAATTAATACCCATAAACTGAAAATTCACAGAAACGTGGAAAAACGGCAAAATATTGCCTAATTCGATGATATTTTGTTTAAATCACATGGAGGAAAAGGGGGATGGTAAACGTCAAAATATTGCTAAATTCGAAGATTTTTCGTACGAAACAAAATGCAAGAAAACTTGCTTCAAATGCAATATTATGCGACATTCTGAGATTTCAAGGCCAAATCACATATCGTGATACTACATGAAATAGTATCGAAATATTGGTGAAAATGAATATATTTACGTAATGTCAAACTACATGAAAAACGTGAAAAAAGTCACTATATAACCATATTTGAGGATTTTAACTTCAAATCATAGAGCGAGGTTTCGTATTATTTAGATCCAAGAAAAGACATATGACAAGGTTGTATCCAATACAAATGATAAAACCAATCTGTTTTCATTAGAAATAACATTAGAATTAATTAGAATGTTCCTGATTTTCCGTTTATATTACCGATGAAAGATGTAAACGTAAAACCGCTCAAATCCGGCTGAAACGTCGATATATGCAATAAAAACCGAACTTCTCCCCTTTTTTATATCCTACTCAGTATTTTAACGAGAAACAAATAGTTGATCGAAAATGAAGTATTTAAGGTTAATTTCCAATCAATTATGTGTTTGCATCATTTTTATTGTATATTTAATGAATTAATACCGAAATACTGAAAATTCACAAAAACGTGGAAAAACGGCAAAATATTGCCTAATTCGATGATATTTTGTTTAAATCACATGAAGGAAAAGGAGATGATAAACGTCAAAATATTGCTAAATTCGATGATTTTTCGTACGAAACAAAATGCAAGAAAACTTGCTTAAAATGCAATATTATGCAAAATTCTGAGATTTGAAGGCCAAATCACATATCGTGATACTACATGAAATAGTATCGAAATATTGGTACAAACGAATATATTTACGTAAAATCACACTACCTGAAAAACGTGAAAAAAGTCACTATTTTACCATATATGAGGATTTTAACTTCAAATCATAGAGCGAGGTTTCGTATTATTTAGATCCTGGAAAAGACATATGACAATGTTGTTTCCAATACAAATGATGAAAACCAATGTGTTTTCATTAGAATTAACTAAAATGTTCCTGATTTTCCGTTTATATTACCGATGGAAGATGTACACGAAAACCGCTCTATTCCGGCTGAAACGTAGATATATGCAATAAAAACAGAACTTCTCCCCTTTTCAATATCCTACTCAGTATTTTAACGAGAAACAAATAGTTGATTGAAAATGAAGTATTTAAGGTTATTATCTAATCAATTATGTGTTTGCATCATTTTTATCGTATATATAATGAATTAATACCCATAAACTTAAAATTCACAGAAACGTGGAAAAACGGCAAAATATTGCCTAATTCGATGATATTTTGTTTAAATCACATGGAGGAAAAGGGGGATGATAAACGTCAAAATATTGCTAAATTCGAAGATTTTTCGTACGAAACAAAATGCAAGAAAACTTGCTTAAAATGCAATATTATGCGACATTCTGAGATTTCAAGGCCAAATCACATATCGTGATACTACATGAAATAGTATCGAAATATTGGTAAAAATGAATATATTTACGTAATATCAAACTACATGAAAAACGTGAAAAAAGTCGCTATTTAACCATATATGAGGATTTTAACTTCAAATCATAGAGCGAGGTTTCGTATTATTTAGATCCAAGAAAAGACATATGACAATGTTGTTTCCAATACAAATGATAAAAACCAATGTGTTTTCATTAGAATTAATTAAAATGTTCCTGATTTTCCGTTAATATTACCGATGGAAGATGTACACGAAAACCGCTCTATTCCGGCTGAAATGTCGATATATGCAATAAAAACAGAACTTTTCCCCTTTTCAATATCTTACTCAGTATTTTAACGAAAAACAAATAGTTGATTGAAAATGATGTATTTAAGGTTATTATCTAATCAATTATGTGTTTGCATCATTTTTATCGTATATATAATGAATTAATACCCATAACGGAAAATTCACAAAAACGTGGAAAAACGGCAAAATATTGCCTAATTCGATGATATTTTGTTTTAATAACATGAAGGAAAAGGGGGGATGATAAACGTCAAAATATTGCTAAATTCGATGATTTTTCGTACGAAATAAAATGCAAGAAAACTTGCTTAAAATGCAATATTTTGCGACATTCTGAGATTTCAAGGCCAAATCACATATCGTGATACTACATGAAACAGTATCGAAATATTGGTAAAAAATGAATATATTTACGTAATGTCAAACTACATGAAAAACGTGAAAAAAGTCACTATTTAACCATATTTGAGAATTTTAACTTCAAATCATATAGCGAGGTTTCGTATTATTTAGATCCAAGAAAAGACATATGACAAGGTTGTTTCCAATACAAATGATAAAACCAATCTGTTTTCATTAGAATTAACATTAGAAATAATTAGAATGTTCCTGATTTTCCGTTTATATTACCGATGGAAGATGTACATGTAAAACCGCTCTAATCCGGCTGAAACGTAGATATATGCAATAAAAACCGAACTTCTCCCCTTTTCAATATCCTACTCAGTATTTTAACAAGAAACAAATAGTTGATTGAAAATGAAGTATTTAAGGTTAATTTCCAATCAATTATGTGTTTGCATCATTTTTATCGTATATATAATGAATTAATACCCATAAACTGAAAATTCACAGAAACGTGGAAAAACGGCAAAATATTGCCTAATTCGATGATATTTTGTTTAAATCACATGGAGGAAAAGGGGGATGGTAAACGTCAAAATATTGCTAAATTCGAAGATTTTTCGTACGAAACAAAATGCAAGAAAACTTGCTTCAAATGCAATATTATGCGACATTCTGAGATTTCAAGGCCAAATCACATATCGTGATACTACATAAAATAGTATCGAAATATTGGTGAAAATGAATATATTTACGTAATGTCAAACTACATGAAAAACGTGAAAAAAGTCACTATATAACCATATTTGAGGATTTTAACTTCAAATCATAGAGCGAGGTTTCGTATTATTTAGATCCAAGAAAAGACATATGACAAGGTTGTATCCAATACAAATGATAAAACCAATCTGTTTTCATTAGAAATAACATTAGAATTAATTAGAATGTTCCTGATTTTCCGTTTATATTACCGATGAAAGATGTAAACGTAAAACCGCTCAAATCCGGCTGAAACGTCGATATATGCAATAAAAACCGAACTTCTCCCCTTTTTTATATCCTACTCAGTATTTTAACGAGAAACAAATAGTTGATCGAAAATGAAGTATTTAAGGTTAATTTCCAATCAATTATGTGTTTGCATCATTTTTATTGTATATTTAATGAATTAATACCGAAATACTGAAAATTCACAAAAACGTGGAAAAACGGCAAAATATTGCCTAATTCGATGATATTTTGTTTAAATCACATGAAGGAAAAGGAGATGATAAACGTCAAAATATTGCTAAATTCGATGATTTTTCGTACGAAACAAAATGCAAGAAAACTTGCTTAAAATGCAATATTATGCAAAATTCTGAGATTTGAAGGCCAAATCACATATCGTGATACTACATGAAATAGTATCGAAATATTGGTTCAAACGAATATATTTACGTAAAATCACACTACCTGAAAAACGTGAAAAAAGTCACTATTTTACCATATATGAGGATTTTTACTTCAAATCATAGAGCGAGGTTTCGTATTATTTAGATCCAAGAAAAGACATATGACAATGTTGTTTCCAATACAAATGATAAAAACCAATGTGTTTTCATTAGAATTAACTAAAATGTTCCTGATTTTCCGTTTATATTACCGATGGAAGATGTACACGAAAACCGCTCTATTCCGGCTGAAACGTCGATATATGCAATAAAAACAGAACTTCTCCCCTTTTCAATATCCTACTCAGTATTTTAACGAGAAACAAATAGTTGATTGAAAATGAAGTATTTAAGGTTATTATCTAATCAATTATGTGTTTGCATCATTTTTATCGTATATATAATGAATTAATACCCATAAACTTAAAATTCACAGAAACGTGGAAAAACGGCAAAATATTGCCTAATTCGATGATATTTTGTTTAAATCACATAGAGGAAAAGGGGGATGATAAACGTCAAAATATTGCTAAATTCGAAGATTTTTCGTACGAAACAAAATGCAAGAAAACTTACTTAAAATCCAATATTATGCGACATTCTGAGATTTCAAGGCCAAATCACATATCGTGATACTACATGAAATAGTATCGAAATATTGGTAAAAATGAATATATTTACGTAATATCAAACTACATGAAAAACGTGAAAAAAGTCGCTACTTAACCATATATGAGGATTTTAACTTCAAATCATAGAGCGAGGTTTCGTATTATTTAGATCCAAGAAAAGACATATGACAATGTTGTTTCCAATACAAATGATAAAAACCAATGTGTTTTCATTAGAATTAATTAAAATGTTCCTGATTTACCGTTAATATTACCGATGGAAGATGTACACGAAAACCGCTCTATTCCGGCTGAAATGTCGATACATGCAATAAAAACAGAACTTCTCCCCTTTTCAATATCTTACTCAGTATTTTAACGAGAAACAAATAGTTGATTGAAAATGAAGTATTTAAGGTTATTATCTAATCAATTATGTGTTTGCATCATTTTTATCGTATATATAATGAATTAATACCCATAAACTGAAAATTCACAAAAACGTGGAAAAACGGCAAAATATTGCCTAATTCGATGATATTTTGTTTTAATAACATGAAGGAAAAGGAGATAATAAACGTCAAAATATTGCTAAATTCGATGATTTTTCGTTCGAAACAAAATACAAGAAAACTTGCTTCAAATGCAATATTATGCGACATTCTGAGATTTCAAGGCCAAATCACATATCGTGATACTACATGAAATAGTATCGAAATATTGGTGAAAATGAATATATTTACGTAATGTCAAACTACATGAAAAATGTTGAAAAAGTCACTATTTAACCATATTTGAGGATTTTACCTTCAAATCGTAGAGCGAGGTTTCGTATTATTTACATCCAAGAAAAGACATATGACAAGGTTGTATCCAATACAAATGATAAAACCAATCTGTTTTCATTAGAATTAACATTAGAATTAATTAGAATGTTCCTGATTTTCCGTTTATATTACCGATGGAAGATATAAACGTAAAACCGCTCAAATCCGGCTGAAACGTCGATATATGCAATAAAAACCGAACTTCTCCCCTTTTCAATATCCTACTCAGTATTTTAACAAGAAACAAATAGTTGATTGAAAATGAAGTATTTAAGGTTAATTTCCAATCAATTATGTGTTTGCATCATTTTTATCGTATATATAATGAATTAATACCGAAATACTGAAAATTCACAAAAACGTGGAAAAACGGCAAAATATTGCCTAATTCGATGATATTTTGTTTTAATAACATGAAGGAAAAGGGGGGATGATAAACGTCAAAATATTGCTAAATTCGATGATTTTTCGTACGAAATAAAATGCAAGAAAACTTGCTTAAAATGCAATATTTTGCGACATTCTGAGATTTCAAGGCCAAATCACATATCGTGATACTACATGAAACAGTATCGAAATATTGGTAAAAAATGAATATATTTACGTAATGTCAAACTACATGAAAAACGTGAAAAAAGTCACTATTTAACCATATTTGAGAATTTTAACTTCAAATCATATAGCGAGGTTTCGTATTATTTAGATCCAAGAAAAGACATATGACAAGGTTGTTTCCAATACAAATGATAAAACCAATCTGTTTTCATTAGAATTAACATTAGAAATAATTAGAATGTTCCTGATTTTCCGTTTATATTACCGATGGAAGATGTACATGTAAAACCGCTCTAATCCGGCTGAAACGTAGATATATGCAATAAAAACCGAACTTCTCCCCTTTTCAATATCCTACTCAGTATTTTAACAAGAAACAAATAGTTGATTGAAAATGAAGTATTTAAGGTTAATTTCCAATCAATTATGTGTTTGCATCATTTTTATCGTATATATAATGAATTAATACCCATAAACTGAAAATTCACAGAAACGTGGAAAAACGGCAAAATATTGCCTAATTCGATGATATTTTGTTTAAATCACATGGAGGAAAAGGGGGATGGTAAACGTCAAAATATTGCTAAATTCGAAGATTTTTCGTACGAAACAAAATGCAAGAAAACTTGCTTCAAATGCAATATTATGCGACATTCTGAGATTTCAAGGCCAAATCACATATCGTGATACTACATGAAATAGTATCGAAATATTGGTGAAAATGAATATATTTACGTAATGTCAAACTACATGAAAAACGTGAAAAAAGTCACTATTTAACCATATTTGAGGATTTTAACTTCAAATCATAGAGCGAGGTTTCGTATTATTTAGATCCAAGAAAAGACATATGACAAGGTTGTATCCAATACAAATGATAAAACCAATCTGTTTTCATTAGAAATAACATTAGAATTAATTAGAATGTTCCTGATTTTCCGTTTATATTACCGATGAAAGATGTAAACGTAAAACCGCTCAAATCCGGCTGAAACGTCGATATATGCAATAAAAACCGAACTTCTCCCCTTTTTTATATCCTACTCAGTATTTTAACGAGAAACAAATAGTTGATCAAAAATGAAGTATTTAAGGTTAATTTCCAATCAATTATGTGTTTGCATCATTTTTATTGTATATTTAATGAATTAATACCGAAATACTGAAAATTCACAAAAACGTGGAAAAACGGCAAAATATTGCCTAATTCGATGATATTTTGTTTAAATCACATGAAGGAAAAGGAGATGATAAACGTCAAAATATTGCTAAATTCGATGATTTTTCGTACGAAACAAAATGCAAGAAAACTTGCTTAAAATGCAATATTATGCAAAATTCTGAGATTTGAAGGCCAAATCACATATCGTGATACTACATGAAATAGTATCGAAATATTGGTACAAACGAATATATTTACGTAAAATCACACTACCTGAAAAACGTGAAAAAAGTCACTATTTTACCATATATGAGGATTTTAACTTCAAATCATAGAGCGAGGTTTCGTATTATTTAGATCCAAGAAAAGACATATGACAATGTTGTTTCCAATACAAATGATAAAAACCAATGTGTTTTCATTAGAATTAACTAAAATGTTCCTGATTTTCCGTTTATATTACCGATGGAAGATGTACACGAAAACCGCTCTATTCCGGCTGAAACGTCGATATATGCAATAAAAACAGAACTTCTCCCCTTTTCAATATCCTACTCAGTATTTTAACGAGAAACAAATAGTTGATTGAAAATGAAGTATTTAAGGTTATTATCTAATCAATTATGTGTTTGCATCATTTTTATCGTATATATAATGAATTAATACCCATAAACTGAAAATTCACAAAAACGTGGAAAAACGGAAAAATATTGCCTAATTCGATGATATTTTGTTTTAATAACATGAAGGAAAAGGAGATAATAAACGTCAAAATATTGCTAAATTCGATGATTTTTCGTACGAAACAAAATACAAGAAAACTTGCTTCAAATGCAATATTATGCGACATTCTGAGATTTCAAGGCCAAATCACATATCGTGATACTACATGAAATAGTATCGAAATATTGGTGAAAATGAATATATTTACGTAATGTCAAACTACATGAAAAACGTGAAAAAAGTCACTATTTAACCATATTTGAGGATTTTAACTTCAAATCATAGAGCGAGGTTTCGTATTATTTAGATCCAAGAAAAGACATATGACAAGGTTGTATCCAATACAAATGATAAAAACCAATGTGTTTTCATTAGAATTAACTAAAATGTTCCTGATTTTCCGTTTATATTACCGATGGAAGATGTACACGAAAACCGCTCTATTCCGGCTGAAACGTCGATATATGCAATAAAAACAGAACTTCTCCCCTTTTCAATATCCTACTCAGTATTTTAACGAGAAACAAATAGTTGATTGAAAATGAAGTATTTAAGGTTATTATCAAATCAATTATGTGTTTGCATCATTTTTATCGTATATATAATGAATTAATACCCATAAACTTAAAATTCACAGAAACGTGGAAAAACGGCAAAATATTGCCTAATTCGATGATATTTTGTTTAAATCACATAGAGGAAAAGGGGGATGATAAACGTCAAAATATTGCTAAATTCGAAGATTTTTCGTACGAAACAAAATGCAAGAAAACTTGCTTAAAATGCAATATTATGCGACATTCTGAGATTTCAAGGCCAAATCACATATCGTGATACTACATGAAATAGTATCGAAATATTGGTAAAAATGAATATATTTACGTAATATCAAACTACATGAAAAACGTGAAAAAAGTCGCTATTTAACCATATTTGAGGATTTTACCTTCAAATCGTAGAGCGAGGTTTCGTATTATTTACATCCAAGAAAAGACATATGACAAGGTTTTATCCAATACAAATGATAAAACCAATCTGTTTTCATTAGAATTAACATTAGAATTAATTAGAATGTTCCTGATTTTCCGTTTATATTACCGATGGAAGATATAAACGTAAAACCGCTCAAATCCGGCTGAAACGTCGATATATGCAATAAAAACCGAACTTCTCCCCTTTTCAATATCCTACTCAGTATTTTAACAAGAAACAAATAGTTGATTGAAAATGAAGTATTTAAGGTTAATTTCCAATCAATTATGTGTTTGCATCATTTTTATCGTATATATAATGAATTAATACCGAAATACTGAAAATTCACAAAAACGTGGAAAAACGGCAAAATATTGCCTAATTCGATGATATTTTGTTTTAATAACATGAAGGAAAAGGAGATAATAAACGTCAAAATATTGCTAAATTCGATGATTTTTCGTACGAAACAAAATACAAGAAAACTTGCTTCAAATGCAATATTATGCGACATTCTGAGATTTCAAGGCCAAATCACATATCGTGATACTACATGAAATAGTATCGAAATATTGGTGAAAATGAATATATTTACGTAATGTCAAACTACATGAAAAACGTGAAAAAAGTCACTATTTAACCATATTTGAGGATTTTAACTTCAAATCATAGAGCGAGGTTTCGTATTATTTAGATCCAAGAAAAGACATATGACAAGGTTGTATCCAATACAAATGATAAAACCAATCTGTTTTCATTAGAATTAACATTAGAATTAATTAGAATGTTCCTGATTTTCCGTTTATATTACCGATGGAAGATGTAAACGTAAAACCGCTCAAATCCGGCTGAAACGTCGATATATGCAATAAAAACCGAACTTCTCCCCTTTTTTATATCCTACTCAGTATTTTAACGAGAAACAAATAGTTGATCAAAAATGAAGTATTTAAGGTTAATTTCCAATCAATTATGTGTTTGCATCATTTTTATTGTATATTTAATGAATTAATACCGAAATACTGAAAATTCACAAAAACGTGGAAAAACGGCAAAATATTGCCTAATTCGATGATATTTTGTTTAAATCACATGAAGGAAAAGGAGATGATAAACGTCAAAATATTGCTAAATTCGATGATTTTTCGTACGAAACAAAATACAAGAAAACTTGCTTCAAATGCAATATTATGCGACATTCTGAGATTTCAAGGCCAAATCACTTATCGTGATACTACATGAAATAGTATCGAAATATTGGTGAAAATGAATATATTTACGTAATATCAAACTACATGAAAAACGTTAAAAAAGTCGCTATTTAACCATATATGAGGATTTTAACTTCAAATCATAGAGCGAGGTTTCGTATTATTTAGATCCAAGAAAAGACATATGACAATGTTGTTTCCAATACAAATGATAAAAACCAATGTGTTTTCATTAGAATTAATTAAAATGTTCCTGATTTACCGTTAATATTACCGATGGAAGATGTACACGAAAACCGCTCTATTCCGGCTGAAATGTCGATACATGCAATAAAAACAGAACTTCTCCCCTTTTCAATATCTTACTCAGTATTTTAACGAGAAACAAATAGTTGATTGAAAATGAAGTATTTAAGGTTATTATCTAATCAATTATGTGTTTGCATCATTTTTATCGTATATATAATGAATTAATACCCATAAACTGAAAATTCACAAAAACGTGGAAAAACGGCAAAATATTGCCTAATTCGATGATATTTTGTTTTAATAACATGAAGGAAAAGGAGATAATAAACGTCAAAATATTGCTAAATTCGATGATTTTTCGTTCGAAACAAAATACAAGAAAACTTGCTTCAAATGCAATATTATGCGACATTCTGAGATTTCAAGGCCAAATCACATATTGTGATACTACATGAAATAGTATCGAAATATTGGTGAAAATGAATATATTTACGTAATGTCAAACTACATGAAAAATGTTGAAAAAGTCACTATTTAACCATATTTGAGGATTTTACCTTCAAATCGTAGAGCGAGGTTTCGTATTATTTACATCCAAGAAAAGACATATGACAAGGTTGTATCCAATACAAATGATAAAACCAATTTGTTTTCATTAGAATTAACATTAGAATTAATTAGAATGTTCCTGATTTTCCGTTTATATTACCGATGGAAGATATAAACGTAAAACCGCTCAAATCCGGCTGAAACGTCGATATATGCAATAAAAACCGAACTTCTCCCCTTTTCAATATCCTACTCAGTATTTTAACAAGAAACAAATAGTTGATTGAAAATGAAGTATTTAAGGTTAATTTCCAATCAATTATGTGTTTGCATCATTTTTATCGTATATATAATGAATTAATACCGAAATACTGAAAATTCACAAAAACGTGGAAAAACGGCAAAATATTGCCTAATTCGATGATATTTTGTTTTAATAACATGAAGGCAAAGGAGATAATAAACGTCAAAATATTGCTAAATTCGATGATTTTTCGTACGAAACAAAATACAAGAAAACTTGCTTCAAATGCAATATTATGCGACATTCTGAGATTTCAAGGCCAAATCACATATCGTGATACTACATGAAATAGTATCGAAATATTGGTGAAAATGAATATATTTACGTAATGTCAAACTACATGAAAAACGTGAAAAAAGTCACTATTTAACCATATTTGAGGATTTTAACTTCAAATCATAGAGCGAGGTTTCGTATTATTTAGATCCAAGAAAAGACATATGACAAGGTTGTATCCAATACAAATGATAAAACCAATCTGTTTTCATTAGAATTAACATTAGAATTAATTAGAATGTTCCTGATTTTCCGTTTATATTACCGATGGAAGATGTAAACGTAAAACCGCTCAAATCCGGCTGAAACGTCGATATATGCAATAAAAACCGAACTTCTCCCCTTTTTTATATCCTACTCAGTATTTTAACGAGAAACAAATAGTTGATCAAAAATGAAGTATTTAAGGTTAATTTCCAATCAATTATGTGTTTGCATCATTTTTATTGTATATTTAATGAATTAATACCGAAATACTGAAAATTCACAAAAACGTGGAAAAACGGCAAAATATTGCCTAATTCGATGATATTTTGTTTAAATCACATGAAGGAAAAGGAGATGATAAACGTCAAAATATTGCTAAATTCGATGATTTTTCGTTCGAAACAAAATGCAAGAAAACTTGCTTAAAATGCAATATTATGCAAAATTCTGAGATTTGAAGGCCAAATCACATATCGTGATACTACATGAAATAGTATCGAAATATTGGTACAAACGAATATATTTACGTAAAATCACACTACCTGAAAAACGTGAAAAAAGTCACTATTTTACCATATATGAGGATTTTAACTTCAAATCATAGAGCGAGGTTTCGTATTATTTAGATCCAAGAAAAGACATATGACAATGTTGTTTCCAATACAAATGATAAAAACCAATGTGTTTTCATTAGAATTAACTAAAATGTTCCTGATTTTCCGTTTATATTACCAATGGAAGATGTACACGAAAACCGCTCTATTCCGGCTGAAACGTCGATATATGCAATAAAAACAGAACTTCTCCCCTTTTCAATATCCTACTCAGTATTTTAACGAGAAACAAATAGTTGATTGAAAATGAAGTATTTAAGGTTATTATCTAATCAATTATGTGTATGCATCATTTTTATCGTATATATAATGAATTAATACCCATAAACTGAAAATTCACAAAAACGTGGAAAAACGGAAAAATATTGCCTAATTCGATGATATTTTGTTTTAATAACATGAAGGAAAAGGAGATAATAAACGTCAAAATATTGCTAAATTCGATGATTTTTCGTACGAAACAAAATACAAGAAAACTTGCTTCAAATGCAATATTATGCGACATTCTGAGATTTCAAGGCCAAATCACTTATCGTGATACTACATGAAATAGTATCGAAATATTGGTGAAAATGAATATATTTACGTAATGTCAAACTACATGAAAAACGTGAAAAAAGTCACTATTTAACCATATTTGAAGATTTTAACTTCAAATCATAGAGCGAGGTTTCGTATTATTTAGATCCAAGAAAAGACATATGGCAAGGTTGTATCCAATACAAATGATAAAAACCAATGTGTTTTCATTAGAATTAACTAAAATGTTCCTGATTTTCCGTTTATATTACCGATGGAAGATGTACACGAAAACCGCTCTATTCCGGCTGAAACGTCGATATATGCAATAAAAACAGAACTTCTCCCCTTTTCAATATCCTACTCAGTATTTTAACGAGAAACAAATAGTTGATTGAAAATGAAGTATTTAAGGTTATTATCAAATCAATTATGTGTTTGCATCATTTTTATCGTATATATAATGAATTAATACCCATAAACTTAAAATTCACAGAAACGTGGAAAAACGGCAAAATATTGCCTAATTCGATGATATTTTGTTTAAATCACATAGAGGAAAAGGGGGATGATAAACGTCAAAATATTGCTAAATTCGAAGATTTTTCGTACGAAACAAAATGCAAGAAAACTTGCTTAAAATGCAATATTATGCGACATTCTGAGATTTCAAGGCCAAATCACATATCGTGATACTACATGAAATAGTATCGAAATATTGGTAAAAATGAATATATTTACGTAATATCAAACTACATGAAAAACGTGAAAAAAGTCGCTATTTAACCATATTTGAGGATTTTACCTTCAAATCGTAGAGCGAGGTTTCGTATTATTTACATCCAAGAAAAGACATATGACAAGGTTTTATCCAATACAAATGATAAAACCAATCTGTTTTCATTAGAATTAACATTAGAATTAATTAGAATGTTCCTGATTTTCCGTTTATATTACCGATGGAAGATATAAACGTAAAACCGCTCAAATCCGGCTGAAACGTCGATATATGCAATAAAAACCGAACTTCTCCCCTTTTCAATATCCTACTCAGTATTTTAACAAGAAACAAATAGTTGATTGAAAATGAAGTATTTAAGGTTAATTTCCAATCAATTATGTGTTTGCATCATTTTTATCGTATATATAATGAATTAATACCGAAATACTGAAAATTCACAAAAACGTGGAAAAACGGCAAAATATTGCCTAATTCGATGATATTTTGTTTTAATAACATGAAGGAAAAGGAGATAATAAACGTCAAAATATTGCTAAATTCGATGATTTTTCGTACGAAACAAAATACAAGAAAACTTGCTTCAAATGCAATATTATGCGACATTCTGAGATTTCAAGGCCAAATCACATATCGTGATACTACATGAAATAGTATCGAAATATTGGTGAAAATGAATATATTTACGTAATGTCAAACTACATGAAAAACGTGAAAAAAGTCACTATTTAACCATATTTGAGGATTTTAACTTCAAATCATAGAGCGAGGTTTCGTATTATTTAGATCCAAGAAAAGACATATGACAAGGTTGTATCCAATACAAATGATAAAACCAATCTGTTTTCATTAGAATTAACATTAGAATTAATTAGAATGTTCCTGATTTTCCGTTTATATTACCGATGGAAGATGTAAACGTAAAACCGCTCAAATCCGGCTGAAACGTCGATATATGCAATAAAAACCGAACTTCTCCCCTTTTTTATATCCTACTCAGTATTTTAACGAGAAACAAATAGTTGATCAAAAATGAAGTATTTAAGGTTAATTTCCAATCAATTATGTGTTTGCATCATTTTTATTGTATATTTAATGAATTAATACCGAAATACTGAAAATTCACAAAAACGTGGAAAAACGGCAAAATATTGCCTAATTCGATGATATTTTGTTTAAATCACATGAAGGAAAAGGAGATGATAAACGTCAAAATATTGCTAAATTCGATGATTTTTCGTACGAAACAAAATACAAGAAAACTTGCTTCAAATGCAATATTATGCGACATTCTGAGATTTCAAGGCCAAATCACTTATCGTGATACTACATGAAATAGTATCGAAATATTGGTGAAAATGAATATATTTACGTAATATCAAACTACATGAAAAACGTTAAAAAAGTCGCTATTTAACCATATATGAGGATTTTAACTTCAAATCATAGAGCGAGGTTTCGTATTATTTAGATCCAAGAAAAGACATATGACAATGTTGTTTCCAATACAAATGATAAAAACCAATGTGTTTTCATTAGAATTAATTAAAATGTTCCTGATTTACCGTTAATATTACCGATGGAAGATGTACACGAAAACCGCTCTATTCCGGCTGAAATGTCGATACATGCAATAAAAACAGAACTTCTCCCCTTTTCAATATCTTACTCAGTATTTTAACGAGAAACAAATAGTTGATTGAAAATGAAGTATTTAAGGTTATTATCTAATCAATTATGTGTTTGCATCATTTTTATCGTATATATAATGAATTAATACCCATAAACTGAAAATTCACAAAAACGTGGAAAAACGGCAAAATATTGCCTAATTCGATGATATTTTGTTTTAATAACATGAAGGAAAAGGAGATAATAAACGTCAAAATATTGCTAAATTCGATGATTTTTCGTTCGAAACAAAATACAAGAAAACTTGCTTCAAATGCAATATTATGCGACATTCTGAGATTTCAAGGCCAAATCACATATTGTGATACTACATGAAATAGTATCGAAATATTGGTGAAAATGAATATATTTACGTAATGTCAAACTACATGAAAAATGTTGAAAAAGTCACTATTTAACCATATTTGAGGATTTTACCTTCAAATCGTAGAGCGAGGTTTCGTATTATTTACATCCAAGAAAAGACATATGACAAGGTTGTAT
Source organism: Procambarus clarkii (assembly GCF_040958095.1). NCBI lineage: Eukaryota > Metazoa > Arthropoda > Malacostraca > Decapoda > Cambaridae > Procambarus > Procambarus clarkii. Next base: position 27,019,171 of record NC_091226.1, on the reverse strand, counting down.
CCAATACAAATGATAAAACCAATTTGTTTTCATTAGAATTAACATTAGAATTAATTAGAATGTTCCTGATTTTCCGTTTATATTACCGATGGAAGATATAAACGTAAAACCGCTCAAATCCGGCTGAAACGTCGATATATGCAATAAAAACCGAACTTCTCCCCTTTTCAATATCCTACTCAGTATTTTAACAAGAAACAAATAGTTGATTGAAAATGAAGTATTTAAGGTTAATTTCCAATCAATTATGTGTTTGCATCATTTTTATCGTATATATAATGAATTAATACCGAAATACTGAAAATTCACAAAAACGTGGAAAAACGGCAAAATATTGCCTAATTCGATGATATTTTGTTTTAATAACATGAAGGCAAAGGAGATAATAAACGTCAAAATATTGCTAAATTCGATGATTTTTCGTACGAAACAAAATACAAGAAAACTTGCTTCAAATGCAATATTATGCGACATTCTGAGATTTCAAGGCCAAATCACATATCGTGATACTACATGAAATAGTATCGAAATATTGGTGAAAATGAATATATTTACGTAATGTCAAACTACATGAAAAACGTGAAAAAAGTCACTATTTAACCATATTTGAGGATTTTAACTTCAAATCATAGAGCGAGGTTTCGTATTATTTAGATCCAAGAAAAGACATATGACAAGGTTGTATCCAATACAAATGATAAAACCAATCTGTTTTCATTAGAATTAACATTAGAATTAATTAGAATGTTCCTGATTTTCCGTTTATATTACCGATGGAAGATGTAAACGTAAAACCGCTCAAATCCGGCTGAAACGTCGATATATGCAATAAAAACCGAACTTCTCCCCTTTTTTATATCCTACTCAGTATTTTAACGAGAAACAAATAGTTGATCAAAAATGAAGTATTTAAGGTTAATTTCCAATCAATTATGTGTTTGCATCATTTTTATTGTATATTTAATGAATTAATACCGAAATACTGAAAATTCACAAAAACGTGGAAAAACGGCAAAATATTGCCTAATTCGATGATATTTTGTTTAAATCACATGAAGGAAAAGGAGATGATAAACGTCAAAATATTGCTAAATTCGATGATTTTTCGTTCGAAACAAAATGCAAGAAAACTTGCTTAAAATGCAATATTATGCAAAATTCTGAGATTTGAAGGCCAAATCACATATCGTGATACTACATGAAATAGTATCGAAATATTGGTACAAACGAATATATTTACGTAAAATCACACTACCTGAAAAACGTGAAAAAAGTCACTATTTTACCATATATGAGGATTTTAACTTCAAATCATAGAGCGAGGTTTCGTATTATTTAGATCCAAGAAAAGACATATGACAATGTTGTTTCCAATACAAATGATAAAAACCAATGTGTTTTCATTAGAATTAACTAAAATGTTCCTGATTTTCCGTTTATATTACCAATGGAAGATGTACACGAAAACCGCTCTATTCCGGCTGAAACGTCGATATATGCAATAAAAACAGAACTTCTCCCCTTTTCAATATCCTACTCAGTATTTTAACGAGAAACAAATAGTTGATTGAAAATGAAGTATTTAAGGTTATTATCTAATCAATTATGTGTTTGCATCATTTTTATCGTATATATAATGAATTAATACCCATAAACTGAAAATTCACAAAAACGTGGAAAAACGGAAAAATATTGCCTAATTCGATGATATTTTGTTTTAATAACATGAAGGAAAAGGAGATAATAAACGTCAAAATATTGCTAAATTCGATGATTTTTCGTACGAAACAAAATACAAGAAAACTTGCTTCAAATGCAATATTATGCGACATTCTGAGATTTCAAGGCCAAATCACTTATCGTGATACTACATGAAATAGTATCGAAATATTGGTGAAAATGAATATATTTACGTAATGTCAAACTACATGAAAAACGTGAAAAAAGTCACTATTTAACCATATTTGAAGATTTTAACTTCAAATCATAGAGCGAGGTTTCGTATTATTTAGATCCAAGAAAAGACATATGGCAAGGTTGTATCCAATACAAATGATAAAAACCAATGTGTTTTCATTAGAATTAACTAAAATGTTCCTGATTTTCCGTTTATATTACCGATGGAAGATGTACACGAAAACCGCTCTATTCCGGCTGAAACGTCGATATATGCAATAAAAACAGAACTTCTCCCCTTTTCAATATCCTACTCAGTATTTTAACGAGAAACAAATAGTTGATTGAAAATGAAGTATTTAAGGTTATTATCTAATCAATTATGTGTTTGCATCATTTTTATCGTATATATAATGAATTAATACCCATAAACTTAAAATTCACAGAAACGTGGAAAAACGGCAAAATATTGCCTAATTCGATGATATTTTGTTTAAATCACATAGAGGAAAAGGGGGATGATGAACGTCAAAATATTGCTAAATTCGAAGATTTTTCGTACGAAACAAAATGCAAGAAAACTTGCTTAAAATGCAATATTATGCGACATTCTGAGATTTCAAGGCCAAATCACATATCGTGATACTACATGAAATAGTATCGAAATATTGGTAAAAATGAATATATTTACGTAATATCAAACTACATGAAAAACGTGAAAAAAGTCGCTATTTAACCATATATGAGGATTTTAACTTCAAATCATAGAGCGAGGTTTCGTATTATTTAGATCCAAGAAAAGACATATGACAATGTTGTTTCCAATACAAATGATAAAAACCAATGTGTTTTCATTAGAATTAATTAAAATGTTCCTGATTTACCGTTAATATTACCGATGGAAGATGTACACGAAAACCGCTCTATTCCGGCTGAAATGTCGATACATGCAATAAAAACAGAACTTCTCCCCTTTTCAATATCTTACTCAGTATTTTAACGAGAAACAAATAGTTGATTGAAAATGAAGTATTTAAGGTTATTATCTAATCAATTATGTGTTTGCATCATTTTTATCGTATATATAATGAATTAATACCCATAAACTGAAAATTCACAAAAACGTGGAAAAACGGCAAAATATTGCCTAATTCGATGATATTTTGTTTTAATAACATGAAGGAAAAGGAGATAATAAACGTCAAAATATTGCTAAATTCGATGATTTTTAGTACGAAACAAAATACAAGAAAACTTGCTTCAAATGCAATATTCTGCGAAATTCTGAGATTTCAAGGCCAAATCACATATCGTGATACTACATGAAATAGTATCGAAATATTGGTGAAAATGAATATATTTACGTAATGTCAAACTACATGAAAAACGTGGAAAAAGTCACTATTTAACCATATTTGAGGATTTTACCTTCAAATCGTAGAGCGAGGTTTCGTATTATTTAGATCCAAGAAAAGACATATGACAAGGTTGTATCCAATACAAATGATAAAAACAATCTGTTTTCATTAGAATTAACATTAGAATTAATAAGAATGTTCCTGATTTTCCGTTAATATTACCGATGGAAGATATAAACGTAAAACCGCTCAAATCCGGCTGAAACGTCGATATATGCAATAAAAACCGAACTTCTCCCCTTTTCAATATCCTACTCAGTATTTAACCAAGAAACAAATAGTTGATTGAAAATGAAGTATTTAAGGTTAATTTCCAATCAATTATGTGTTTGCATCATTTTTATCGTATATATAATGAATTAATACCGAAATACTGAAAATTCACAAAAACGTGGAAAAACGGCAAAATATTGCCTAATTCGATGATATTTTGTTTAAATCACATGAAGGAAAAGGAGATGATAAACGTCAAAATATTGCTAAATTCGATGATTTTTAGTACGAAACAAAATGCAAGAAAACTTGCTTAAAATGCAATATTCTGCGAAATTCTGAGATTTGAAGGCCAAATCACATATCGTGATACTACATGAAATAGTATCGAAATACTGGTACAAACGAATATATTTACGTAAAATCACACTACCTGAAAAACGTGAAAAAGTCACTATTTTACCATATATGAGGATTTTAACTTCAAATCATAGAGCGAGGTTTCGTATTATTTAGATCCAAGAAAAGACATATGACAATGTTGTTTCCAATACAAATGATAAAAACCAATGTGTTTTCATTAGAATTAACTAAAATGTTCCTGATTTTCCGTTTATATTACCGATGGAAGATGTACACGAAAACCGCTCTATTCCGGCTGAAACGTCGATATATGCAATAAAAACAGAACTTCTCCCCTTTTCAATATCCTACTCAGTATTTTAACGAGAAACAAATAGTTGATTGAAAATGAAGTATTTAAGGTTATTATCTAATCAATTATGTGTTTGCATCATTTTTATCGTATATATAATGAATTAATACCCATAAACTTAAAATTCACAGAAACGTGGAAAAACGGCAAAATATTGCCTAATTCAATGATATTTTGTTTAAATCACATGGAGGAAAAGGGGGATGATAAACGTCAAAATATTGCTAAATTCGAAGATTTTTCGTACGAAACAAAATGCAAGAAAACTTGCTTAAAATGCAATATTATGCGACATTCTGAGATTTCAAGGCCAAATCACATATCGTGATACTACATGAAATAGTATCGAAATATTGGTAAAAATGAATATATTTACGTAATATCAAACTACATGAAAAACGTGAAAAAAGTCGCTATTTAACCATATATGAGGATTTTAACTTCAAATCATAGAGCGAGGTTTCGTATTATTTAGATCCAAGAAAAGACATATGACAATGTTGTTTCCAATACAAATGATAAAAACCAATGTGTTTTCATTAGAATTAATTAAAATGTTCCTGATTTACCGTTAATATTACCGATGGAAGATGTACACGAAAACCGCTCTATTCCGGCTGAAATGTCGATATATGCAATAAAAACAGAACTTCTCCCCTTTTCAATATCTTACTCAGTATTTTAACGAGAAACAAATAGTTGATTGAAAATGAAGTATTTAAGGTATCTAATCAATTATGTGTTTGCATCATTTTTATCGTATATATAATGAATTAATACCCATAAACTGAAAATTCACAAAAACGTGGAAAAACGGCAAAATATTGCCTAATTCGATGATATTTTGTTTTAATAACATGAAGGAAAAGGAGATAATAAACGTCAAAATATTGCTAAATTCGATGATTTTTCGTTCGAAACAAAATACAAGAAAACTTGCTTGAAAACTTGAAAATGCAATATTATGCGACATTCTGAGATTTCAAGGCCAAATCACATATCGTGATACTACATGAAATAGTATCGAAATATTGGTGAAAATGAATATATTTACGTAATGTCAAACTACATGAAAAACGTGAAAAAAGTCACTATTTAACCATAATTGAGGATTTTAACTTCAAATCGTAGAGCGAGGTTTCGTTTTATATAAATCCAAGAAAAGACATATGACAAGGTTGTATCCAATGCAAATGATAAAACCAATCTGTTTTCATTAGAATTAACATTAGAATTAATTAGAATGTTCCTGATTTTCCGTTTATATTACCGATGGAAGATGTAAATGTAAACATGTAAAACCGCTCTAATCCGGCTGAAACGTCGATATATGCAATAAAAACCGAACTTCTCCCCTTTTCAATATCCTACTCAGTATTTTAACAAGAAACAAATAGTTGATTGTAAATGAAGTATTTAAGGTTAATTTCCAATCAATTATGTGTTTGCATCATTTTTATCGTATATATAATGAATTAATACCCATAAACTGAAAATTCACAGAAACGTCGAAAAACGGCAAAATATTGCCTAATTCGATGATATTTTGTTTAAATCACATGGAGGAAAAGGGGGATGATAAACGTCAAAATATTGCTAAATTCGAAGATTTTTCGTACGAAACAAAATGCAAGAAAACTTGCTTAAAATGCAATATTATGCGACATTCTGAGATTTCAAGGCCAAATCACATATCGTGATACTACATGAAATAGTATCGAAATATTGGTGAAAATGAATATATTTACGTAATGTCAAACTACATGAAAAACGTGAAAAAAGTCACTATTTAACCATATTTGAGGATTTTAACTTCAAATCATAGAGCGAGGTTTCGTATTATTTAGATCCAAGAAAAGACATATGACAAGGTTGTATCAAATACAAATGATAAAACCAATCTGTTTTCATTAGAATTAACATTAGAATTAATTAGAATGTTCCTGATTTTCCGTTTATATTACCGATGGAAGATGTAAACGTAAAACCGCTCAAATCCCGCTGAAACGTCGATATATGCAATAAAAACCGAACTTCTCCCCTTTTTTATATCCAACTCAGTATTTTAACGAGAAACAAATAGTTGATCAAAAATGAAGTATTTAAGGTTAATTTCCAATCAATTATGTTTTTGCATCATTTTTATTGTATATTTAATGAATTAATACCGAAATACTGAAAATTCACAAAAACGTGGAAAAACGGCAAAATATTGCCTAATTCGATGATATTTTGTTTAAATCACATGAAGGAAAAGGAGATGATAAACGTCAAAATATTGCTAAATTCGATGATTTTTCGTACGAAACAAAATGCAAGAAAACTTGCTTAAAATGCAATATTATGCGAAATTCTGAGATTTGAAGGCCAAATCACATATCGTGATACTACATGAAATAGTATCGAAATATTGGTACAAACGAATATATTTACGTAAAATCACACTACCTGAAAAACGTGAAAAAAGTCACTATTTTACCATATATGAGGATTTTAACTTCAAATCATAGAGCGAGGTTTCGTATTATTTAGATCCTGGAAAAGACATATGACAATGTTGTTTCCAATACAAATGATAAAAACCAATGTGTTTTCATTAGAATTAACTAAAATGTTCCTGATTTTCCGTTTATATTACCGATGGAAGATGTACACGAAAACCGCTCTATTGCGGCTGAAACGTAGATATATGTAATAAAAACAGAACTTCTCCCCTTTTCAATATCCTACTCAGTATTTTAACGAGAAACAAATAGTTGATTGAAAATGAAGTATTTAAGGTTATTATCTAATCAATTATGTGTTTGCATCATTTTTATCGTATATATAATGAATTAATACCCATAAACTTAAAATTCACAGAAACGTGGAAAAACGGCAAAATATTGCCTAATTCGATGATATTTTGTTTAAATCACATGGAGAAAAAGGGGGATGATAAACGTCAAAATATTGCTAAATTCGAAGATTTTTCGTACGAAACAAAATGCAAGAAAACTTGCTTAAAATGCAATATTATGCGACATTCTGAGATTTCAAGGCCAAATCACATATCGTGATACTACATGAAATAGTATCGAAATATTGGTAAAAATGAATATATTTACGTAATATCAAACTACATGAAAAACGTGAAAAAAGTCGCTATTTAACCATATATGAGGATTTTAACTTCAAATCATAGAGCGAGGTTTCGTATTATTTAGATCCAAGAAAAGACATATGACAATGTTGTTTCCAATACAAATGATAAAAACCAATGTGTTTTCATTAGAATTAATTAAAATGTTCCTGATTTTCCGTTAATATTACCGATGGAAGATGTACACGAAAACCGCTCTATTCCGGCTGAAATGTCGATATATGCAATAAAAACAGAACTTTTCCCCTTTTCAATATCTTACTCAGTATTTTAACGAAAAACAAATAGTTGATTGAAAATGATGTATTTAAGGTTATTATCTAATCAATTATGTGTTTGCATCATTTTTATCGTATATATAATGAATTAATACCCATAACGGAAAATTCACAAAAACGTGGAAAAACGGCAAAATATTGCCTAATTCGATGATATTTTGTTTTAATAACATGAAGGAAAAGGGGGGATGATAAACGTCAAAATATTGCTAAATTCGATGATTTTTCGTACGAAATAAAATGCAAGAAAACTTGCTTAAAATGCAATATTTTGCGACATTCTGAGATTTCAAGGCCAAATCACATATCGTGATACTACATGAAACAGTATCGAAATATTGGTAAAAAATGAATATATTTACGTAATGTCAAACTACATGAAAAACGTGAAAAAAGTCACTATATAACCATATTTGAGAATTTTAACTTCAAATCATATAGCGAGGTTTCGTATTATTTAGATCCAAGAAAAGACATATGACAAGGTTGTTTCCAATACAAATGATAAAACCAATCTGTTTTCATTAGAATTAACATTAGAAATAATTAGAATGTTCCTGATTTTCCGTTTATATTACCGATGGAAGATGTACATGTAAAACCGCTCTAATCCGGCTGAAACGTCGATATATGCAATAAAAACCGAACTTCTCCCCTTTTCAATATCCTACTCAGTATTTTAACAAGAAACAAATAGTTGATTGAAAATGAAGTATTTATGGTTAATTTCCAATCAATTATGTGTTTGCATCATTTTTATCGTATATATAATGAATTAATACCCATAAACTGAAAATTCACAGAAACGTGGAAAAACGGCAAAATATTGCCTAATTCGATGATATTTTGTTTAAATCACATGGAGGAAAAGGGGGATGGTAAACGTCAAAATATTGCTAAATTCGAAGATTTTTCGTACGAAACAAAATGCAAGAAAACTTGCTTAAAATGCAATATTATGCGACATTCTGAGATTTCAAGGCCAAATCACATATCGTGATACTACATGAAATAGTATCGAAATATTGGTAAAAATGAATATATTTACGTAATATCAAACTACATGAAAAACGTGAAAAAAGTCGGTATTTAACCATTTATGAGAATTTTACCTTCAAATCATAGAGCGAGGTTTCGTATTATTTAGATCCAAGAAAAGACATATGACAATGTTGTTTCCAATACAAATGATAAAAACCAATGTGTTTTCATTAGAATTAATTAAAATGTTCCTGATTTTTCGTTAATATTACCGATGGAAGATGTACACGAAAACCGCTCTATTCCGGCTGAAATGTCGATATATGCAATAAAAACAGAACTTCTCCCCTTTTCAATATCTTACTCAGTATTTTAACGAGAAACAAATAGTTGATTGAAAATGAAGTATTTAAGGTTATTATCTAATCAATTATGTGTTTGCATCATTTTTATCGTATATATAATGAATTAATACCCATAAACTGAAAATTCACAAAAACGTGGAAAAACGGAAAAATATTGCCTAATTCGATGATATTTTGTTTTAATAACATGAAGGAAAAGGAGATAATAAACGTCAAAATATTGCTAAATTCGATGATTTTTAGTACGAAACAAAATACAAGAAAACTTGCTTCAAATGCAATATTATGCGACATTCTGAGATTTCAAGGCCAAATCACATATCGTGATACTACATGAAATAGTATCGAAATATTGGTGAAAATGAATATATTTACGTAATGTCAAACTACATGAAAAACGTGAAAAAAGTCACTATTTAACCATATTTGAGGATTTTAACTTCAAATCATAGAGCGAGGTTTCGTATTATTTAGATCCAAGAAAAGACATATGACAAGGTTGTATCCAATACAAATGATAAAACCAATCTGTTTTCATTAGAATTAACATTAGAATTAATTAGAATGTTCCTGATTTTCCGTTTATATTACCGATGGAAGATGTAAACGTAAAACCGCTCAAATCCGGCTGAAACGTCGATATATGCAATAAAAATCGAACTTCTCCCCTTTTTTATATCCTACTCAGTATTTTAACGAGAAACAAATAGTTGATCAAAAATGAAGTATTTAAGGTTAATTTCCAATCAATTATGTGTTTGCATCATTTTTATTGTATATTTAATGAATTAATACCAAAATACTGAAAATTCACAAAAACGTGGAAAAACGGCAAAATATTGCCTAATTCGATGATATTTTGTTTAAATCACATGAAGGAAAAGGAGATGATAAACGTCAAAATATTGCTAAATTCGATGATTTTTCGTACGAAACAAAATGCAAGAAAACTTGCTTAAAATGCAATATTATGCAAAATTCTGAGATTTGAAGGCCAAATCACATATCGTGATACTACATGAAATAGTATCGAAATATTGGTACAAACGAATATATTTACGTAAAATCACACTACCTGAAAAACGTGAAAAAAGTCACTATTTTACCATATATGAGGATTTTAACTTCAAATCATAGAGCGAGGTTTCGTATTATTTAGATCCAAGAAAAGACATATGACAATGTTGTTTCCAATACAAATGATAAAAACCAATGTGTTTTCATTAGAATTAACTAAAATGTTCCTGATTTTCCGTTTATATTACCGATGGAAGATGTACACGAAAACCGCTCTATTCCGGCTGAAACGTCGATATATGCAATAAAAACAGAACTTCTCCCCTTTTCAATATCCTACTCAGTATTTTAACGAGAAACAAATAGTTGATTGAAAATGAAGTATTTAAGGTTATTATCTAATCAATTATGTGTTTGCATCATTTTTATCGTATATATAATGAATTAATACCCATAAACTTAAAATTCACAGAAACGTGGAAAAACGGCAAAATATTGCCTAATTCTATGATATTTTGTTTAAATCACATGGAGGAAAAGGGGGATGATAAACGTCAAAATATTGCTAAATTCGAAGATTTTTCGTACGAAACAAAATGCAAGAAAACTTGCTTAAAATGCAATATTATGCGACATTCTGAGATTTCAAGGCCAAATCACATATCGTGATACTACATGAAATAGTATCGAAATATTGGTAAAAATGAATATATTTACGTAATATCAAACTACATGAAAAACGTGAAAAAAGTCGCTATTTAACCATATATGAGGATTTTAACTTCAAATCATAGAGCGAGGTTTCGTATTATTTAGATCCAAGAAAAGACATATGACAATGTTGTTTCCAATACAAATGATAAAAACCAATGTGTTTTCATTAGAATTAATTAAAATGTTCCTGATTTTCCGTTAATATTACCGATGGAAGATGTACACGAAAGCCGCTCTATTCCGGCTGAAATGTCGATATATGCAATAAAAACAGAACTTTTCCCCTTTTCAATATCTTACTCAGTATTTTAACGAAAAACAAATAGTTGATTGAAAATGAAGTATTTAAGGTTATTATCTAATCAATTATGTGTTTGCATCATTTTTATCGTATATATAATGAATTAATACCCATAAACTGAAAATTCACAAAAACGTGGAAAAACGGCAAAATATTGCCTAATTCGATGATATTTTGTTTTAATAACATGAAGGAAAAGGAGATAATAAACGTCAAAATATTGCTAAATTCGATGATTTTTCGTTCGAAACAAAATACAAGAAAACTTGCTTCAAATGCAATATTATGCGACATTCTGAGATTTCAAGGCCAAATCACATATCGTGATACTACATGAAATAGTATCGAAATATTGGTGAAAATGAATATATTTACGTAATGTCAAACTACATGAAAAACGTGAAAAAAGTCACTATTTAACCATATTTGAGGATTTTAACTTCAAATCGTAGAGCGAGGTTTCGTATTATTTAAATCCAAGAAAAGACATATGACAAGGTTGTATCCAATACAAATGATAAAACCAATCTGTTTTCATTAGAATTAACATTAGAATTAATTAGAATGTTCCTGATTTTCCGTTTATATTACCGATGGAAGATGTAAACGTAAAACCGCTCAAATCCGGCTGAAACGTCGATATATGCAATAAAAACCGAACTTCTCCCCTTTTCAATATCCTACTCAGTATTTTAACGAGAAACAAATAGTTGATCGAAAATGAAGTATTTAAGGTTAATTTCCAATCAATTATGTGTTTGCATCATTTTTATTGTATATTTATTGAATTAATACCGAAAGACTGAAAATTCACAAAAACGTGGAAAAACGGCAAAATATTGCCTAATTCGATGATATTTTGTTTAAATCACATTAAGGAAAAGGAGATGATAAACGTCAAAATATTGCTAAATTCGATGATTTTTCGTACGAAACAAAATGCAAGAAAACTTGCTTAAAATGCAATATTATGCGAAATTCTGAGATTTGAAGGCCAAATCACATATCGTGATACTACATGAAATAGTATCGAAATATTGGTATAAACAAATATATTTACGTAAAATCACACTACCTGAAAAACGTGAAAAAAGTCACTATTTTACCATATATGAGGATTTTAACTTCAAATCATAGAGCGAGGTTTCGTAATATTTAGATCCAAGAAAAGACATATGACAATGTTGTTTCCAATACAAATGATAAAAACCAATGTGTTTTCATTAGAATTAACTAAAATGTTCCTGATTTTCCGTTTATATTACTGATGGAAGATGTACACGAAAACCGCTCTATTCCGGCTGAAACGTCGATATATGCAATAAAAACAGAACTTCTCCCCTTTTCAATATCCTACTCAGTATTTTAACGAGAAACAAATAGTTGATTGAAAATTAAGTATTTAAGGTTATTATCTAATCAATTATGTGTTTGCATCATTTTTATCGTATATATAATGAATTAATACCCATAAACTTAAAATTCACAGACACGTGGAAAAACGGCAAAATATTGCCTAATTCGATGATATTTTGTTTAAATCACATGAAGGAAAAGGGGGGATGATAAACGTCAAAATATTGCTAAATTCGATGATTTTTCGTACGAAACAAAATGCAAGAAAACTTGCTTAAAATGTAATATTTTGCGACATTCTAAGATTTCAAGGCCAAATCACATATCGTGATACTACATGAAACAGTATCGAAATATTGGTAAAAAATGAATATATTTACGTAATGTCAAACTACATGAAAAACGTGAAAAAAGTCACTATTTAACCATATATGAGAATTTTAACTTCAAATCATATAGCGAGGTTTCGTATTTTTTAGATCCAAGAAAAGACATATGACAAGGTTGTTTCCAATACAAATGATAAAACCAATCTGTTTTCATTAGAATTAACATTAGAATTAATTAGAATGTTCCTGATTTTCCGTTTATATTACCGATGGAAGATGTACATGTAAAACCGCTCTAATCCGGCTGAAACGTCGATATATGCAATAAAAACCGAACTTCTCCCCTTTTCAATATCCTACTCAGTATTTTAACAAGAAACAAATAGTTGATTGAAAATGAAGTATTTAAGGTTAATTTCCAATCAATTATGTGTTTGCATCATTTTTATCGTATATATAATGAATTAATACCCATAAACTGAAAATTCACAGAAACGTGGAAAAACGGCAAAATATTGCCTAATTCGATGATATTTTGTTTAAATCACATGGAGGAAAAGTGGGATGATAAACGTCAAAATATTGCTATATTCGAAAATTTTTCGTACGAAACAAAATGCAAGAAAACTTGCTTAAAATGCAATATTATGCGAAATTCTGAGATTTGAAGGCCTAATCACATATCGTGATACTACATGAAATAGTATCGACATATTGGTATAAACGAATATATTTACGTAAAATCACACTACTTGAAAAACGTGAAAAAAGTCACTATTTTACCATATATGAGGATTTTAACTTCAAATCATAGAGCGAGGTTTCGTATTATTTAGATCCAAGAAAAGACATATGACAAGGTTGTATCCAATACAAATGATAAAACCAATCTGTTTTCATTAGAATTAACATTAGAATTAATTAGAATGTTCCTGATTTTCCGTTTATATTACCGATGGAAGATGTAAACGTAAAACCGCTCAAATCCGGCTGAAACGTCGATATATGCAATAAAAACCGAACTTCTCCCCTTTTCAATATCCTACTCAGTATTTTAACGAGAAACAAATAGTTGATCGAAAATGAAGTATTTAAGGTTAATTTCCAATCAATTATGTGTTTGCATCATTTTTATTGTATATTTATTGAATTAATACCGAAAGACTGAAAATTCACAAAAACGTGGAAAAACGGCAAAATATTGCCTAATTCGATGATATTTTGTTTAAATCACATTAAGGAAAAGGAGATGATAAACGTCAAAATATTGCTAAATTCGATGATTTTTCGTACGAAACAAAATGCAAGAAAACTTGCTTAAAATGCAATATTATGCGAAATTCTGAGATTTGAAGGCCAAATCACATATCGTGATACTACATGAAATAGTATCGAAATATTGGTATAAACAAATATATTTACGTAAAATCACACTACCTGAAAAACGTGAAAAAAGTCACTATTTTACCATATATGAGGATTTTAACTTCAAATCATAGAGCGAGGTTTCGTATTATTTAGATCCAAGAAAAGACATATGACAATGTTGTTTCCAATACAAATGATAAAAACCAATGTGTTTTCATTAGAATTAACTAAAATGTTCCTGATTTTCCGTTTATATTACTGATGGAAGATGTACACGAAAACCGCTCTATTCCGGCTGAAACGTCGATATATGCAATAAAAACAGAACTTCTCCCCTTTTCAATATCCTACTCAGTATTTTAACGAGAAACAAATAGTTGATTGAAAATTAAGTATTTAAGGTTATTATCTAATCAATTATGTGTTTGCATCATTTTTATCGTATATATAATGAATTAATACCCATAAACTTAAAATTCACAGAAACGTGGAAAAACGGCAAAATATTGCCTAATTCGATGATATTTTGTTTAAATCACATGAAGGAAAAGGGGGGATGATAAACGTCAAAATATTGCTAAATTCGATGATTTTTCGTACGAAACAAAATGCAAGAAAACTTGCTTAAAATGTAATATTTTGCGACATTCTAAGATTTCAAGGCCAAATCACATATCGTGATACTACATGAAACAGTATCGAAATATTGGTAAAAAATGAATATATTTACGTAATGTCAAACTACATGAAAAACGTGAAAAAAGTCACTATTTAACCATATATGAGAATTTTAACTTCAAATCATATAGCGAGGTTTCGTATTTTTTAGATCCAAGAAAAGACATATGACAAGGTTGTTTCCAATACAAATGATAAAACCAATCTGTTTTCATTAGAATTAACATTAGAATTAATTAGAATGTTCCTGATTTTCCGTTTATATTACCGATGGAAGATGTACATGTAAAACCGCTCTAATCCGGCTGAAACGTCGATATATGCAATAAAAACCGAACTTCTCCCCTTTTCAATATCCTACTCAGTATTTTAACAAGAAACAAATAGTTGATTGAAAATGAAGTATTTAAGGTTAATTTCCAATCAATTATGTGTTTGCATCATTTTTATCGTATATATAATGAATTAATACCCATAAACTGAAAATTCACAGAAACGTGTAAAAACGGCAAAATATTGCCTAATTCGATGATATTTTGTTTAAATCACATGGAGGAAAAGTGGGATGATAAACGTCAAAATATTGCTAAATTCGAAAATTTTTCGTACGAAACAAAATGCAAGAAAACTTGCTTAAAATGCAATATTATGCGAAATTCTGAGATTTGAAGGCCTAATCACATATCGTGATACTACATGAAATAGTATCGACATATTGGTATAAACGAATATATTTACGTAAAATCACACTACTTGAAAAACGTGAAAAAAGTCACTATTTTACCATATATGAGGATTTTAACTTCAAATCATAGAGCGAGGTTTCGTATTATTTAGATCCAAGAAAAGACATATGACAAGGTTGTATCCAATACAAATGATAAAACCAATCTGTTTTCATTAGAATTAACATTAGAATTAATTAGAATGTTCCTGATTTTCCGTTTATATTACCGATGGAAGATGTAAACGTAAAACCGCTCAAATCCGGCTGAAACGTCGATATATGCAATAAAAACCGAACTTCTCCCCTTTTCAATATCCTACTCAGTATTTTAACGAGAAACAAATAGTTGATCGAAAATGAAGTATTTAAGGTTAATTTCCAATCAATTATGTGTTTGCAAAATTTTTATTGTATATTTAATGAATTAATACCGAAAGACTGAAAATTCACAAAAACGTGGAAAAACGGCAAAATATTGCCTAATTCGATGATATTTTGTTTAAATCACATGAAGGAAAAGGAGATGATAAACGTCAAAATATTGCTAAATTCGATGATTTTTCGTACGAAACAAAATGCAAGAAAACTTGCTTAAAATGCAATATTATGCAAAATTCTGAGATTTGAAGGCCAAATCACATATCGTGATACTACATGAAATAGTATCGAAATATTGGTACAAACGAATATATTTACGTAAAATCACACTACCTGAAAAACGTGAAAAAAGTCACTATTTTACCATATATGAGGATTTTAACTTCAAATCATAGAGCGAGGTTTCGTATTATTTAGATCCAAGAAAAGACATATGACAATGTTGTTTCCAATACAAATGATAAAAACCAATGTGTTTTCATTAGAATTAACTAAAATGTTCCTGATTTTCCGTTTATATTACCGATGGAAGATGTACACGAAAACCGCTCTATTCCGGCTGAAACGTCGATATATGCAATAAAAACAGAACTTCTCCCCTTTTCAATATCCTACTCAGTATTTTAACGAGAAACAAATAGTTGATTGAAAATGAAGTATTTAAGGTTATTATCTAATCAATTATGTGTTTGCATCATTTTTATCGTATATATAATGAATTAATACCCATAAACTTAAAATTCACAGAAACGTGGAAAAACGGCAAAATATTGCCTAATTCTATGATATTTTGTTTAAATCACATGGAGGAAAAGGGGGATGATAAACGTCAAAATATTGCTAAATTCGAAGATTTTTCGTACGAAACAAAATGCAAGAAAACTTGCTTAAAATGCAATATTATGCGACATTCTGAGATTTCAAGGCCAAATCACATATCGTGATACTACATGAAATAGTATCGAAATATTGGTAAAAATGAATATATTTACGTAATATCAAACTACATGAAAAACGTGAAAAAAGTCGCTATTTAACCATATATGAGGATTTTAACTTCAAATCATAGAGCGAGGTTTCGTATTATTTAGATCCAAGAAAAGACATATGACAATGTTGTTTCCAATACAAATGATAAAAACCAATGTGTTTTCATTAGAATTAATTAAAATGTTCCTGATTTTCCGTTAATATTACCGATGGAAGATGTACACGAAAGCCGCTCTATTCCGGCTGAAATGTCGATATATGCAATAAAAACAGAACTTTTCCCCTTTTCAATATCTTACTCAGTATTTTAACGAAAAACAAATAGTTGATTGAAAATGAAGTATTTAAGGTTATTATCTAATCAATTATGTGTTTGCATCATTTTTATCGTATATATAATGAATTAATACCCATAAACTGAAAATTCACAAAAACGTGGAAAAACGGCAAAATATTGCCTAATTCGATGATATTTTGTTTTAATAACATGAAGGAAAAGGAGATAATAAACGTCAAAATATTGCTAAATTCGATGATTTTTCGTTCGAAACAAAATACAAGAAAACTTGCTTCAAATGCAATATTATGCGACATTCTGAGATTTCAAGGCCAAATCACATATCGTGATACTACATGAAATAGTATCGAAATATTGGTGAAAATGAATATATTTACGTAATGTCAAACTACATGAAAAACGTGAAAAAAGTCACTATTTAACCATATTTGAGGATTTTAACTTCAAATCGTAGAGCGAGGTTTCGTATTATTTAAATCCAAGAAAAGACATATGACAAGGTTGTATCCAATACAAATGATAAAACCAATCTGTTTTCATTAGAATTAACATTAGAATTAATTAGAATGTTCCTGATTTTCCGTTTATATTACCGATGGAAGATGTAAACGTAAAACCGCTCAAATCCGGCTGAAACGTCGATATATGCAATAAAAACCGAACTTCTCCCCTTTTCAATATCCTACTCAGTATTTTAACGAGAAACAAATAGTTGATCGAAAATGAAGTATTTAAGGTTAATTTCCAATCAATTATGTGTTTGCAAAATTTTTATTGTATATTTAATGAATTAATACCGAAAGACTGAAAATTCACAAAAACGTGGAAAAACGGCAAAATATTGCCTAATTCGATGATATTTTGTTTAAATCACATGAAGGAAAAGAAGATGATAAACGTCAAAATATTGCTAAATTCGATGATTTTTCGTACGAAACAAAATGTAAGAAAACTTGCTTAAAATGCAATATTATGCAAAATTCTGAGATTTGAAGGCCAAATCACATATCGTGATACTACATGAAATAGTATCGAAATATTGGTATAAACGAATATATTTACGTAAAATCACACTACTTGAAAAACGTGAAAAAAGTCACTATTTTACCATATATGAGGATTTTAACTTCAAATCATAGAGCGAGGTTTCGTATTATTTAGATCCAAGAAAAGACATATGACAAGGTTGTTTCCAATACAAATGATAAAACCAATCTGTTTTCATTAGAATTAACATTAGAATTAATTAGAATGTTCCTGATTTTCCGTTTATATTACCGATGGAAGATGTACATGTAAAACCGCTCTAATCCGGCTGAAACGTCGATATATGCAATAAAAACCGAACTTCTCCCCTTTTCAATATCCTACTCAGTATTTTAACAAGAAACAAATAGTTGATTGAAAATGAAGTATTTAAGGTTAATTTCCAATCAATTATGTGTTTGCATCATTTTTATCGTATATATAATGAATTAATACCCATAAACTGAAAATTCACAGAAACGTGGAAAAACGGCAAAATATTGCCTAATTCGATGATATTTTGTTTAAATCACATGGAGGAAAAGGGGGATGATAAACGTCAAAATATTGCTAAATTCGAAAATTTTTCGTACGAAACAAAATGCAAGAAAACTTGCTTAAAATGCAATATTATGCGAAATTCTGAGATTTGAAGGCCTAATCACATATCGTGATACTACATGAAATAGTATCGACATATTGGTATAAACGAATATATTTACGTAAAATCACACTACTTGAAAAACGTGAAAAAAGTCACTATTTTACCATATATGAGGATTTTAACTTCAAATCATAGAGCGAGGTTTCGTATTATTTAGATCCAAGAAAAGACATATGACAAGGTTGTATCCAATACAAATGATAAAACCAATCTGTTTTCATTAGAATTAACATTAGAATTAATTAGAATGTTCCTGATTTTCCGTTTATATTACCGATGGAAGATGTAAACGTAAAACCGCTCAAATCCGGCTGAAACGTCGATATATGCAATAAAAACCGAACTTCTCCCCTTTTCAATATCCTACTCAGTATTTTAACGAGAAACAAATAGTTGATCGAAAATGAAGTATTTAAGGTTAATTTCCAATCAATTATGTGTTTGCATCATTTTTATTGTATATTTATTGAATTAATACCGAAAGACTGAAAATTCACAAAAACGTGGAAAAACGGCAAAATATTGCCTAATTCGATGATATTTTGTTTAAATCACATTAAGGAAAAGGAGATGATAAACGTCAAAATATTGCTAAATTCGATGATTTTTCGTACGAAACAAAATGCAAGAAAACTTGCTTAAAATGCAATATTATGCGAAATTCTGAGATTTGAAGGCCAAATCACATATCGTGATACTACATGAAATAGTATCGAAATATTGGTATAAACAAATATATTTACGTAAAATCACACTACCTGAAAAACGTGAAAAAAGTCACTATTTTACCATATATGAGGATTTTAACTTCAAATCATAGAGCGAGGTTTCGTATTATTTAGATCCAAGAAAAGACATATGACAATGTTGTTTCCAATACAAATGATAAAAACCAATGTGTTTTCATTAGAATTAACTAAAATGTTCCTGATTTTCCGTTTATATTACTGATGGAAGATGTACACGAAAACCGCTCTATTCCGGCTGAAACGTCGATATATGCAATAAAAACAGAACTTCTCCCCTTTTCAATATCCTACTCAGTATTTTAACGAGAAACAAATAGTTGATTGAAAATTAAGTATTTAAGGTTATTATCTAATCAATTATGTGTTTGCATCATTTTTATCGTATATATAATGAATTAATACCCATAAACTTAAAATTCACAGAAACGTGGAAAAACGGCAAAATATTGCCTAATTCGATGATATTTTGTTTAAATCACATGAAGGAAAAGGGGGGATGATAAACGTCAAAATATTGCTAAATTCGATGATTTTTCGTACGAAACAAAATGCAAGAAAACTTGCTTAAAATGTAATATTTTGCGACATTCTAAGATTTCAAGGCCAAATCACATATCGTGATACTACATGAAACAGTATCGAAATATTGGTAAAAAATGAATATATTTACGTAATGTCAAACTACATGAAAAACGTGAAAAAAGTCACTATTTAACCATATATGAGAATTTTAACTTCAAATCATATAGCGAGGTTTCGTATTTTTTAGATCCAAGAAAAGACATATGACAAGGTTGTTTCCAATACAAATGATAAAACCAATCTGTTTTCATTAGAATTAACATTAGAATTAATTAGAATGTTCCTGATTTTCCGTTTATATTACCGATGGAAGATGTACATGTAAAACCGCTCTAATCCGGCTGAAACGTCGATATATGCAATAAAAACCGAACTTCTCCCCTTTTCAATATCCTACTCAGTATTTTAACAAGAAACAAATAGTTGATTGAAAATGAAGTATTTAAGGTTAATTTCCAATCAATTATGTGTTTGCATCATTTTTATCGTATATATAATGAATTAATACCCATAAACTGAAAATTCACAGAAACGTGGAAAAACGGCAAAATATTGCCTAATTCGATGATATTTTGTTTAAATCACATGGAGGAAAAGTGGGATGATAAACGTCAAAATATTGCTAAATTCGAAAATTTTTCGTACGAAACAAAATGCAAGAAAACTTGCTTAAAATGCAATATTATGCGAAATTCTGAGATTTGAAGGCCTAATCACATATCGTGATACTACATGAAATAGTATCGACATATTGGTATAAACGAATATATTTACGTAAAATCACACTACTTGAAAAACGTGAAAAAAGTCACTATTTTACCATATATGAGGATTTTAACTTCAAATCATAGAGCGAGGTTTCGTATTATTTAGATCCAAGAAAAGACATATGACAAGGTTGTATCCAATACAAATGATAAAACCAATCTGTTTTCATTAGAATTAACATTAGAATTAATTAGAATGTTCCTGATTTTCCGTTTATATTACCGATGGAAGATGTAAACGTAAAACCGCTCAAATCCGGCTGAAACGTCGATATATGCAATAAAAACCGAACTTCTCCCCTTTTCAATATCCTACTCAGTATTTTAACGAGAAACAAATAGTTGATCGAAAATGAAGTATTTAAGGTTAATTTCCAATCAATTATGTGTTTGCATCATTTTTATTGTATATTTATTGAATTAATACCGAAAGACTGAAAATTCACAAAAACGTGGAAAAACGGCAAAATATTGCCTAATTCGATGATATTTTGTTTAAATCACATTAAGGAAAAGGAGATGATAAACGTCAAAATATTGCTAAATTCGATGATTTTTCGTACGAAACAAAATGCAAGAAAACTTGCTTAAAATGCAATATTATGCGAAATTCTGAGATTTGAAGGCCAAATCACATATCGTGATACTACATGAAATAGTATCGAAATATTGGTATAAACAAATATATTTACGTAAAATCACACTACCTGAAAAACGTGAAAAAAGTCACTATTTTACCATATATGAGGATTTTAACTTCAAATCATAGAGCGAGGTTTCGTATTATTTAGATCCAAGAAAAGACATATGACAATGTTGTTTCCAATACAAATGATAAAAACCAATGTGTTTTCATTAGAATTAACTAAAATGTTCCTGATTTTCCGTTTATATTACTGATGGAAGATGTACACGAAAACCGCTCTATTCCGGCTGAAACGTCGATATATGCAATAAAAACAGAACTTCTCCCCTTTTCAATATCCTACTCAGTATTTTAACGAGAAACAAATAGTTGATTGAAAATTAAGTATTTAAGGTTATTATCTAATCAATTATGTGTTTGCATCATTTTTATCGTATATATAATGAATTAATACCCATAAACTTAAAATTCACAGAAACGTGGAAAAACGGCAAAATATTGCCTAATTCGATGATATTTTGTTTAAATCACATGAAGGAAAAGGGGGGATGATAAACGTCAAAATATTGCTAAATTCGATGATTTTTCGTACGAAACAAAATGCAAGAAAACTTGCTTAAAATGTAATATTTTGCGACATTCTAAGATTTCAAGGCCAAATCACATATCGTGATACTACATGAAACAGTATCGAAATATTGGTAAAAAATGAATATATTTACGTAATGTCAAACTACATGAAAAACGTGAAAAAAGTCACTATTTAACCATATATGAGAATTTTAACTTCAAATCATATAGCGAGGTTTCGTATTTTTTAGATCCAAGAAAAGACATATGACAAGGTTGTTTCCAATACAAATGATAAAACCAATCTGTTTTCATTAGAATTAACATTAGAATTAATTAGAATGTTCCTGATTTTCCGTTTATATTACCGATGGAAGATGTACATGTAAAACCGCTCTAATCCGGCTGAAACGTCGATATATGCAATAAAAACCGAACTTCTCCCCTTTTCAATATCCTACTCAGTATTTTAACAAGAAACAAATAGTTGATTGAAAATGAAGTATTTAAGGTTAATTTCCAATCAATTATGTGTTTGCATTATTTTTATCGTATATATAATGAATTAATACCCATAAACTGAAAATTCACAGAAACGTGGAAAAACGGCAAAATATTGCCTAATTCGATGATATTTTGTTTAAATCACATGGAGGAAAAGGGGGATGATAAACGTCAAAATATTGCTAAATTCGAAGATTTTTCGTACGAAACAAAATGCAAGAAAACTTGCTTAAAATGCAATATTATGCGACATTCTGAGATTTAAAGGCCAAATCACATATCGTGATACTACATGAAATAGTATCGAAATATTGGTAAAAATGAATATATTTACGTAATATCAAACTACATGAAAAACGTGAAAAAAGTCGCTATTTAACCATATATGAGAATTTTAACTTCAAATCATATAGCGAGGTTTCGTATTATTTAGATCCAAGAAAAGACATATGACAATGTTGTTTCCAATACAAATGATAAAAACCAATGTGTTTTCATTAGAATTAATTAAAATGTTCCTGATTTTCCGTTAATATTACCGATGGAAGATGTACACGAAAACCGCTCTATTCCGGCTGAAATGTCGATATATGCAATAAAAACAGAACTTCTCCCCTTTTCAATATCTTACTCAGTATTTTAACGAGAAACAAATAGTTGATTGAAAATGAAGTATTTAAGGGTATTATCTAATCAATTATGTGTTTGCATCATTTTTATCGTATATATAATGAATTAATACCCATAAACTGAAAAATCACAAAAACGTGGAAAAACGGCAAAATATTGCCTAATTCGATGATATTTTGTTTTAATAACATGAAGGAAAAGGAGATAATAAACGTCAAAATATTGCTAAATTCGATGATTTTTCGTTCGAAACAAAATACAAGAAAACTTGCTTCAAATGCAATATTATGCGACATTCTGAGATTTCAAGGCCAAATCACATATCGTGATACTACATGAAATAGTATCGAAATATTGGTAAAAATGAATATATTTACGTAATATCAAACTACATGAAAAACGTGAAAAAAGTCGCTATTTAACCATACATGAGGATTTTAACTTCAAATCATAGAGCGAGGTTTCGTATTATTTAGATCCAAGAAAAGACATATGACAATGTTGTTTCCAATACAAATGATAAAAACCAATGTGTTTTCATTAGAATTAATTAAAATGTTCCTGATTTACCGTTAATATTACCGATGGAAGATGTACACGAAAACCGCTCTATTCCGGCTGAAATGTCGATATATGCAATAAAAACAGAACTTCTCCCCTTTTCAATATCTTACTCAGTATTTTAACGAGAAACAAATAGTTGATTGAAAATGAAGTATTTAAGGTATCTAATCAATTATGTGTTTGCATCATTTTTATCGTATATATAATGAATTAATACCCATAAACTGAAAATTCACAAAAACGTGGAAAAACGGCAAAATATTGCCTAATTCGATGATATTTTGTTTTAATACCATGAAGGAAAAGGAGATAATAAACGTCAAAATATTGCTAAATTCGATGATTTTTCGTTCGAAACAAAATACAAGAAAACTTGCTTGAAAACTTGAAAATGCAATATTATGCGACATTCTGAGATTTCAAGGCCAAATCACATATCGTGATACTACATGAAATAGTATCGAAATATTGGTGAAAATGAATATATTTACGTAATGTCAAACTACATGAAAAACGTGAAAAAAGTCACTATTTAACCATATTTGAGGATTTTAACTTCAAATCGTAGAGCGAGGTTTCGTTTTATATAAATCCAAGAAAAGACATATGACAAGGTTGTATCCAATGCAAATGATAAAACCAATCTGTTTTCATTAGAATTAACATTAGAATTATTTAGAATGTTCCTGATTTTCCGTTTATATTACCGATGGAAGATGTACATGTAAAACCGCTCTAATCCGGCTGAAACGTCGATATATGCAATAAAAACCGAACTTCTCCCCTTTTCAATATCCTACTCAGTATTTTAACAAGAAACAAATAGTTGATTTTAAATGAAGTATTTAAGGTTAATTTCCAATCAATTATGTGTTTGCATCATTTTTATCGTATATATAATGAATTAATACCCATAAACTGAAAATTCACAGAAACGTCGAAAAACGGCAAAATATTGCCTAATTCGATGATATTTTGTTTAAATCACATGGAGGAAAAGGGGGATGATAAACGTCAAAATATTGCTAAATTCGAAGATTTTTCGTACGAAACAAAATGCAAGAAAACTTGCTTAAAATGCAATATTATGCGACATTCTGAGATTTCAAGGCCAAATCACATATCGTGATACTACATGAAATAGTATCGAAATATTGGTGAAAATGAATATATTTACGTAATGTCAAACTACATGAAAAACGTGAAAAAAGTCACTATTTAACCATATTTGAGGATTTTAACTTCAAATCATAGAGCGAGGTTTCGTATTATTTAGATCCAAGAAAAGACATATGACAAGGTTGTATCAAATACAAATGATAAAACCAATCTGTTTTCATTAGAATTAACATTAGAATTAATTAGAATGTTCCTGATTTTCCGTTTATATTACCGATGGAAGATGTAAACGTAAAACCGCTCAAATCCCGCTGAAACGTCGATATATGCAATAAAAACCGAACTTCTCCCCTTTTTTATATCCAACTCAGTATTTTAACGAGAAACAAATAGTTGATCAAAATGAAGTATTTAAGGTTAATTTCCAATCAATTATGTTTTTGCATCATTTTTATTGTATATTTAATGAATTAATACCGAAATACTGAAAATTCACAAAAACGTGGAAAAACGGCAAAATATTGCCTAATTCGATGATATTTTGTTTAAATGACATGAAGGAAAAGGAGATGATAAACGTCAAAATATTGCTAAATTCGATGATTTTTCGTACGAAACAAAATGCAAGAAAACTTGCTTAAAATGCAATATTATGCGAAATTCTGAGATTTGAAGGCCAAATCACATATCGTGATACTACATGAAATAGTATCGAAATATTGGTACAAACGAATATATTTACGTAAAATCACACTACCTGAAAAACGTGAAAAAAATCACTATTTTACCATATATGAGGATTTTAACTTCAAATCATAGAGCGAGGTTTCGTATTATTTAGATCCTGGAAAAGAAATATGACAATGTTGTTTCCAATACAAATGATAAAAACCAATGTGTTTTCATTAGAATTAACTAAAATGTTCCTGATTTTCCGTTTATATTACCGATGGAAGATGTACACGAAAACCGCTCTATTCCGGCTGAAACGTAGATATATGTAATAAAAACAGAACTTCTCCCCTTTTCAATATCCTACTCAGTATTTTAACGAGAAACAAATAGTTGATTGAAAATGAAGTATTTAAGGTTATTATCTAATCAATTATGTGTTTGCATCATTTTTATCGTATATATAATGAATTAATACCCATAAACTTAAAATTCACAGAAACGTGGAAAAACGGCAAAATATTGCCTAATTCGATGATATTTTGTTTAAATCACATGGAGAAAAAGGGGGATGATAAACGTCAAAATATTGCTAAATTCGAAGATTTTTCGTACGAAACAAAATGCAAGAAAACTTGCTTAAAATGCAATATTATGCGACATTCTGAGATTTCAAGGCCAAATCACATATCGTGATACTACATGAAATAGTATCGAAATATTGGTAAAAATGAATATATTTACGTAATATCAAACTACATGAAAAACGTGAAAAAAGTCGCTATTTAACCATATATGAGGATTTTAACTTCAAATCATAGAGCGAGGTTTCGTATTATTTAGATCCAAGAAAAGACATATGACAATGTTGTTTCCAATACAAATGATAAAAACCAATGTGTTTTCATTAGAATTAATTAAAATGTTCCTGATTTTCCGTTAATATTACCGATGGAAGATGTACACGAAAACCGCTCTATTCCGGCTGAAATGTCGATATATGCAATAAAAACAGAACTTTTCCCCTTTTCAATATCTTACTCAGTATTTTAACGAAAAACAAATAGTTGATTGAAAATGATGTATTTAAGGTTATTATCTAATCAATTATGTGTTTGCATCATTTTTATCGTATATATAATGAATTAATACCCATAACGGAAAATTCACAAAAACGTGGAAAAACGGCAAAATATTGCCTAATTCGATGATATTTTGTTTTAATAACATGAAGGAAAAGGGGGGATGATAAACGTCAAAATATTGCTAAATTCGATGATTTTTCGTACGAAATAAAATGCAAGAAAACTTGCTTAAAATGCAATATTTTGCGACATTCTGAGATTTCAAGGCCAAATCACATATCGTGATACTACATGAAACAGTATCGAAATATTGGTAAAAAATGAATATATTTACGTAATGTCAAACTACATGAAAAACGTGAAAAAAGTCACTATATAACCATATTTGAGAATTTTAACTTCAAATCATATAGCGAGGTTTCGTATTATTTAGATCCAAGAAAAGACATATGACAAGGTTGTTTCCAATACAAATGATAAAACCAATCTGTTTTCATTAGAATTAACATTAGAAATAATTAGAATGTTCCTGATTTTCCGTTTATATTACCGATGGAAGATGTACATGTAAAACCGCTCTAATCCGGCTGAAACGTCGATATATGCAATAAAAACCGAACTTCTCCCCTTTTCAATATCCTACTCAGTATTTTAACAAGAAACAAATAGTTGATTGAAAATGAAGTATTTATGGTTAATTTCCAATCAATTATGTGTTTGCATCATTTTTATCGTATATATAATGAATTAATACCCATAAACTGAAAATTCACAGAAACGTGGAAAAACGGCAAAATATTGCCTAATTCGATGATATTTTGTTTAAATCACATGGAGGAAAAGGGGATGGTAAACGTCAAAATATTGCTAAATGCGAAGATTTTTCGTACGAAACAAAATGCAAGAAAACTTGCTTAAAATGCAATATTATGCGACATTCTGAGATTTCAAGGCCAAATCACATATCGTGATACTACATGAAATAGTATCGAAATATTGGTAAAAATGAATATATTTACGTAATATCAAACTACATGAAAAACGTGAAAAAAGTCGGTATTTAACCATTTATGAGAATTTTACCTTCAAATCATAGAGCGAGGTTTCGTATTATTTAGATCCAAGAAAAGACATATGACAATGTTGTTTCCAATACAAATGATAAAAACCAATGTGTTTTCATTAGAATTAATTAAAATGTTCCTGATTTTTCGTTAATATTACCGATGGAAGATGTACACGAAAACCGCTCTATTCCGGCTGAAATGTCGATATATGCAATAAAAACAGAACTTCTCCCCTTTTCAATATCTTACTCAGTATTTTAACGAGAAACAAATAGTTGATTGAAAATGAAGTATTTAAGGTTATTATCTAATCAATTATGTGTTTGCATCATTTTTATCGTATATATAATGAATTAATACCCATAAACTGAAAATTCACAAAAACGTGGAAAAACGGCAAAATATTGCCTAATTCGATGATATTTTGTTTTAATAACATGAAGGAAAAGGAGATAATAAACGTCAAAATATTGCTAAATTCGATGATTTTTCGTTCGAAACAAAATACAAGAAAACTTGCTTCAAATGCAATATTATGCGACATTCTGAGATTTCAAGGCCAAATCACATATCGTGATACTACATGAAATAGTATCGAAATATTGGTGAAAATGAATATATTTACGTAATGTCAAACTACATGAAAAACGTGAAAAAAGTCACTATTTAGCCATATTTGAGGATTTTAACTTCAAATCGTAGAGCGAGGTTTCGTATTATTTAAATCCAAGAAAAGACATATGACAAGGTTGTATCCAATACAAATGATAAAACCAATCTGTTTTCATTAGAATTAACATTAGAATTAATTAGAATGTTCCTGATTTTCCGTTTATATTACCGATGGAAGATGTAAACGTAAAACCGCTCAAATCCGGCTGAAACATCGATATATGCAATAAAAACCGAACTTCTCCCCTTTTCAATATCCTACTCAGTATTTTAACGAGAAACAAATAGTTGATCGAAAATGAAGTATTTAAGGTTAATTTCCAATCAATTATGTGTTTGCAAAATTTTTATTGTATATTTAATGAATTAATACCGAAAGACTGAAAATTCACAAAAACGTGGAAAAACGGCAAAATATTGCCTAATTCGATGATATTTTGTTTAAATCACATGAAGGAAAAGAAGATGATAAACGTCAAAATATTGCTAAATTCGATGATTTTTCGTACGAAACAAAATGTAAGAAAACTTGCTTAAAATGCAATATTATGCAAAATTCTGAGATTTGAAGGCCAAATCACATATCGTGATACTACATGAAATAGTATCGAAATATTGGTATAAACGAATATATTTACGTAAAATCACACTACTTGAAAAACGTGAAAAAAGTCACTATTTTACCATATATGAGGATTTTAACTTCAAATCATAGAGCGAGGTTTCGTATTAATTAGATCCAAGAAAAGACATATGACAATGTTGTTTCCAATACAAATGATAAAAACCAATGTGTTTTCATTAGAATTAACTAAAATGTTCCTGATTTTCCGTTTATATTACCGATGGAAGATGTACACGAAAACCGCTCTATTCCGGCTGAAACGTCGATATATGCAATAAAAACAGAACTTCTCCCCTTTTCAATATCCTACTCAGTATTTTAACGAGAAACAAATAGTTGATTGAAAATGAAGTATTTAAGGTTATTATCTAATCAATTATGTGTTTGCATCATTTTTATCGTATATATAATGAATTAATACCCATAAACTTAAAATTCACAGAAACGTGGAAAAACGGCAAAATATTGCCTAATTCGATGATATTTTGTTTAAATCACATGAAGGAAAAGGGGGGATGATAAACGTCAAAATATTGCTAAATTCGATGATTTTTCGTACGAAACAAAATGCAAGAAAACTTGCTTAAAATGTAATATTTTGCGACATTCTGAGAGTTCAAGGCCAAATCACATATCGTGATACTACATGAAACAGTATCGAAATATTGGTAAAAAATGAATATATTTACGTAATGTCAAACTACATGAAAAACGTGAAAAAAGTCACTATTTAACCATATATGAGAATTTTAACTTCAAATCATATAGCGAGGTTTCGTATTTTTTAGATCCAAGAAAAGACATATGACAAGGTTGTTTCCAATACAAATGATAAAACCAATCTGTTTTCATTAGAATTAACATTAGAATTAATTAGAATGTTCCTGATTTTCCGTTTATATTACCGATGGAAGATGTACATGTAAAACCGCTCTAATCCGGCTGAAACGTCGATATATGCAATAAAAACCGAACTTCTCCCCTTTTCAATATCCTACTCAGTATTTTAACAAGAAACAAATAGTTGATTGAAAATGAAGTATTTAAGGTTAATTTCCAATCAATTATGTGTTTGCATCATTTTTATCGTATATGTAATGAATTAATACCCATAAACTGAAAATTCACAGAAACGTGGAAAAACGGCAAAATATTGCCTAATTCGATGATATTTTGTTTAAATCACATGGAGGAAAAGGGGGATGATAAACGTCAAAATATTGCTAAATTCGAAAATTTTTCGTACGAAACAAAATGCAAGAAAACTTGCTTAAAATGCAATATTATGCGAAATTCTGAGATTTGAAGGCCTAATCACATATCGTGATACTACATGAAATAGTATCGACATATTGGTATAAACGAATATATTTACGTAAAATCACACTACTTGAAAAACGTGAAAAAATTCACTATTTTACCATATATGAGGATTTTAACTTCAAATCATAGAGCGAGGTTTCGTATTATTTAGATCCAAGAAAAGACATATGACAAGGTTGTATCCAATACAAATGATAAAACCAATCTGTTTTCATTAGAATTAACATTAGAATTAATTAGAATGTTCCTGATTTTCCGTTTATATTACCGATGGAAGATGTAAACGTAAAACCGCTCAAATCCGGCTGAAACGTCGATATATGCAATAAAAACCGAACTTCTCCCCTTTTCAATATCCTACTCAGTATTTTAACGAGAAACAAATAGTTGATCGAAAATGAAGTATTTAAGGTTAATTTCCAATCAATTATGTGTTTGCATCATTTTTATTGTATATTTATTGAATTAATACCGAAAGACTGAAAATTCACAAAAACGTGGAAAAACGGCAAAATATTGCCTAATTCGATGATATTTTGTTTAAATCACATTAAGGAAAAGGAGATGATAAACGTCAAAATATTGCTAAATTCGATGATTTTTCGTACGAAACAAAATGCAAGAAAACTTGCTTAAAATGCAATATTATGCGAAATTCTGAGATTTGAAGGCCAAATCACATATCGTGATACTACATGAAATAGTATCGAAATATTGGTATAAACAAATATATTTACGTAAAATCACACTACCTGAAAAACGTGAAAAAGTCACTATTTTACCATATATGAGGATTTTAACTTCAAATCATAGAGCGAGGTTTCGTATTATTTAGATCCAAGAAAAGACATATGACAATGTTGTTTCCAATACAAATGATAAAAACCAATGTGTTTTCATTAGAATTAACTAAAATGTTCCTGATTTTCCGTTTATATTACTGATGGAAGATGTACACGAAAACCGCTCTATTCCGGCTGAAACGTCGATATATGCAATAAAAACAGAACTTCTCCCCTTTTCAATATCCTACTCAGTATTTTAACGAGAAACAAATAGTTGATTGAAAATTAAGTATTTAAGGTTATTATCTAATCAATTATGTGTTTGCATCATTTTTATCGTATATATAATGAATTAATACCCATAAACTTAAAATTCACAGAAACGTGGAAAAACGGCAAAATATTGCCTAATTCGATGATATTTTGTTTAAATCACATGAAGGAAAAGGGGGGATGATAAACGTCAAAATATTGCTAAATTCGATGATTTTTCGTACGAAACAAAATGCAAGAAAACTTGCTTAAAATGTAATATTTTGCGACATTCTAAGATTTCAAGGCCAAATCACATATCGTGATACTACATGAAACAGTATCGAAATATTGGTAAAAAATGAATATATTTACGTAATGTCAAACTACATGAAAAACGTGAAAAAAGTCACTATTTAACCATATATGAGAATTTTAACTTCAAATCATATAGCGAGGTTTCGTATTTTTTAGATCCAAGAAAAGACATATGACAAGGTTGTTTCCAATACAAATGATAAAACCAATCTGTTTTCATTAGAATTAACATTAGAATTAATTATAATGTTCCTGATTTTCCGTTTATATTACCGATGGAAGATGTACATGTAAAACCGCTCTAATCCGGCTGAAACGTCGATATATGCAATAAAAACCGAACTTCTCCCCTTTTCAATATCCTACTCAGTATTTTAACAAGAAACAAATAGTTGATTGAAAATGAAGTATTTAAGGTTAATTTCCAATCAATTATGTGTTTGCATCATTTTTATCGTATATATAATGAATTAATACCCATAAACTGAAAATTCACAGAAACGTGGAAAAACGGCAAAATATTGCCTAATTCGATGATATTTTGTTTAAATCACATGGAGGAAAAGGGGGATGATAAACGTCAAAATATTGCTAAATTCGAAGATTTTTCGTACGAAACAAAATGCAAGAAAACTTGCTTAAAATGCAATATTATGCGACATTCTGAGATTTAAAGGCCAAATCACATATCGTGATACTACATGAAATAGTATCGAAATATTGGTAAAAATGAATATATTTACGTAATATCAAACTACATGAAAAACGTGAAAAAAGTCGCTATTTAACCATATATGAGAATTTTAACTTCAAATCATAGAGCGAGGTTTCGTATTATTTAGATCCAAGAAAAGACATATGACAATGTTGTTTCCAATACAAATGATAAAAACCAATGTGTTTTCATTAGAATTAATTAAAATGTTCCTGATTTTCCGTTAATATTACCGATGGAAGATGTACACGAAAACCGCTCTATTCCGGCTGAAATGTCGATATATGCAATAAAAACAGAACTTCTCCCCTTTTCAATATCTTACTCAGTATTTTAACGAGAAACAAATAGTTGATTGAAAATGAAGTATTTAAGGTTATTATCTAATCAATTATGTGTTTGCATCATTTTTATCGTATATATAATGAATTAATACCCATAAACTGAAAATTCACAAAAACGTGGAAAAACGGCAAAATATTGCCTAATTCGATGATATTTTGTTTTAATAACATGAAGGAAAAGGAGATAATAAACGTCAAAATATTGCTAAATTCGATGATTTTTCGTTCGAAACAAAATACAAGAAAACTTGCTTCAAATGCAATATTATGCGACATTCTGAGATTTCAAGGCCAAATCACATATCGTGATACTACATGAAATAGTATCGAAATATTGGTGAAAAATGAATATATTTACGTAATATCAAACTACATGAAAAACGTGAAAAAAGTCGCTATTTAACCAATATGAGGAATTTTAACTTCAAATCATAGAGCGAGGTTTCGTATTATTTAGATCCAAGAAAAGACATATGACAATGTTATTTCCAATACAAATGATAAAAACCAATGTGTTTTCATTAGAATTAATTAAAATGTTCCTGATTTTACCGTTAATATTACCGATGGAAGATGTACACGAAAACCGCTCTATTCCGGCTGAAATGTCGATATATGCAATAAAAACAGAACTTCTCCGCTTTTCAATATCTTACTCAGTATTTTAACGAGAAACAAATAGTTGATTGAAAATGAAGTATTTAAGGTATATCTAATCAATTATGTGTTTGCATCATTTTTATCGTATATATAATGAATTAATACCCATAAACTGAAAATTCACAAAAACGTGGAAAAACGGCAAAATATTGCCTAATTCGATGATATTTTGTTTTAATACCATGAAGGAAAAGGAGATAATAAACGTCAAAATATTGCTAAATTCGATGATTTTTCGTTCGAAACAAAATACAAGAAAACTTGCTTGAAAACTTGAAAATGCAATATTATGCGACATTCTGAGATTTCAAGGCCAAATCACATATCGTGATACTACATGAAATAGTATCGAAATATTGGTGAAAATGAATATATTTACGTAATATCAAACTACATGAAAAACGTGAAAAAAGTCACTATTTAACCATATATTGAGGATTTTAACTTCAAATCATAGAGCGAGGTTTCGTATTATTAGAATCCAAGAAAAGACATATGACAATGTTGTATCCAATGCAAATGATAAAACCAATCTGTTTTCATTAGAATTAACATTAGAATTATTAGAATGTTCCTGATTTTCCGTTTATATTACCGATGGAAGATGTACATGTAAAACCGCTCTAATCCGGCTGAAACGTCGATATATGCAATAAAAACCGAACTTCTCCCCTTTTCAATATCCTACTCAGTATTTTAACAAGAAACAAATAGTTGATTTAAATGAAGTATTTAAGGTTAATTTCCAATCAATTATGTGTTTGCATCATTTTTATCGTATATATAATGAATTAATACCCATAAACTGAAAATTCACAGAAACGTCGAAAAACGGCAAAATATTGCCTAATTCGATGATATTTTGTTTAAATCACATGGAGGAAAAGGGGGATGATAAACGTCAAAATATTGCTAAATTCGAAGATTTTTCGTACGAAACAAAATGCAAGAAAACTTGCTTAAAATGCAATATTATGCGACATTCTGAGATTTCAAGGCCAAATCACATATCGTGATACTACATGAAATAGTATCGAAATATTGGTGAAAATGAATATATTTACGTAATGTCAAACTACATGAAAAACGTGAAAAAAGTCACTATTTAACCATATTTGAGGATTTTAACTTCAAATCATAGAGCGAGGTTTCGTATTATTTAGATCCAAGAAAAGACATATGACAAGGTTGTATCAAATACAAATGATAAAACCAATCTGTTTTCATTAGAATTAACATTAGAATTAATTAGAATGTTCCTGATTTTCCGTTTATATTACCGATGGAAGATGTAAACGTAAAACCGCTCAAATCCCGCTGAAACGTCGATATATGCAATAAAAACCGAACTTCTCCCCTTTTTATATCCAACTCAGTATTTTAACGAGAAACAAATAGTTGATCAAAATGAAGTATTTAAGGTTAATTTCCAATCAATTATGTTTTTGCATCATTTTTATTGTATATTTAATGAATTAATACCGAAATACTGAAAATTCACAAAAACGTGGAAAAACGGCAAAATATTGCCTAATTCGATGATATTTTGTTTAAATGACATGAAGGAAAAGGAGATGATAAACGTCAAAATATTGCTAAATTCGATGATTTTTCGTACGAAACAAAATGCAAGAAAACTTGCTTAAAATGCAATATTATGCGAAATTCTGAGATTTGAAGGCCAAATCACATATCGTGATACTACATGAAATAGTATCGAAATATTGGTACAAACGAATATATTTACGTAAAATCACACTACCTGAAAAACGTGAAAAAAATCACTATTTTACCATATATGAGGATTTTAACTTCAAATCATAGAGCGAGGTTTCGTATTATTTAGATCCTGGAAAAGAAATATGACAATGTTGTTTCCAATACAAATGATAAAAACCAATGTGTTTTCATTAGAATTAACTAAAATGTTCCTGATTTTCCGTTTATATTACCGATGGAAGATGTACACGAAAACCGCTCTATTCCGGCTGAAACGTAGATATATGTAATAAAAACAGAACTTCTCCCCTTTTCAATATCCTACTCAGTATTTTAACGAGAAACAAATAGTTGATTGAAAATGAAGTATTTAAGGTTATTATCTAATCAATTATGTGTTTGCATCATTTTTATCGTATATATAATGAATTAATACCCATAAACTTAAAATTCACAGAAACGTGGAAAAACGGCAAAATATTGCCTAATTCGATGATATTTTGTTTAAATCACATGGAGAAAAAGGGGGATGATAAACGTCAAAATATTGCTAAATTCGAAGATTTTTCGTACGAAACAAAATGCAAGAAAACTTGCTTAAAATGCAATATTATGCGACATTCTGAGATTTCAAGGCCAAATCACATATCGTGATACTACATGAAATAGTATCGAAATATTGGTAAAAATGAATATATTTACGTAATATCAAACTACATGAAAAACGTGAAAAAAGTCGCTATTTAACCATATATGAGGATTTTAACTTCAAATCATAGAGCGAGGTTTCGTATTATTTAGATCCAAGAAAAGACATATGACAATGTTGTTTCCAATACAAATGATAAAAACCAATGTGTTTTCATTAGAATTAATTAAAATGTTCCTGATTTTCCGTTAATATTACCGATGGAAGATGTACACGAAAACCGCTCTATTCCGGCTGAAATGTCGATATATGCAATAAAAACAGAACTTTTCCCCTTTTCAATATCTTACTCAGTATTTTAACGAAAAACAAATAGTTGATTGAAAATGATGTATTTAAGGTTATTATCTAATCAATTATGTGTTTGCATCATTTTTATCGTATATATAATGAATTAATACCCATAACGGAAAATTCACAAAAACGTGGAAAAACGGCAAAATATTGCCTAATTCGATGATATTTTGTTTTAATAACATGAAGGAAAAGGGGGATGATAAACGTCAAAATATTGCTAAATTCGATGATTTTTCGTACGAAATAAAATGCAAGAAAACTTGCTTAAAATGCAATATTTTGCGACATTCTGAGATTTCAAGGCCAAATCACATATCGTGATACTACATGAAACAGTATCGAAATATTGGTAAAAATGAATATATTTACGTAATGTCAAACTACATGAAAAACGTGAAAAAAGTCACTATATAACCATATTTGAGAATTTTAACTTCAAATCATATAGCGAGGTTTCGTATTATTTAGATCCAAGAAAAGACATATGACAAGGTTGTTTCCAATACAAATGATAAAACCAATCTGTTTTCATTAGAATTAACATTAGAAATAATTAGAATGTTCCTGATTTTCCGTTTATATTACCGATGGAAGATGTACATGTAAAACCGCTCTAATCCGGCTGAAACGTCGATATATGCAATAAAAACCGAACTTCTCCCCTTTTCAATATCCTACTCAGTATTTTAACAAGAAACAAATAGTTGATTGAAAATGAAGTATTTATGGTTAATTTCCAATCAATTATGTGTTTGCATCATTTTTATCGTATATATAATGAATTAATACCCATAAACTGAAAATTCACAGAAACGTGGAAAAACGGCAAAATATTGCCTAATTCGATGATATTTTGTTTAAATCACATGGAGGAAAAGGGGATGGTAAACGTCAAAATATTGCTAAATGCGAAGATTTTTCGTACGAAACAAAATGCAAGAAAACTTGCTTAAAATGCAATATTATGCGACATTCTGAGATTTCAAGGCCAAATCACATATCGTGATACTACATGAAATAGTATCGAAATATTGGTAAAAATGAATATATTTACGTAATATCAAACTACATGAAAAACGTGAAAAAAGTCGGTATTTAACCATTTATGAGAATTTTACCTTCAAATCATAGAGCGAGGTTTCGTATTATTTAGATCCAAGAAAAGACATATGACAATGTTGTTTCCAATACAAATGATAAAAACCAATGTGTTTTCATTAGAATTAATTAAAATGTTCCTGATTTTTCGTTAATATTACCGATGGAAGATGTACACGAAAACCGCTCTATTCCGGCTGAAATGTCGATATATGCAATAAAAACAGAACTTCTCCCCTTTTCAATATCTTACTCAGTATTTTAACGAGAAACAAATAGTTGATTGAAAATGAAGTATTTAAGGTTATTATCTAATCAATTATGTGTTTGCATCATTTTTATCGTATATATAATGAATTAATACCCATAAACTGAAAATTCACAAAAACGTGGAAAAACGGCAAAATATTGCCTAATTCGATGATATTTTGTTTTAATAACATGAAGGAAAAGGAGATAATAAACGTCAAAATATTGCTAAATTCGATGATTTTTCGTTCGAAACAAAATACAAGAAAACTTGCTTCAAATGCAATATTATGCGACATTCTGAGATTTCAAGGCCAAATCACATAT
Organism: Procambarus clarkii; assembly: GCF_040958095.1. Classification (NCBI taxonomy): domain Eukaryota; kingdom Metazoa; phylum Arthropoda; class Malacostraca; order Decapoda; family Cambaridae; genus Procambarus; species Procambarus clarkii. The sequence continues at coordinate 26,981,269 of NC_091226.1, read as the reverse complement.
CGTGATACTACATGAAATAGTATCGAAATATTGGTGAAAATGAATATATTTACGTAATGTCAAACTACATGAAAAACGTGAAAAAAGTCACTATTTAGCCATATTTGAGGATTTTAACTTCAAATCGTAGAGCGAGGTTTCGTATTATTTAAATCCAAGAAAAGACATATGACAAGGTTGTATCCAATACAAATGATAAAACCAATCTGTTTTCATTAGAATTAACATTAGAATTAATTAGAATGTTCCTGATTTTCCGTTTATATTACCGATGGAAGATGTAAACGTAAAACCGCTCAAATCCGGCTGAAACATCGATATATGCAATAAAAACCGAACTTCTCCCCTTTTCAATATCCTACTCAGTATTTTAACGAGAAACAAATAGTTGATCGAAAATGAAGTATTTAAGGTTAATTTCCAATCAATTATGTGTTTGCAAAATTTTTATTGTATATTTAATGAATTAATACCGAAAGACTGAAAATTCACAAAAACGTGGAAAAACGGCAAAATATTGCCTAATTCGATGATATTTTGTTTAAATCACATGAAGGAAAAGAAGATGATAAACGTCAAAATATTGCTAAATTCGATGATTTTTCGTACGAAACAAAATGTAAGAAAACTTGCTTAAAATGCAATATTATGCAAAATTCTGAGATTTGAAGGCCAAATCACATATCGTGATACTACATGAAATAGTATCGAAATATTGGTATAAACGAATATATTTACGTAAAATCACACTACTTGAAAAACGTGAAAAAAGTCACTATTTTACCATATATGAGGATTTTAACTTCAAATCATAGAGCGAGGTTTCGTATTAATTAGATCCAAGAAAAGACATATGACAATGTTGTTTCCAATACAAATGATAAAAACCAATGTGTTTTCATTAGAATTAACTAAAATGTTCCTGATTTTCCGTTTATATTACCGATGGAAGATGTACACGAAAACCGCTCTATTCCGGCTGAAACGTCGATATATGCAATAAAAACAGAACTTCTCCCCTTTTCAATATCCTACTCAGTATTTTAACGAGAAACAAATAGTTGATTGAAAATGAAGTATTTAAGGTTATTATCTAATCAATTATGTGTTTGCATCATTTTTATCGTATATATAATGAATTAATACCCATAAACTTAAAATTCACAGAAACGTGGAAAAACGGCAAAATATTGCCTAATTCGATGATATTTTGTTTAAATCACATGAAGGAAAAGGGGGGATGATAAACGTCAAAATATTGCTAAATTCGATGATTTTTCGTACGAAACAAAATGCAAGAAAACTTGCTTAAAATGTAATATTTTGCGACATTCTGAGAGTTCAAGGCCAAATCACATATCGTGATACTACATGAAACAGTATCGAAATATTGGTAAAAAATGAATATATTTACGTAATGTCAAACTACATGAAAAACGTGAAAAAAGTCACTATTTAACCATATATGAGAATTTTAACTTCAAATCATATAGCGAGGTTTCGTATTTTTTAGATCCAAGAAAAGACATATGACAAGGTTGTTTCCAATACAAATGATAAAACCAATCTGTTTTCATTAGAATTAACATTAGAATTAATTAGAATGTTCCTGATTTTCCGTTTATATTACCGATGGAAGATGTACATGTAAAACCGCTCTAATCCGGCTGAAACGTCGATATATGCAATAAAAACCGAACTTCTCCCCTTTTCAATATCCTACTCAGTATTTTAACAAGAAACAAATAGTTGATTGAAAATGAAGTATTTAAGGTTAATTTCCAATCAATTATGTGTTTGCATCATTTTTATCGTATATGTAATGAATTAATACCCATAAACTGAAAATTCACAGAAACGTGGAAAAACGGCAAAATATTGCCTAATTCGATGATATTTTGTTTAAATCACATGGAGGAAAAGGGGGATGATAAACGTCAAAATATTGCTAAATTCGAAAATTTTTCGTACGAAACAAAATGCAAGAAAACTTGCTTAAAATGCAATATTATGCGAAATTCTGAGATTTGAAGGCCTAATCACATATCGTGATACTACATGAAATAGTATCGACATATTGGTATAAACGAATATATTTACGTAAAATCACACTACTTGAAAAACGTGAAAAAATTCACTATTTTACCATATATGAGGATTTTAACTTCAAATCATAGAGCGAGGTTTCGTATTATTTAGATCCAAGAAAAGACATATGACAAGGTTGTATCCAATACAAATGATAAAACCAATCTGTTTTCATTAGAATTAACATTAGAATTAATTAGAATGTTCCTGATTTTCCGTTTATATTACCGATGGAAGATGTAAACGTAAAACCGCTCAAATCCGGCTGAAACGTCGATATATGCAATAAAAACCGAACTTCTCCCCTTTTCAATATCCTACTCAGTATTTTAACGAGAAACAAATAGTTGATCGAAAATGAAGTATTTAAGGTTAATTTCCAATCAATTATGTGTTTGCATCATTTTTATTGTATATTTATTGAATTAATACCGAAAGACTGAAAATTCACAAAAACGTGGAAAAACGGCAAAATATTGCCTAATTCGATGATATTTTGTTTAAATCACATTAAGGAAAAGGAGATGATAAACGTCAAAATATTGCTAAATTCGATGATTTTTCGTACGAAACAAAATGCAAGAAAACTTGCTTAAAATGCAATATTATGCGAAATTCTGAGATTTGAAGGCCAAATCACATATCGTGATACTACATGAAATAGTATCGAAATATTGGTATAAACAAATATATTTACGTAAAATCACACTACCTGAAAAACGTGAAAAAGTCACTATTTTACCATATATGAGGATTTTAACTTCAAATCATAGAGCGAGGTTTCGTATTATTTAGATCCAAGAAAAGACATATGACAATGTTGTTTCCAATACAAATGATAAAAACCAATGTGTTTTCATTAGAATTAACTAAAATGTTCCTGATTTTCCGTTTATATTACTGATGGAAGATGTACACGAAAACCGCTCTATTCCGGCTGAAACGTCGATATATGCAATAAAAACAGAACTTCTCCCCTTTTCAATATCCTACTCAGTATTTTAACGAGAAACAAATAGTTGATTGAAAATTAAGTATTTAAGGTTATTATCTAATCAATTATGTGTTTGCATCATTTTTATCGTATATATAATGAATTAATACCCATAAACTTAAAATTCACAGAAACGTGGAAAAACGGCAAAATATTGCCTAATTCGATGATATTTTGTTTAAATCACATGAAGGAAAAGGGGGGATGATAAACGTCAAAATATTGCTAAATTCGATGATTTTTCGTACGAAACAAAATGCAAGAAAACTTGCTTAAAATGTAATATTTTGCGACATTCTAAGATTTCAAGGCCAAATCACATATCGTGATACTACATGAAACAGTATCGAAATATTGGTAAAAAATGAATATATTTACGTAATGTCAAACTACATGAAAAACGTGAAAAAAGTCACTATTTAACCATATATGAGAATTTTAACTTCAAATCATATAGCGAGGTTTCGTATTTTTTAGATCCAAGAAAAGACATATGACAAGGTTGTTTCCAATACAAATGATAAAACCAATCTGTTTTCATTAGAATTAACATTAGAATTAATTATAATGTTCCTGATTTTCCGTTTATATTACCGATGGAAGATGTACATGTAAAACCGCTCTAATCCGGCTGAAACGTCGATATATGCAATAAAAACCGAACTTCTCCCCTTTTCAATATCCTACTCAGTATTTTAACAAGAAACAAATAGTTGATTGAAAATGAAGTATTTAAGGTTAATTTCCAATCAATTATGTGTTTGCATCATTTTTATCGTATATATAATGAATTAATACCCATAAACTGAAAATTCACAGAAACGTGGAAAAACGGCAAAATATTGCCTAATTCGATGATATTTTGTTTAAATCACATGGAGGAAAAGGGGGATGATAAACGTCAAAATATTGCTAAATTCGAAGATTTTTCGTACGAAACAAAATGCAAGAAAACTTGCTTAAAATGCAATATTATGCGACATTCTGAGATTTAAAGGCCAAATCACATATCGTGATACTACATGAAATAGTATCGAAATATTGGTAAAAATGAATATATTTACGTAATATCAAACTACATGAAAAACGTGAAAAAAGTCGCTATTTAACCATATATGAGAATTTTAACTTCAAATCATAGAGCGAGGTTTCGTATTATTTAGATCCAAGAAAAGACATATGACAATGTTGTTTCCAATACAAATGATAAAAACCAATGTGTTTTCATTAGAATTAATTAAAATGTTCCTGATTTTCCGTTAATATTACCGATGGAAGATGTACACGAAAACCGCTCTATTCCGGCTGAAATGTCGATATATGCAATAAAAACAGAACTTCTCCCCTTTTCAATATCTTACTCAGTATTTTAACGAGAAACAAATAGTTGATTGAAAATGAAGTATTTAAGGTTATTATCTAATCAATTATGTGTTTGCATCATTTTTATCGTATATATAATGAATTAATACCCATAAACTGAAAATTCACAAAAACGTGGAAAAACGGCAAAATATTGCCTAATTCGATGATATTTTGTTTTAATAACATGAAGGAAAAGGAGATAATAAACGTCAAAATATTGCTAAATTCGATGATTTTTCGTTCGAAACAAAATACAAGAAAACTTGCTTCAAATGCAATATTATGCGACATTCTGAGATTTCAAGGCCAAATCACATATCGTGATACTACATGAAATAGTATCGAAATATTGGTGAAAATGAATATATTTACGTAATATCAAACTACATGAAAACGTGAAAAAAGTCGCTATTTAACCAAATATGAGAATTTTAACTTCAAATCATAGAGCGAGGTTTCGTATTATTTAGATCCAAGAAAAGACATATGACAATGTTATTTCCAATACAAATGATAAAAACCAATGTGTTTTCATTAGAATTAATTAAAATGTTCCTGATTTTCCGTTAATATTACCGATGGAAGATGTACACGAAAACCGCTCTATTCCGGCTGAAATGTCGATATATGCAATAAAAACAGAACTTCTCCGCTTTTCAATATCTTACTCAGTATTTTAACGAGAAACAAATAGTTGATTGAAAATGAAGTATTTAAGGTTATTATCTAATCAATTATGTGTTTGCATCATTTTTATCGTATATATAATGAATTAATACCCATAAACTGAAAATTCACAAAAACGTGGAAAAACGGCAAAATATTGCCTAATTCGATGATATTTTGTTTTAATAACATGAAGGAAAAGGAGATAATAAACGTCAAAATATTGCTAAATTCGATGATTTTTCGTTCGAAACAAAATACAAGAAAACTTGCTTCAAATGCAATATTAGGCGACATTCTGAGATTTCAAGGCCAAATCACATATCGTGATACTACATGAAATAGTATCGAAATATTGGTGAAAATGAATATATTTACGTAATATCAAACTACATGAAAACGTGAAAAAAGTCGCTATTTAACCATATATGAGAATTTTAACTTCAAATCATAGAGCGAGGTTTCGTATTATTTAGATCCAAGAAAAGACATATGACAATGTTGTTTCCAATACAAATGATAAAAACCAATGTGTTTTCTTTAGAATTAATTAAAATGTTCCTGATTTTCCGTTAATATTACCGATGGAAGATGTACACGAAAACCGCTCTATTCCGGCTGAAATGTCGATATATGCAATAAAAACAGAACTTCTCCGCTTTTCAATATCTTACTCAGTATTTTAACGAGAAACAAATAGTTGATTGAAAATGAAGTATTTAAGGTTATTATCTAATCAATTATGTGTTTGCATCATTTTTATCGTATATATAATGAATTAATACCCATAAACTGAAAATTCACAAAAACGTGGAAAAACGGCAAAATATTGCCTAATTCGATGATATTTTGTTTTAATAACATGAAGGAAAAGGAGATAATAAACGTCAAAATATTGCTAAATTCGATGATTTTTCGTTCGAAACAAAATACAAGAAAACTTGCTTCAAATGCAATATTATGCGACATTCTGAGATTTCAAGGCCAAATCACATATCGTGATACTACATGAAATAGTATCGAAATATTGGTGAAAATGAATATATTTACGTAATGTCAAACTACATGAAAAACGTGAAAAAAGTCACTATTTAACCATATTTGAGGATTTTAACTTCAAATCATAGAGCGAGGTTTCGTATTATTTAGATCCAAGAAAAGACATATGACAAGGTTGTATCCAATACAAATGATAAAACCAATCTGTTTTCATTAGAATTAACATTAGAATTAATTAGAATGTTCCTGATTTTCCGTTTATATTACCGATGGAAGATGTAAACGTAAAACCGCTCAAATCCGGCTGAAACGTCGATATATGCAATAAAAACCGAACTTCTCCCCTTTTCAATATCCTACTCAGTATTTTAACGAGAAACAAATAGTTGATCGAAAATGAAGTATTTAAGGTTAATTTCCAATCAAATATGTGTTTGCATCATTTTTATTGTATATTTAATGAATTAATACCGAAAGACTGAAAATTCACAAAAACGTGGAAAAACGGCAAAATATTGCCTAATTCGATGATATTTTGTTTAAATCACATGAAGGAAAAAGAGATGATAAACGTCAAAATATTGCTAAATTCGATGATTTTTCGTACGAAACAAAATGCAAGAAAACTTGCTTAAAATGCAATATTATGCGAAATTCTGAGATTTGAAGGCCAAATCACATATCGTGATACTACATGAAATAGTATCGACATATTGGTATAAACGAATATATTTACGTAAAATAACACTACTTGAAAAACGTGAAAAAGTCACTATTTTACCATATATGAGGATTTTAACTTCAAATCATAGAGCGAGGTTTCGTATTATTTAGATCCAAGAAAAGACATATGACAATGTTGTTTCCAATACAAATGATAAAAACCAATGTGTTTTCATTAGAATTAACTAAAATGTTCCTGATTTTCCGTTTATATTACCGATGGAAGATGTACAAGAAAACCGCTCTATTCCGGCTGAAACGTCAATATATGCAATAACAACAGAACTTCTCCCCTTTTCAATATCCTACTCAGTATTTTAACGAGAAACAAATATTTGATTGAAAATGAAGTATTTAAGGTTATTATCTAATCAATTATGTGTTTGCATCATTTTTATCGTATATATAATGAATTATTACCCATAAACTGAAAATTCACAGAAACGTGGAAAAACGGCAAAATATTGCCTAATTCGATGATATTTTGTTTAAATCACATGAAGGAAAAGGGTGGATGATAAACGTCAAAATATTGCTAAATTCGATGATTTTTCGTACGAAACAAAATGCAAGAAAACTTGCTTAAAATGCAATATTATGCGGCATTCTGAGATTTCAAGGCCAAATCACATATCGTGATACTACATGAAACAGTATCGAAATATTGGTAAAAAATGAATATATTTACGTAATGTCAAACTACATGAAAAACGTGAAAAAAGTCGCTATTTAACCATATATGAGGATTTTAACTTCAAATCATAGAGCGAGGTTTCGTATTACTTAGATCCAAGAAAAGACATATGACAATGTTGTTTCCAATACAAATGATAAAAACCAATGTGTTTTCATTAGAATTAATTAAAATGTTCCTGATTTTCCGTTAATATTACCGATGGAAGATGTACACGAAAACCGCTCTATTCCGGCTGAAATGTCGATATATGCAATAAAAACAGAACTTCTCCCCTTTTCAATATCTTACTCAGTATTTTAACGAGGAACAAATAGTTGATTGAAAATGAAGTATTTAAGGTTATTATCTAATCAATTATGTGTTTGCATCATTTTTATCGTATATATAATGAATTAATACCCATAAACTGAAAATTCACAAAAACGTGGAAAAACGGCAAAATATTGCCTAATTCGATGATATTTTGTTTTAATAACATGAAGAAAAGGAGTTAATAAACGTCAAAATATTGCTAAATTCGATGATTTTTCGTTCGAAACAAAATACAAGAAAACTTGCTTCAAATGCAATATTATGCGACATTCTGAGATTTCAAGGCCAAATCACATATCGTGATACTACATGAAATAGTATCGAAATATTGGTGAAAATGAATATATTTACGTAATGTCAAACTACATGAAAAACGTGAAAAAAGTCACTATTTAACCATATTTGAGGATTTTAACTTCAAATCATAGAGCGAGGTTTCGTATTATTTAGATCCAAGAAAAGACATATGACAAGGTTGTATCCAATACAAATGATAAAACCAATCTGTTTTCATTAGAATTAACATTAGAATTAATTAGAATGTTCCTGATTTTCCGTTTATATTACCGATGGAAGATGTAAACGTAAAACCGCTCAAATCCGGCTGAAACGTCGATATATGCAATAAAAACCGAACTTCTCCCCTTTTCAATATCCTACTCAGTATTTTAACGAGAAACAAATAGTTGATCGAAAATGAAGTATTTAAGGTTAATTTCCAATCAATTATGTGTTTGCATCATTTTTATTGAATATTTAATGAATTAATACCGAAAGACTGAAAATTCACAAAAACGTGGAAAAACGGCAAAATATTGCCTAATTCGATGATATTTTGTTTAAATCACATGAAGGAAAAGGAGATGATAAACGTCAAAATATTGCTAAATTCGATGATTTTTCGTACGAAACAAAATGCAAGAAAACTTGCTTAAAATGCAATATTATGCGAAATTCTGAGATTTGAAGGCCAAATCACATATCGTGATACTACATGAAATAGTATCGAAATATTGGTATAAACAAATATATTTACGTAAAATCACACTACCTGAAAAACGTGAAAAAAGTCACTATTTTACCATATATGAGGATTTTAACTTCAAATCATAGAGCGAGGTTTCGTATTATTTAGATCCAAGAAAAGACATATGACAATGTTGTTTCCAATACAAATGATAAAAACCAATGTGTTTTCATTAGAATTAACTAAAATGTTCCTGATTTTCCGTTTATATTACTGATGGAAGATGTACACGAAAACCGCTCTATTCCGGCTGAAACGTCGATATATGCAATAAAAACAGAACTTCTCCCCTTTTCAATATCCTACTCAGTATTTTAACGATAAACAAATAGTTGATTGAAAATGAAGTATTTAAGGTTATTATCTAATCAATTATGTGTTTGCATCATTTTTATCGTATATATAATGAATTAATACCCATAAACTTAAAATTCACAGAAACGTGTAAAAACGGCAAAATATTGCCTAATTCGATGATATTTTGTTTAAATCACATGAAGGAAAAGGGGGGATGATGAACGTCAAAATATTGCTAAATTCGATGATTTTTCGTACGAAACAAAATGCAAGAAAACTTGCTTAAAATGCAATATTTTGCGACATTCTGAGATTTCAAGGCCAAATCACATATCGTGATACTACATGAAACAGTATCGAAATATTGGAAAAAAATGAATATATTTACGTAATGTCAAACTACATGAAAAACGTGAAAAAAGTCGTTTAGTTTAACCAAGTTTAACCAAAAAGTTTAACCATATTTGAGGATTTTAACTTCAAATCATATAGCAAGGTTTCGTATTATTTAGATCCAAGAAAAGACATATGACAAGGTTGTTTCCAATACATATGATAAAACCAATCTGTTGTCATTAGAATTAACATTAGAATTAATTAGAATGTTCCTGATTTTCCGTTTATATTACCGATGGAAGATGTACATGTAAAACCGCTCTAATCCGGCTGAAACGTCGATATATGCAATAAAAACCGAACTTCTCCCCTTTTCAATATCCTACTCAGTATTTTAACAAGAAACAAATAGTTGATTGAAAATGAAGTATTTAAGGTTAATTTCCAATCAATTATGTGTTTGCATCATTTTTATCGTATATATAATGAATTAATACCCATAAACTGAAAATTCACAGAAACGTGGAAAAACGGCAAAATATTGCCTAATTCGATGATATTTTGTTTAAATCACATGAAGGAAAAGGAGATGATAAACGTCAAAATATTGCTAAATTCGATGATTTTTAGTACGAAACAAAATGCAAGAAAACTTGCTTAAAATGCAATATTCTGCGAAATTCTGAGATTTGAAGGCCAAATCACATATCGTGATACTACATGAAATAGTATCGAAATACTGGTACAAACGAATATATTTACGTAAAATCACACTACCTGAAAAACGTGAAAAAAGTCACTATTTTACCATATATGAGGATTTTAACTTCAAATCATAGAGCGAGGTTTCGTATTATTTAGATCCAAGAAAAGACATATGACAATGTTGTTTCCAATACAAATGATAAAAACCAATGTGTTTTCATTAGAATTAACTAAAATGTTCCTGATTTTCCGTTTATATTACCGATGGAACATGTACACGAAAACCGCTCTATTCCGGCTGAAACGTCGATATATGCAATAAAAACAGAACTTCTCCCCTTTTCAATATCCTACTCAGTATTTTAACGAGAAACAAATAGTTGATTGAAAATGAAGTATTTAAGGTTATTATCTAATCAATTATGTGTTTGCATCATTTTTATCGTATATATAATGAATTAATACCCATAAACTGAAAATTCACAAAAACGTGGAAAAACGGCAAAATATTGCCTAATTCGATCATATTTTGTTTAAATCACATGGAGGAAAAGGGGGATGATAAACGTCAAAATATTGCTAAATTCGAAGATTTTTCGTACGAAACAAAATGCAAGAAAACTTGCTTAAAATGCAATATTATGCGACATTCTGAGATTTCAAGGCCAAATCACATATCGTGATACTACATGAAATAGTATCGAAATATTGGTAAAAATGAATATATTTACGTAATATCAAACTACATGAAAAACGTGAAAAAAGTCGCTATTTAACCATATATGAGGATTTTAACTTCAAATCATAGAGCGAGGTTTCGTATTATTTAGATCCAAGAAAAGACATATGACAATGTTGTTTCCAATACAAATGATAAAAACCAATGTGTTTTCATTAGAATTAATTAAAATGTTCCTGATTTACCGTTAATATTACCGATGGAAGATGAACACGAAAACCGCTCTATTCCGGCTGAAATGTCGATATATGCAATAAAAACAGAACTTCTCCCCTTTTCAATATCTTACTCAGTATTTTAACGAGAAACAAATAGTTGATTGAAAATGAAGTATTTAATACTATTTAATAATAGTATTTAGGTTATTATCTAATCAATTATGTGTTTGCATCATTTTTATCGTATATATAATGAATTAATACCCATAAACTGAAAATTCACAAAAACGTGGAAAAACGGCAAAATATTGCCTAATTCGATGATATTTTGTTTTAATAACCATGAAGGAAAAGGAGATAATAAACGTCAAAATATTGCTAAATTCGATGATTTTTCGTTCGAAACAAAATACAAGAAAACTTGCTTAAAATGCAATATTATGCGACATTCTGAGATTTCAAGGCCAAATCACATATCGTGATACTCCATGAAATAATATCGAAATATTGGTAAAAAAGAATATATATTTTCATGTCAAACTACATGAAAAACGTGAAAAAAGTCACTATTTAACCATATTTGAGGATTTTAACTTCAAATCATATAGCGAGGTTGCGTATTATTTAGATCCAAGAAAAAACATATGACAAGGTTGTTTCCAATACAAATGATAAAACCAATCTGTTTTCATTAGAATTAACATTAGAATTAATTAGAATGTTCCTGATTTTCCGTTTATATTACCGATGGAAGATGTACATGTAAAACCGCTCTAATCCGGCTGAAACGTCGATATATGTAATAAAAACCGAACTTCTCCCCTTTTCAATATCCTACTCAGTATTTTAACAAGAAACAAATAGTTGATTGAAAATGAAGTATTTAAGGTTATTATCTAATCAATTATGTGTTTGCATCATTTTTATCGTATATATAATGAATTAATACCCATAAACTTAAAATTCACAGAAACGTGGAAAAACGGCAAAATATTGCCTAATTCAATGATATTTTGTTTAAATCACATGGAGGAAAAGGGGGATGATAAACGTCAAAATATTGCTAAATTCGAAGATTTTTCGTACGAAACAAAATGCAAGAAAACTTGCTTAAAATGCAATATTATGCGACATTCTGAGATTTCAAGGCCAAATCACATATCGTGATACTACAAGAAATAGTATCGAAATATTGGTAAAAATGAATATATTTACGTAATGTCAACCTACATGAAAAACGTGAAAAAAGTAACTATTTAACCATATTTGAGGATTTTAACTTCAAATCATAGAGCGAGGTTTCGTATTATTTAGATCCAAGAAAAGACATATGACAAGGTTGTATCCAATACAAATGATAAAACCAATCTGTTTTCATTAGAATTAACATTAGAATTAATTAGAATGTTCCTGATTTTCCGTTTATATTACCGATGGAAAACGTAAAACCGCTCAAATCCAGCTGAAACGTCGATATATGCAATAAAAACCGAACTTCTCCCCTTTTCAATATCCTACTCAGTATTTTAACGAGAAACAAATAGTTGATTGAAAATAAAGTATTAAAGGTTAATTTCCAATCAATTATGTGTTTGCATCATTTTTATCGTATATATAATGAATTAATACCCATAAACTGAAAATTCACAGAAACGTGGAAAAATGGCAAAATATTGCCTAATTCGATGATATATTGTTTAAATCACATAGAGGAAAAGGGGGATGATAAACGTCAAAATATTGCTAAATTCGAAGATTTTTCGTACGAAACAAAATGCAAGAAAACTTGCTTAAAATGCAATATTATGCGACATTCTGAGATTTCAAGGCCAAATCACATATCGTGATACACCATGAAATAATATCGAAATATTGGTAAAAAAGAATATATATTTTCATGTCAAACTACATGAAAAACGTGAAAAAAGTCACTATTTAACCATATTTGAGGATTTTAACTTCAAATCATATAGCGAGGTTGCGTATTATTTAGATCCAAGAAAAAACATATGACAAGGTTGTTTCCAATACAAATGATAAAACCAATCTGTTTTCATTAGAATTAACATTAGAATTAATTAGAATGTTCCTGATTTTCCGTTTATATTACCGATGGAAGATGTACATGTAAAACCGCTCTAATCCGGCTGAAACGTCGATATATGTAATAAAAACCGAACTTCTCCCCTTTTCAATATCCTACTCAGTATTTTAACAAGAAACAAATAGTTGATTGAAAATGAAGTATTTAAGGTTATTATCTAATCAATTATGTGTTTGCATCATTTTTATCGTATATATAATGAATTAATACCCATAAACTTAAAATTCACAGAAACGTGGAAAAACGGCAAAATATTGCCTAATTCGATGATATTTTGTTTAAATCACATGAAGGAAAAGGAGATGATAAACGTCAAAATATTGCTAAATTCGATGATTTTTAGTACGAAACAAAATGCAAGAAAACTTGCTTAAAATGCAATATTATGCGACATTCTGAGATTTCAAGGTCAAATCACATATCGTGATACTACATGAAATAGTATCGAAATATTGGTAAAAATGAATATATTTACGTAAAATCACACTACTTGAAAAACGTGAAAAAGTCACTATTTAACCATATATGAGGATTTTAACTTCAAATCATAGAGCGAGGTTGCGTATTATTTAGATCCAAGAAAAGACATATGACAATGTTGTTTCCAATACAAATGATAAAAACCAATGTGTTTTCATTAGAATTAATTAAAATGTTCCTGATTTACCGTTAATATTACCGATGGAAGATGTACACGAAAACCGCTCTATTCCGGCTGAAATGTCGATATATGCAATAAAAACAGAACTTCTCCCCTTTTCAATATCTTACTCAGTATTTTAACGAGAAACAAATAGTTGATTGAAAATGAAGTATTTAAGGTTATTATCTAATCAATTATGTGTTTGCATCATTTTTATCGTATATATAATGAATTAATACCCATAAACTGAAAATTCACAAAAACGTGGAAAAACGGCAAAATATTGCCTAATCCGATGATATTTTGTTTTAATAACATGAAGGAAAAGGAGATAATAAACGTCAAAATATTGCTAAATTCGATGATTTTTCGTTCGAAACAAAATACAAGAAAACTTGCTTCAAATGCAATATTATGCGACATTCTGAAATTTCAAGGCCAAATCACATATCGTGATACTACATGAAATAGTATCGAAATATTGGTGAAAATGAATATATTTACGTAATGTCAAACTACATGAAAAACGTGAAAAAAGTCACTATTTAACCATATTTGAGGATTTTAACTTCAAATCGTAGAGCGAGGTTTCGTATTATTTACATCCAAGAAAAGACATATGACAAGGTTGTATCCAATACAAATGATAAAACCAATCTGTTTTCATTAGAATTAACATTAGAATTAATTAGAATGTTCCTGATTTTCCGTTTATAATACCGATGGAAGATGTAAACGTAAAACCGCTCAAATCCGGCTGAAACGTCGATATATGCAATAAAAACCGAACTTCTCCCCTTTTCAATATCCTACTCAGTATTTTAACAAGAAACAAATAGTTGATTGAAAATGAAGTATTTAAGGTTAATTTCCAATCAATTATGTGTTTGCATCATTTTTATCGTATATATAATGAATTAATACCGAAATACTGAAAATTCACAAAAACGTGGAAAAACGGCAAAATATTGCCTAATTCGATGATATTTTGTTTAAATCACATGAAGGAAAAGGAGATGATAAACGTCAAAATATTGCTAAATTCGATGATTTTTAGTACGAAACAAAATGCAAGAAAACTTGCTTAAAATGCAATATTCTGCGAAATTCTGAGATTTGAAGGCCAAATCACATATCGTGATACTACATGAAATAGTATCGAAATACTGGTACAAACGAATATATTTACGTAAAATCACACTACCTGAAAAACGTGAAAAAAGTCACTATTTTACTATATATGAGGATTTTAACTTCAAATCATAGAGCGAGGTTTCGTATTATTTAGATCCAAGAAAAGACATATGACAATGTTGTTTCCAATACAAATGATAAAAACCAATGTGTTTTCATTAGAATTAACTAAAATGTTCCTGATTTTCCGTTTATATTACCGATGGAACATGTACACGAAAACCGCTCTATTCCGGCTGAAACGTCGATATATGCAATAAAAACAGAACTTCTCCATTTTTCAATATCCTACTCAGTATTTTAACGAGAAACAAATAGTTGATTGAAAATGAAGTATTTAAGGTTATTATCTAATCAATTATGTGTTTGCATCATTTTTATCGTATATATTATTAATACCCATAAACTTAAAATTCACAGAAACGTGGAAAAACGGCAAAATATTGCCTAATTCGATGATATTTTGTTTTAATCACATGAAGGAAAAGGGGGGATGATAAACGTCAAAATATTGCTAAATTCGATGATTTTTCGTACGAAACAAAATGCAAGAAAACTTGCTTAAAATGCAATATTTTGCGACATTCTGAGATTTCAAGGCCAAATCACATATCGTGATACTACATGAAATAGTATCGAAATATTGGTAAAAATGAATATATTTACGTAATATCAAACTACATGAAAAACGTGAAAAAAGTCGCTATTTAACCATATATGAGGATTTTAACTTCAGATCATAGAGCGAGGTTTCGTATTATTTAGATCCAAGAAAAGACATGACAAGGTTGTATCCAATACAAATGATAAATCCAATCTGTTTTCATTAGAATTAACATTAGAATTAATTAGAATGTTCCTGTTTTTCCGTTTATATTACCGATGGAAGATGTAAACGTAAAACCGCTCAAATCCGGCTGAAACGTCGATATATGCAATAAAAACCGAACTTCTCCCCTTTTCAATATCCTACTCGTTATTTTAACGAGAAACAAATAGTTGATTGAAAATAAAGTATTTAAGGTTAATTTCCAATCAATTATGTGTTTGCATCATTTTTATCGTATATATAATGAATTAATACCCATAAACTGAAAATTCACAGAAACGTGGAAAAACGGCAAAATATTGCCTAATTCGATGATATTTTGTTTAAATCACACGGAGGAAATGGGGGATGATAAACGTCAAAATATTGCTAAATTCGAAGATTTTTCGTACGAAACAAAATGCAAGAAAACTCGCTTAAAATGCAATATTATGCGACATTCTGAGATTTCAAGGCCAAATCACATATCGTGATACTACATGAAATAGTATCGAAATATTGGTAAAAATGAATATATTTACGTAATGTCAACCTACATGAAAAACGTGAAAAAAGTAACTATTTAACCATATTTGAGGATTTTAACTTCAAATCATAGAGCGAGGTTTCGTATTATTTAGATCCAAGAAAAGACATATGACAAGGTTGTATCCAATACAAATGATAAAACCAATCTGTTTTCATTAGAATTAACATTAGAATTAATTAGAATGTTCCTGATTTTCCGTTTATATTACCGATGGAAAACGTAAAACCGCTCAAATCCAGCTGAAACGTCGATATATGCAATAAAAACCGAACTTCTCCCCTTTTCAATATCCTACTCAGTATTTTAACGAGAAACAAATAGTTGATTGAAAATAAAGTATTTAAGGTTAATTTCCAATCAATTATGTGTTTGCATCATTTTTATCGTATATATAATGAATTAATACCCATAAACTGAAAATTCACAGAAACGTGGAAAAATGGCAAAATATTGCCTAATTCGATGATATATTGTTTAAATCACATAGAGGAAAAGGGGGATGATAAACGTCAAAATATTGCTAAATTCGAAGATTTTTCGTACGAAACAAAATGCAAGAAAACTTGCTTAAAATGCAATATTATGCGACATTCTGAGATTTCAAGGCCAAATCACATATCGTGATATTCCATGAAATAATATCGAAATATTGGTAAAAAAGAATATATATTTTCATGTCAAACTACATGAAAAACGTGAAAAAAGTCACTATTTAACCATATTTGAGGATTTTAACTTCAAATCATATAGCGAGGTTGCGTATTATTTAGTTCCAAGAAAAAACATATGACAAGGTTGTTTCCAATACAAATGATAAAACCAATCTGTTTTCATTAGAATTAACATTAGAATTAATTAGAATGTTCCTGATTTTCCGTTTATATTACCGATGGAAGATGTACATGTAAAACCGCTCTAATCCGGCTGAAACGTCGATATATGTAATAAAAACCGAACTTCTCCCCTTTTCAATATCCTACTCAGTATTTTAACAAGAAACATATAGTTGATTGAAAATGAAGTATTTAAGGTTAATTTCCAATCAATTATGTGTTTGCATCATTTTTATTGTATATTTAATGAATTAATACCGAAAGACTGAAAATTCACAAAAACGTGGAAAAACGGCAAAATATTGCCTAATTCGATATTTTGTTTAAATCACATGAAGGAAAAGGAGATGATAAACGTCAAAATATTGCTAAATTCGATGATTTTTCGTACGAAACAAAATGCAAGAAAACTTGCTTAAAATGCAATATTATGCGAAATTCTGAGATTTGAAGGCCAAATCACATATCGTGATACTACATGAAATAGTATCGAAATATTGGTATAAACGAATATATTTACGTAAAATCACACTATCTGAAAAACGTGAAAAAAGTCACTATTTTACCATATATGAGGATTTTAACTTCAAATCATAGAGCGAGGTTTCGTATTATTTAGATCCAAGAAAAGACATATGACAATGTTGTTTCCAATACAAATGATAAAAACCAATGTGTTTTCATTAGAATTAACTAAAATGTTTCTGATTTTCCGTTAATATTACCGATGGAAGATGTACACGAAAACCGCTCTCTTCCGGCTGAAATGTCGATATATGCAATAAAAACAGAACTTCTCCCCTTTTCAATATCTTACTCAGTATTTTAACGAGAAACAAATAGTTGATTGAAAATGAAGTATTTAAGGTTATTATCTAATCAATTATGTGTTTGCATCATTTTTATCGTATATATAATGAATTAATACCCATAAACTTAAAATTCACAGAAACGTGGAAAAACGGCAAAATATTGCCTAATTCGATGATATTTTGTTTTAATAACATGAAGGAAAAGGAGATAATAAACGTCAAAATATTGCTAAATTCGATGATTTTTCGTTCGAAACAAAATACAAGAAAACTTGCTTAAAATGCAATATTTTGCGACATTCTGAGATTTCAAGGCCAAATCACATATCGTGATACTACATGAAATAGTATCGAAATATTGGTAAAAATGAATATATTTACGTAATATCAAACTACATGAAAAACGTGAAAAAAGTCGCTATTTAACCATATATGAGGATTTTAACTTCAGATCATAGAGCGAGGTTTCGTATTATTTAGATCCAAGAAAAGACATGACAAGGTTGTATCCAATACAAATGATAAATCCAATCTGTTTTCATTAGAATTAACATTAGAATTAATTAGAATGTTCCTGTTTTTCCGTTTATATTACCGATGGAAGATGTAAACGTAAAACCGCTCAAATCCGGCTGAAACGTCGATATATGCAATAAAAACCGAACTTCTCCCCTTTTCAATATCCTACTCGTTATTTTAACGAGAAACAAATAGTTGATTGAAAATAAAGTATTTAAGGTTAATTTCCAATCAATTATGTGTTTGCATCATTTTTATCGTATATATAATGAATTAATACCCATAAACTGAAAATTCACAGAAACGTGGAAAAACGGCAAAATATTGCCTAATTCGATGATATTTTGTTTAAATCACACGGAGGAAATGGGGGATGATAAACGTCAAAATATTGCTAAATTCGAAGATTTTTCGTACGAAACAAAATGCAAGAAAACTCGCTTAAAATGCAATATTATGCGACATTCTGAGATTTCAAGGCCAAATCACATATCGTGATACTACATGAAATAGTATCGAAATATTGGTAAAAATGAATATATTTACGTAATGTCAACCTTCATGAAAAACGTGAAAAAAGTAACTATTTAACCATATTTGAGGATTTTAACTTCAAATCATAGAGCGAGGTTTCGTATTATTTAGATCCAAGAAAAGACATATGACAAGGTTGTATCCAATACAAATGATAAAACCAATCTGTTTTCATTAGAATTAACATTAGAATTAATTAGAATGTTCCTGATTTTCCGTTTATATTACCGATGGAAAACGTAAAACCGCTCAAATCCAGCTGAAACGTCGATATATGCAATAAAAACCGAACTTCTCCCCTTTTCAATATCCTACTCAGTATTTTAACGAGAAACAAATAGTTGATTGAAAATAAAGTATTTAAGGTTAATTTCCAATCAATTATGTGTTTGCATCATTTTTATCGTATATATAATGAATTAATACCCATAAACTGAAAATTCACAGAAACGTGGAAAAATGGCAAAATATTGCCTAATTCGATGATATATTGTTTAAATCACATAGAGGAAAAGGGGGATGATAAACGTCAAAATATTGCTAAATTCGAAGATTTTTCGTACGAAACAAAATGCAAGAAAACTTGCTTAAAATGCAATATTATGCGACATTCTGAGATTTCAAGGCCAAATCACATATCGTGATATTCCATGAAATAATATCGAAATATTGGTAAAAAAGAATATATATTTTCATGTCAAACTACATGAAAAACGTGAAAAAAGTCACTATTTAACCATATTTGAGGATTTTAACTTCAAATCATATAGCGAGGTTGCGTATTATTTAGTTCCAAGAAAAAACATATGACAAGGTTGTTTCCAATACAAATGATAAAACCAATCTGTTTTCATTAGAATTAACATTAGAATTAATTAGAATGTTCCTGATTTTCCGTTTATATTACCGATGGAAGATGTACATGTAAAACCGCTCTAATCCGGCTGAAACGTCGATATATGTAATAAAAACCGAACTTCTCCCCTTTTCAATATCCTACTCAGTATTTTAACAAGAAACATATAGTTGATTGAAAATGAAGTATTTAAGGTTAATTTCCAATCAATTATGTGTTTGCATCATTTTTATTGTATATTTAATGAATTAATACCGAAAGACTGAAAATTCACAAAAACGTGGAAAAACGGCAAAATATTGCCTAATTCGATATTTTGTTTAAATCACATGAAGGAAAAGGAGATGATAAACGTCAAAATATTGCTAAATTCGATGATTTTTCGTACGAAACAAAATGCAAGAAAACTTGCTTAAAATGCAATATTATGCGAAATTCTGAGATTTGAAGGCCAAATCACATATCGTGATACTACATGAAATAGTATCGAAATATTGGTATAAACGAATATATTTACGTAAAATCACACTATCTGAAAAACGTGAAAAAAGTCACTATTTTACCATATATGAGGATTTTAACTTCAAATCATAGAGCGAGGTTTCGTATTATTTAGATCCAAGAAAAGACATATGACAATGTTGTTTCCAATACAAATGATAAAAACCAATGTGTTTTCATTAGAATTAACTAAAATGTTTCTGATTTTCCGTTAATATTACCGATGGAAGATGTACACGAAAACCGCTCTCTTCCGGCTGAAATGTCGATATATGCAATAAAAACAGAACTTCTCCCCTTTTCAATATCTTACTCAGTATTTTAACGAGAAACAAATAGTTGATTGAAAATGAAGTATTTAAGGTTATTATCTAATCAATTATGTGTTTGCATCATTTTTATCGTATATATAATGAATTAATACCCATAAACTTAAAATTCACAGAAACGTGGAAAAACGGCAAAATATTGCCTAATTCGATGATATTTTGTTTTAATAACATGAAGGAAAAGGAGATAATAAACGTCAAAATATTGCTAAATTCGATGATTTTTCGTTCGAAACAAAATACAAGAAAACTTGCTTCAAATGCAATATTATGCGACATTCTGAGATTTCAAGGCCAAATCACATATCGTGATACTACATGAAATAGTATCGAAATATTGGTGAAAATGAATATATTTACGTAATGTCAAACTACATGAAAAACGTGAAAAAAGTCACTATTTAACCATATTTGAGGATTTTAACTTCAAATCATAGAGCGAGGTTTCGTATTATTTAGATCCAAGAAAAGACATATGACAAGGTTGTATCCAATACAAATGATAAAACCAATCTGTTTTCATTAGAATTAACATTAGAATTAATTAGAATGTTCCTGATTTTCCGTTTATATTACCGATGGAAGATGTAAACGTAAAACCGCTCAAATCCGGCTGAAACGTCGATATATGCAATAAAAACCGAACTTCTCCCCTTTTCAATATCCTACTCAGTATTTTAACGAGAAACAAATAGTTGATCGAAAATGAAGTATTTAAGGTTAATTTCCAATCAAATATGTGTTTGCATCATTTTTATTGTATATTTAATGAATTAATACCGAAAGACTGAAAATTCACAAAAACGTGGAAAAACGGCAAAATATTGCCTAATTCGATGATATTTTGTTTAAATCAC
The DNA here is from genome assembly GCF_040958095.1 of Procambarus clarkii. Taxonomy (NCBI): domain Eukaryota; kingdom Metazoa; phylum Arthropoda; class Malacostraca; order Decapoda; family Cambaridae; genus Procambarus; species Procambarus clarkii. Next base: position 26,959,623 of record NC_091226.1, on the reverse strand, counting down.
ATGAAGGAAAAAGAGATGATAAACGTCAAAATATTGCTAAATTCGATGATTTTTCGTACGAAACAAAATGCAAGAAAACTTGCTTAAAATGCAATATTATGCGAAATTCTGAGATTTGAAGGCCAAATCACATATCGTGATACTACATGAAATAGTATCGACATATTGGTATAAACGAATATATTTACGTAAAATAACACTACTTGAAAAACGTGAAAAAGTCACTATTTTACCATATATGAGGATTTTAACTTCAAATCATAGAGCGAGGTTTCGTATTATTTAGATCCAAGAAAAGACATATGACAATGTTGTTTCCAATACAAATGATAAAAACCAATGTGTTTTCATTAGAATTAACTAAAATGTTCCTGATTTTCCGTTTATATTACCGATGGAAGATGTACAAGAAAACCGCTCTATTCCGGCTGAAACGTCAATATATGCAATAACAACAGAACTTCTCCCCTTTTCAATATCCTACTCAGTATTTTAACGAGAAACAAATATTTGATTGAAAATGAAGTATTTAAGGTTATTATCTAATCAATTATGTGTTTGCATCATTTTTATCGTATATATAATGAATTATTACCCATAAACTGAAAATTCACAGAAACGTGGAAAAACGGCAAAATATTGCCTAATTCGATGATATTTTGTTTAAATCACATGAAGGAAAAGGGTGGATGATAAACGTCAAAATATTGCTAAATTCGATGATTTTTCGTACGAAACAAAATGCAAGAAAACTTGCTTAAAATGCAATATTATGCGGCATTCTGAGATTTCAAGGCCAAATCACATATCGTGATACTACATGAAACAGTATCGAAATATTGGTAAAAAATGAATATATTTACGTAATGTCAAACTACATGAAAAACGTGAAAAAAGTCGCTATTTAACCATATATGAGGATTTTAACTTCAAATCATAGAGCGAGGTTTCGTATTACTTAGATCCAAGAAAAGACATATGACAATGTTGTTTCCAATACAAATGATAAAAACCAATGTGTTTTCATTAGAATTAATTAAAATGTTCCTGATTTTCCGTTAATATTACCGATGGAAGATGTACACGAAAACCGCTCTATTCCGGCAGAAATGTCGATATATGCAATAAAAACAGAACTTCTCCCCTTTTCAATATCTTACTCAGTATTTTAACGAGGAACAAATAGTTGATTGAAAATGAAGTATTTAAGGTTATTATCTAATCAATTATGTGTTTGCATCATTTTTATCGTATATATAATGAATTAATACCCATAAACTGAAAATTCACAAAAACGTGGAAAAACGGCAAAATATTGCCTAATTCGATGATATTTTGTTTTAATAACATGAAGAAAAGGAGTTAATAAACGTCAAAATATTGATAATTCGATGATTTTTCGTTCGAAACAAAATACAAGAAAACTTGCTTCAAATGCAATATTATGCGACATTCTGAGATTTCAAGGCCAAATCACATATCGTGATACTACATGAAATAGTATCGAAATATTGGTGAAAATGAATATATTTACGTAATGTCAAACTACATGAAAAACGTGAAAAAAGTCACTATTTAACCATATTTGAGGATTTTAACTTCAAATCATAGAGCGAGGTTTCGTATTATTTAGATCCAAGAAAAGACATATGACAAGGTTGTATCCAATACAAATGATAAAACCAATCTGTTTTCATTAGAATTAACATTAGAATTAATTAGAATGTTCCTGATTTTCCGTTTATATTACCGATGGAAGATGTAAACGTAAAACCGCTCAAATCCGGCTGAAACGTCGATATATGCAATAAAAACCGAACTTCTCCCCTTTTCAATATCCTACTCAGTATTTTAACGAGAAACAAATAGTTGATCGAAAATGAAGTATTTAAGGTTAATTTCCAATCAATTATGTGTTTGCATCATTTTTATTGAATATTTAATGAATTAATACCGAAAGACTGAAAATTCACAAAAACGTGGAAAAACGGCAAAATATTGCCTAATTCGATGATATTTTGTTTAAATCACATGAAGGAAAAGGAGATGATAAACGTCAAAATATTGCTAAATTCGATGATTTTTCGTACGAAACAAAATGCAAGAAAACTTGCTTAAAATGCAATATTATGCGAAATTCTGAGATTTGAAGGCCAAATCACATATCGTGATACTACATGAAATAGTATCGAAATATTGGTATAAACAAATATATTTACGTAAAATCACACTACCTGAAAAACGTGAAAAAAGTCACTATTTTACCATATATGAGGATTTTAACTTCAAATCATAGAGCGAGGTTTCGTATTATTTAGATCCAAGAAAAGACATATGACAATGTTGTTTCCAATACAAATGATAAAAACCAATGTGTTTTCATTAGAATTAACTAAAATGTTCCTGATTTTCCGTTTATATTACCGATGGAACATGTACACGAAAACCGCTCTATTCCGGCTGAAACGTCGATATATGCAATAAAAACAGAACTTCTCCCCTTTTCAATATCCTACTCAGTATTTTAACGAGAAACAAATAGTTGATTGAAAATGAAGTATTTAAGGTTATTATCTAATCAATTATGTGTTTGCATCATTTTTATCGTATATATAATGAATTAATACCCATAAACTGAAAATTCACAAAAACGTGGAAAAACGGCAAAATATTGCCTAATTCGATCATATTTTGTTTAAATCACATGGAGGAAAAGGGGGATGATAAACGTCAAAATATTGCTAAATTCGAAGATTTTTCGTACGAAACAAAATGCAAGAAAACTTGCTTAAAATGCAATATTATGCGACATTCTGAGATTTCAAGGCCAAATCACATATCGTGATACTACATGAAATAGTATCGAAATATTGGTAAAAATGAATATATTTACGTAATATCAAACTACATGAAAAACGTGAAAAAAGTCGCTATTTAACCATATATGAGGATTTTAACTTCAAATCATAGAGCGAGGTTTCGTATTATTTAGATCCAAGAAAAGACATATGACAATGTTGTTTCCAATACAAATGATAAAAACCAATGTGTTTTCATTAGAATTAATTAAAATGTTCCTGATTTACCGTTAATATTACCGATGGAAGATGAACACGAAAACCGCTCTATTCCGGCTGAAATGTCGATATATGCAATAAAAACAGAACTTCTCCCCTTTTCAATATCTTACTCAGTATTTTAACGAGAAACAAATAGTTGATTGAAAATGAAGTATTTAATACTATTTAATAATAGTATTTAGGTTATTATCTAATCAATTATGTGTTTGCATCATTTTTATCGTATATATAATGAATTAATACCCATAAACTGAAAATTCACAAAAACGTGGAAAAACGGCAAAATATTGCCTAATTCGATGATATTTTGTTTTAATAACCATGAAGGAAAAGGAGATAATAAACGTCAAAATATTGCTAAATTCGATGATTTTTCGTTCGAAACAAAATACAAGAAAACTTGCTTAAAATGCAATATTATGCGACATTCTGAGATTTCAAGGCCAAATCACATATCGTGATACTCCATGAAATAATATCGAAATATTGGTAAAAAAGAATATATATTTTCATGTCAAACTACATGAAAAACGTGAAAAAAGTCACTATTTAACCATATTTGAGGATTTTAACTTCAAATCATATAGCGAGGTTGCGTATTATTTAGATCCAAGAAAAAACATATGACAAGGTTGTTTCCAATACAAATGATAAAACCAATCTGTTTTCATTAGAATTAACATTAGAATTAATTAGAATGTTCCTGATTTTCCGTTTATATTACCGATGGAAGATGTACATGTAAAACCGCTCTAATCCGGCTGAAACGTCGATATATGTAATAAAAACCGAACTTCTCCCCTTTTCAATATCCTACTCAGTATTTTAACAAGAAACAAATAGTTGATTGAAAATGAAGTATTTAAGGTTATTATCTAATCAATTATGTGTTTGCATCATTTTTATCGTATATATAATGAATTAATACCCATAAACTTAAAATTCACAGAAACGTGGAAAAACGGCAAAATATTGCCTAATTCAATGATATTTTGTTTAAATCACATGGAGGAAAAGGGGGATGATAAACGTCAAAATATTGCTAAATTCGAAGATTTTTCGTACGAAACAAAATGCAAGAAAACTTGCTTAAAATGCAATATTATGCGACATTCTGAGATTTCAAGGCCAAATCACATATCGTGATACTACAAGAAATAGTATCGAAATATTGGTAAAAATGAATATATTTACGTAATGTCAACCTACATGAAAAACGTGAAAAAAGTAACTATTTAACCATATTTGAGGATTTTAACTTCAAATCATAGAGCGAGGTTTCGTATTATTTAGATCCAAGAAAAGACATATGACAAGGTTGTATCCAATACAAATGATAAAACCAATCTGTTTTCATTAGAATTAACATTAGAATTAATTAGAATGTTCCTGATTTTCCGTATATATTACCGATGGAAAACGTAAAACCGCTCAAATCCAGCTGAAACGTCGATATATGCAATAAAAACCGAACTTCTCCCCTTTTCAATATCCTACTCAGTATTTTAACGAGAAACAAATAGTTGATTGAAAATAAAGTATTAAAGGTTAATTTCCAATCAATTATGTGTTTGCATCATTTTTATCGTATATATAATGAATTAATACCCATAAACTGAAAATTCACAGAAACGTGGAAAAATGGCAAAATATTGCCTAATTCGATGATATATTGTTTAAATCACATAGAGGAAAAGGGGGATGATAAACGTCAAAATATTGCTAAATTCGAAGATTTTTCGTACGAAACAAAATGCAAGAAAACTTGCTTAAAATGCAATATTATGCGACATTCTGAGATTTCAAGGCCAAATCACATATCGTGATACACCATGAAATAATATCGAAATATTGGTAAAAAAGAATATATATTTTCATGTCAAACTACATGAAAAACGTGAAAAAAGTCACTATTTAACCATATTTGAGGATTTTAACTTCAAATCATATAGCGAGGTTGCGTATTATTTAGATCCAAGAAAAAACATATGACAAGGTTGTTTCCAATACAAATGATAAAACCAATCTGTTTTCATTAGAATTAACATTAGAATTAATTAGAATGTTCCTGATTTTCCGTTTATATTACCGATGGAAGATGTACATGTAAAACCGCTCTAATCCGGCTGAAACGTCGATATATGTAATAAAAACCGAACTTCTCCCCTTTTCAATATCCTACTCAGTATTTTAACAAGAAACAAATAGTTGATTGAAAATGAAGTATTTAAGGTTATTATCTAATCAATTATGTGTTTGCATCATTTTTATCGTATATATAATGAATTAATACCCATAAACTTAAAATTCACAGAAACGTGGAAAAACGGCAAAATATTGCCTAATTCGATGATATTTTGTTTAAATCACATGAAGGAAAAGGAGATGATAAACGTCAAAATATTGCTAAATTCGATGATTTTTAGTACGAAACAAAATGCAAGAAAACTTGCTTAAAATGCAATATTATGCGACATTCTGAGATTTCAAGGTCAAATCACATATCGTGATACTACATGAAATAGTATCGAAATATTGGTAAAAATGAATATATTTACGTAAAATCACACTACTTGAAAAACGTGAAAAAGTCACTATTTAACCATATATGAGGATTTTAACTTCAAATCATAGAGCGAGGTTGCGTATTATTTAGATCCAAGAAAAGACATATGACAATGTTGTTTCCAATACAAATGATAAAAACCAATGTGTTTTCATTAGAATTAATTAAAATGTTCCTGATTTACCGTTAATATTACCGATGGAAGATGTACACGAAAACCGCTCTATTCCGGCTGAAATGTCGATATATGCAATAAAAACAGAACTTCTCCCCTTTTCAATATCTTACTCAGTATTTTAACGAGAAACAAATAGTTGATTGAAAATGAAGTATTTAAGGTTATTATCTAATCAATTATGTGTTTGCATCATTTTTATCGTATATATAATGAATTAATACCCATAAACTGAAAATTCACAAAAACGTGGAAAAACGGCAAAATATTGCCTAATCCGATGATATTTTGTTTTAATAACATGAAGGAAAAGGAGATAATAAACGTCAAAATATTGCTAAATTCGATGATTTTTCGTTCGAAACAAAATACAAGAAAACTTGCTTCAAATGCAATATTATGCGACATTCTGAAATTTCAAGGCCAAATCACATATCGTGATACTACATGAAATAGTATCGAAATATTGGTGAAAATGAATATATTTACGTAATGTCAAACTACATGAAAAACGTGAAAAAAGTCACTATTTAACCATATTTGAGGATTTTAACTTCAAATCGTAGAGCGAGGTTTCGTATTATTTACATCCAAGAAAAGACATATGACAAGGTTGTATCCAATACAAATGATAAAACCAATCTGTTTTCATTAGAATTAACATTAGAATTAATTAGAATGTTCCTGATTTTCCGTTTATAATACCGATGGAAGATGTAAACGTAAAACCGCTCAAATCCGGCTGAAACGTCGATATATGCAATAAAAACCGAACTTCTCCCCTTTTCAATATCCTACTCAGTATTTTAACAAGAAACAAATAGTTGATTGAAAATGAAGTATTTAAGGTTAATTTCCAATCAATTATGTGTTTGCATCATTTTTATCGTATATATAATGAATTAATACCGAAATACTGAAAATTCACAAAAACGTGGAAAAACGGCAAAATATTGCCTAATTCGATGATATTTTGTTTAAATCACATGAAGGAAAAGGAGATGATAAACGTCAAAATATTGCTAAATTCGATGATTTTTAGTACGAAACAAAATGCAAGAAAACTTGCTTAAAATGCAATATTCTGCGAAATTCTGAGATTTGAAGGCCAAATCACATATCGTGATACTACATGAAATAGTATCGAAATACTGGTACAAACGAATATATTTACGTAAAATCACACTACCTGAAAAACGTGAAAAAAGTCACTATTTTACTATATATGAGGATTTTAACTTCAAATCATAGAGCGAGGTTTCGTATTATTTAGATCCAAGAAAAGACATATGACAATGTTGTTTCCAATACAAATGATAAAAACCAATGTGTTTTCATTAGAATTAACTAAAATGTTCCTGATTTTCCGTTTATATTACCGATGGAACATGTACACGAAAACCGCTCTATTCCGGCTGAAACGTCGATATATGCAATAAAAATAGAACTTCTCCATTTTTCAATATCCTACTCAGTATTTTAACGAGAAACAAATAGTTGATTGAAAATGAAGTATTTAAGGTTATTATCTAATCAATTATGTGTTTGCATCATTTTTATCGTATATATTATTAATACCCATAAACTTAAAATTCACAGAAACGTGGAAAAACGGCAAAATATTGCCTAATTCGATGATATTTTGTTTTAATCACATGAAGGAAAAGGGGGGATGATAAACGTCAAAATATTGCTAAATTCGATGATTTTTCGTACGAAACAAAATGCAAGAAAACTTGCTTAAAATGCAATATTTTGCGACATTCTGAGATTTCAAGGCCAAATCACATATCGTGATACTACATGAAATAGTATCGAAATATTGGTAAAAATGAATATATTTACGTAATATCAAACTACATGAAAAACGTGAAAAAAGTCGCTATTTAACCATATATGAGGATTTTAACTTCAGATCATAGAGCGAGGTTTCGTATTATTTAGATCCAAGAAAAGACATGACAAGGTTGTATCCAATACAAATGATAAATCCAATCTGTTTTCATTAGAATTAACATTAGAATTAATTAGAATGTTCCTGTTTTTCCGTTTATATTACCGATGGAAGATGTAAACGTAAAACCGCTCAAATCCGGCTGAAACGTCGATATATGCAATAAAAACCGAACTTCTCCCCTTTTCAATATCCTACTCGTTATTTTAACGAGAAACAAATAGTTGATTGAAAATAAAGTATTTAAGGTTAATTTCCAATCAATTATGTGTTTGCATCATTTTTATCGTATATATAATGAATTAATACCCATAAACTGAAAATTCACAGAAACGTGGAAAAACGGCAAAATATTGCCTAATTCGATGATATTTTGTTTAAATCACACGGAGGAAATGGGGGATGATAAACGTCAAAATATTGCTAAATTCGAAGATTTTTCGTACGAAACAAAATGCAAGAAAACTCGCTTAAAATGCAATATTATGCGACATTCTGAGATTTCAAGGCCAAATCACATATCGTGATACTACATGAAATAGTATCGAAATATTGGTAAAAATGAATATATTTACGTAATGTCAACCTACATGAAAAACGTGAAAAAAGTAACTATTTAACCATATTTGAGGATTTTAACTTCAAATCATAGAGCGAGGTTTCGTATTATTTAGATCCAAGAAAAGACATATGACAAGGTTGTATCCAATACAAATGATAAAACCAATCTGTTTTCATTAGAATTAACATTAGAATTAATTAGAATGTTCCTGATTTTCCGTTTATATTACCGATGGAAAACGTAAAACCGCTCAAATCCAGCTGAAACGTCGATATATGCAATAAAAACCGAACTTCTCCCCTTTTCAATATCCTACTCGTTATTTTAACGAGAAACAAATAGTTGATTGAAAATAAAGTATTTAAGGTTAATTTCCAATCAATTATGTGTTTACATCATTTTTATCGTATATATAATGAATTAATACCCATAAACTGAAAATTCACAGAAACGTGGAAAAATGGCAAAATATTGCCTAATTCGATGATATATTGTTTAAATCACATAGAGGAAAAGGGGGATGATAAACGTCAAAATATTGCTAAATTCGAAGATTTTTCGTACGAAACAAAATGCAAGAAAACTTGTTTAAAATGCAATATTATGCGACATTCTGAGATTTCAAGGCCAAATCACATATCGTGATACTCCATGAAATAATATCGAAATATTGGTAAAAAAGAATATATATTTTCATGTCAAACTACATGAAAAACGTGAAAAAAGTCACTATTTAACCATATTTGAGGATTTTAACTTCAAATCATATAGCGAGGTTGCGTATTATTTAGATCCAAGAAAAAACATATGACAAGGTTGTTTCCAATACAAATGATAAAACTAATCTGTTTTCATTAGAATTAACATTAGAATTAATTAGAATGTTCCTGATTTTCCGTTTATATTACCGATGGAAGATGTACATGTAAAACCGCTCTAATCCGGCTGAAACGTCGATATATGTAATAAAAACCGAACTTCTCCCCTTTTCAATATCCTACTCAGTATTTTAACAAGAAACAAATAGTTGATTGAAAATGAAGTATTTAAGGTTAATTTCCAATCAATTATGTGTTTGCATCATTTTTATTGTATATTTAATGAATTAATACCGAAAGACTGAAAATTCACAAAAACGTGGAAAAACGGCAAAATATTGCCTAATTCGATATTTTGTTTAAATCACATGAAGGAAAAGGAGATGATAAACGTCAAAATATTGCTAAATTCGATGATTTTTAGTACGAAATAAAATGCAAGAAAACTTGCTTAAAATGCAATATTATCCGAAATTCTGAGATTTGAAGGCCAAATCACATATCGTGATACTACATGAAATAGTATCGAAATATTGGTATAAACGAATATATTTACGTAAAATCACACTATCTGAAAAACGTGAAAAATTCACTATTTTACCATATATGAGGATTTTAACTTCAAATCATAGAGCGAGGTTTCGTATTATTTAGATCCAAGAAAAGACATTTGACAATGTTGTTTCCAATACAAATGATAAAAACCAATGTGTTTTCATTAGAATTAATTAAAATGTTCCTGATTTACCGTTAATATTACCGATGGAAGATGTACACGAAAACCGCTCTATTCCGGCTGAAATGTCGATATATGCAATAAAAACAGAACTTCTCCCCTTTTCAATATCTTACTCAGTATTTTAACGAGAAACAAATAGTTGATTGGAAATGAAGTATTTAATACTATTTAATAATAGTATTTAGGTTATTATCTAATCAATTATGTGTTTGCATCATTTTTATCGTATATATAATGAATTAATACCCATAAACTGAAAATTCACAAAAACGTGGAAAAACGGCAAAATATTGCCTAATTCGATGATATTTTGTTTTAATAACATGAAGGAAAAGGAGATAATAAACGTCAAAATATTGCTAAATTCGATGATTTTTCGTTCGAAACAAAATACAAGAAAACTTGCTTCAAATGCAATATTATGCGACATTCTGAGATTTCAAGGCCAAATCACATATCGTGATACTACATGAAATAGTATCGAAATATTGGTGAAAATGAATATATTTACGTAATGTCAAACTACATGAAAAACGTGAAAAAAGTCACTATTTAACCATATTTGAGGATTTTAACTTCAAATCGTAGAGCGAGGTTTCGTATTATTTACATCCAAGAAAAGACATATGACAAGGTTGTATCCAATACAAATGATAAAACCAATCTGTTTTCATTAGAATTAACATTAGAATTAATTAGAATGTTCCTGATTTTCCGTTTATATTACCGATGGAAGATGTAAACGTAAAACCGCTCAAATCCGGCTGAAACGTCGATATATGCAATAAAAACCGAACTTCTCCCCTTTTCAATATCCTACTCAGTATTTTAACAAGAAACAAATAGTTGATTGAAAATGAAGTATTTAAGGTTAATTTCCAATCAATTATGTGTTTGCATCATTTTTATCGTATATATAATGAATTAATACCGAAATACTGAAAATTCACAAAAACGTGGAAAAACGGCAAAATATTGCCTAATTCGATGATATTTTGTTTAAATCACATGAAGGAAAAGGAGATGATAAACGTCAAAATATTGCTAAATTCGATGATTTTTAGTACGAAACAAAATGCAAGAAAACTTGCTTAAAATGCAATATTCTGCGAAATTCTGAGATTTGAAGGCCAAATCACATATCGTGATACTACATGAAATAGTATCGAAATACTGGTACAAACGAATATATTTACGTAAAATCACACTACCTGAAAAACGTGAAAAAAGTCACTATTTTACTATATATGAGGATTTTAACTTCAAATCATAGAGCGAGGTTTCGTATTATTTAGATCCAAGAAAAGACATATGACAATGTTGTTTCCAATACAAATGATAAAAACCAATGTGTTTTCATTAGAATTAATTAAAATGTTCCTGATTTACCGTTAATATTACCGATGGAAGATGTACACGAAAACCGCTCTATTCCGGCTGAAATGTCGATATATGCAATAAAAACAGAACTTCTCCCCTTTTCAATATCTTACTCAGTATTTTAACGAGAAACAAATAGTTGATTGGAAATGAAGTATTTAATACTATTTAATAATAGTATTTAGGTTATTATCTAATCAATTATGTGTTTGCATCATTTTTATCGTATATATAATGAATTAATACCCATAAACTGAAAATTCACAAAAACGTGGAAAAACGGCAAAATATTGCCTAATTCGATGATATTTTGTTTTAATAACATGAAGGAAAAGGAGATAATAAACGTCAAAATATTGCTAAATTCGATGATTTTTCGTTCGAAACAAAATACAAGAAAACTTGCTTCAAATGCAATATTATGCGACATTCTGAGATTTCAAGGCCAAATCACATATCGTGATACTACATGAAATAGTATCGAAATATTGGTGAAAATGAATATATTTACGTAATGTCAAACTACATGAAAAACGTGAAAAAAGTCACTATTTAACCATATTTGAGGATTTTAACTTCAAATCGTAGAGCGAGGTTTCGTATTATTTACATCCAAGAAAAGACATATGACAAGGTTGTATCCAATACAAATGATAAAACCAATCTGTTTTCATTAGAATTAACATTAGAATTAATTAGAATGTTCCTGATTTTCCGTTTTTATTACCGATGGAAGATGTAAACGTAAAACCGCTCAAATCCGGCTGAAACGTCGATATATGCAATAAAAACCGAACTTCTCCCCTTTTCAATATCCTACTCAGTATTTTAACAAGAAACAAATAGTTGATTGAAAATGAAGTATTTAAGGTTAATTTCCAATCAATTATGTGTTTGCATCATTTTTATCGTATATATAATGAATTAATACCGAAATACTGAAAATTCACAAAAACGTGGAAAAACGGCAAAATATTGCCTAATTCGATGATATTTTGTTTAAATCACATGAAGGAAAAGGAGATGATAAACGTCAAAATATTGCTAAATTCGATGATTTTTAGTACGAAACAAAATGCAAGAAAACTTGCTTAAAATGCAATATTCTGCGAAATTCTGAGATTTGAAGGCCAAATCACATATCGTGATACTACATGAAATAGTATCGAAATACTGGTACAAACGAATATATTTACGTAAAATCACACTACCTGAAAAACGTGAAAAAAGTCACTATTTTACTATATATGAGGATTTTAACTTCAAATCATAGAGCGAGGTTTCGTATTATTTAGATCCAAGAAAAGACAAATGGCAATGTTGTTTCCAATACAAATGATAAAAACCAATGTGTTTTCATTAGAATTAACTAAAATGTTCCTGATTTTCCGTTTATATTACCGATAGAACATGTACACGAAAACCGCTCTATTCCGGCTGAAACGTCGATATATGCAATAAAAACAGAACTTCTCCCTTTTTCAATATCCTACTCAGTATTTTAACGAGAAACAAATAGTTGATTGAAAATGAAGTATTTAAGGTTATTATCTAATCAATTATGTGTTTGCATCATTTTTATCGTATATATAATGAATTAATACCCATAAACTTAAAATTCACAGAAACGTGGAAAAACGGCAAAATATTGCCTAATTCGATGATATTTTGTTTTAATCACATGAAGGAAAAGGGGGGACGATAAACGTCAAAATATTGCTAAATTCGATGATTTTTCGTACGAAACAAAATGCAAGAAAACTTGCTTAAAATGCAATATTTTGCGACATTCTGAGATTTCAAGGCCAAATCACATATCGTGATACTACATGAAATAGTATCGAAATATTGGTAAAAATGAATATATTTACGTAATATCAAACTACATGAAAAACGTGAAAAAAGTCGCTATTTAACCATATATGAGGATTTTAACTTCAAATCATAGAGCGAGGTTTCGTATTATTTAGATCCAAGAAAAGACATATGACAAGGTTGTAACCAATACAAATGATAAATCCAATCTGTTTTCATTAGAATTAACATTAGAATTAATTAGAATGTTCCTGATTTTCCGTTTATATTACCGATGGAAGATGTAAACGTAAAACCGCTCAAATCCGGCTGAAACGTCGATATATGCAATAAAAACCATACTTCTCCCCATTTCAATATCCTACTCAGTATTTTAACAAGAAACAAATAGTTGATTGAAAATGAAGTATTTAAGGTTAATTTCCAATCAATTATGTGTTTGCATCATTTTTATCGTATATATAATGAATTAATACCCATAAACTGAAAATTCACAGAAACGTGGAAAAACGGCAAAATATTGCCTAATTCGATGATATTTTGTTTAAATCACACGGAGAAAATGGGGGATGATAAACGTCAAAATATTGCTAAATTCGAAGATTTTTCGTACGAAACAAAATGCAAGAAAACTTGCTTGAAATGCAATATTATGCGACATTCTGAGATTTCAAGGCCAAATCACATATCGTGATACTACATGAAATAGTATCGAAATATTGGTAAAAATGAATATATTTACGTAATGTCAACCTACATGAAAAACGTGAAAAAAGTAACTATTTAACCATATTTGAGGATTTTAACTTCAAATCATAGAGCGAGGTTTCGTATTATTTAGATCCAAGAAAAGACATATGACAAGGTTGTATCCAATACAAATGATAAAACCAATCTGTTTTCATTAGAATTAACATTAGAATTAATTAGAATGTTCCTGATTTTCCGTTTATATTACCGATGGAAAACGTAAAACCGCTCAAATCCAGCTGAAACGTCGATATATGCAATAAAAACCGAACTTCTCCCCTTTTCAATATCCTACTCAGTATTTTAACGAGAAACAAATAGTTGATTGAAAATAAAGTATTTAAGGTTAATTTCCAATCAATTATGTGTTTGCATCATTTTTATCGTATATATAATGAATTAATACCCATAAACTGAAAATTCACAGAAACGTGGAAAAATGGCAAAATATTGCCTAATTCGATGATATATTGTTTAAATCACATAGAGGAAAAGGGGGATGATAAACGTCAAAATATTGCTAAATTCGAAGATTTTTCGTACGAAACAAAATGCAAGAAAACTTGCTTAAAATGCAATATTATGCGACATTCTGAGATTTCAAGGCCAAATCACATATCGTGATACTCCATGAAATAATATCGAAATATTGGTAAAAAAGAATATATATTTTCATGTCAAACTACATGAAAAACGTGAAAAAAGTCACTATTTAACCATATTTGAGGATTTTAACTTCAAATCATATAGCGAGGTTGCGTATTATTTAGATCCAAGAAAAAACATATGACAAGGTTGTTTCCAATACAAATGATAAAACCAATCTGTTTTCATTAGAATTAACATTAGAATTAATTAGAATGTTCCTGATTTTCCGTTTATATTACCGATGGAAGATGTACATGTAAAACCGCTCTAATCCGGCTGAAACGTCGATATATGTAATAAAAACCGAACTTCTCCCCTTTTCAATATCCTACTCAGTATTTTAACAAGAAACAAATAGTTGATTGAAAATGAAGTATTTAAGGTTAATTTCCAATCAATTATGTGTTTGCATCATTTTTATTGTATATTTAATGAATTAATACCGAAAGACTGAAAATTCACAAAAACGTGGAAAAACGGCAAAATATTGCCTAATTCGATATTTTGTTTAAATCACATGAAGGAAAAGGAGATGATAAACGTCAAAATATTGCTAAATTCGATGATTTTTCGTACGAAACAAAATGCAAGAAAACTTGCTTAAAATGCAATATTATGCGAAATTCTGAGATTTGAAGGCCAAATCACATATCGTGATACTACATGAAATAGTATCGAAATATTGGTATAAACGAATATATTTACGTAAAATCACACTATCTGAAAAACGTGAAAAAAGTCACTATTTTACCATATATGAGGATTTTAACTTCAAATCATAGAGCGAGGTTTCGTATTATTTAGATCCAAGAAAAGACATATGACAATGTTGTTTCCAATACAAATGATAAAAACCAATGTGTTTTCATTAGAATTAACTAAAATGTTCCTGATTTTCCGTTTATATTACCGATGGAAGATGTACACGAAAACCGCTCTATTGCGGCTGAAACGTCGATATATGTAATAAAAACAGAACTTCTCCCCTTTTCAATATCCTACTCAGTATTTTAACGAGAAACAAATAGTTGATTGAAAATGAAGTATTTAAGGTTATTATCTAATCAATTATGTGTTTGCATCATTTTTATCGTACATATAATGAATTAATACCCATAAACTGAAAATTCACAAAAACGTGGAAAAACGGCAAAATATTGCCTAATTCGATGATATTTTGTTTTAATAACATGAAGGAAAAGGAGATAATAAACGCAAAATATTGCTAAATTCGATGATTTTTCGTACGAAACAAAATACAAGAAAACTTGCTTCAAATGCAATATTATGCGACATTCTGAGATTTCAAGGCCAAATCACATATCGTGATACTACATGAAATAGTATCGAAATATTGGTGAAAATGAATATATTTACGTAATGTCAAACTACATGAAAAACGTGAAAAAAGTCACTATTTAACCATATTTGAGGATTTTAACTTCAAATCATAGAGCGAGGTTTCGTATTATTTAGTTCCAAGAAAAGACATATGACAAGGTTGTATCCAATACAAATGATAAAACCAATCTGTTTTCATTAGAATTAACATTAGAATTAATTAGAATGTTCCTGATTTTCCGTTTATATTACCGATGGAGGATGTAAACGTAAAACCGCTCAAATCCAGCTGAAACGTCGATATATGCAATAAAAACCGAACTTCTCCCCTTTTCAATATCCTACTCAGTATTTTAACGAGAAACAAATAGTTGATTGAAAATAAAGTATTTAAGGTTAATTTCCAATCAATTATGTGTTTGCATCATTTTTATCGTATATATAATGAATTAATACCCATAAACTGAAAATTCACAGAAACGTGGAAAAATGGCAAAATATTGCCTAATTCGATGATATATTGTTTAAATCACATAGAGGAAAAGGGGGATGATAAACGTCAAAATATTGCTAAATTCGAAGATTTTTCGTACGAAACAAAATGCAAGAAAACTTGCTTAAAATGCAATATTATGCGACATTCTGAGATTTCAAGGCCAAATCACATATCGTGATTCTCCATGAAAAATTATCGAAATATTCGTAAAAATGAATATATATTTTCATGTCAAACTACATGAAAAACGTGAAAAAAGTCGCTATTTAACCATATATGAGGATTTTAACTTCAAATCATAGAGCGAGGTTTCGTATTATTTAGATCCAAGAAAAGACATATGACAATGTTGTTTCCAATACAAATGATAAAAACCAATGTGTTTTCATTAGAATTAATTAAAATGTTTCTGATTTTCCGTTAATATTACCGATGGAAGATGTACACGAAAACCGCTCTCTTCCGGCTGAAATGTCGATATATGCAATAAAAACAGAACTTCTCCCCTTTTCAATATCTTACTCAGTATTTTAACGAGAAACAAATAGTTGATTGAAAATGAAGTATTTAAGGTTATTATCTAATCAATTATGTGTTTGCATCATTTTTATCGTATATATAATGAATTAATACCCATAAACTTAAAATTCACAGAAACGTGGAAAAACGGCAAAATATTGCCTAATTCGATGATATTTTGTTTTAATAACATGAAGGAAAAGGAGATAATAAACGTCAAAATATTGCTAAATTCGATGATTTTTCGTTCGAAACAAAATACAAGAAAACTTGCTTCAAATGCAATATTATGCGACATTCTGAGATTTCAAGGCCAAATCACATATCGTGATACTACATGAAATAGAATCGAAATATTGGTGAAAATGAATATATTTACGTAATGTCAAACTACATGAAAAACGTGAAAAAAGTCACTATTTAACCATATTTGAGGATTTTAACTTCAAATCATAGAGCGAGGTTTCGTATTATTTAGATCCAAGAAAAGACATATGACAAGGTTGTATCCAATACAAATGATAAAACCAATCTGTTTTCATTAGAATTAACATTAGAATTAATTAGAATGTTCCTGATTTTCCGTTTATATTACCGATGGAAGATGTAAACGTAAAACCGCTCAAATCCGGCTGAAACGTCGATATATGCAATAAAAACCGAACTTCTCCCCTTTTCAATATCCTACTCAGTATTTTAACGAGAAACAAATAGTTGATCGAAAATGAAGTATTTAAGGTTAATTTCCAATCAATTATGTGTTTGCATCATTTTTATTGTATATTTAATGAATTAATACCGAAAGACTGAAAATTCACAAAAACGTGGAAAAACGGCAAAATATTGCCTAATTCGATGATATTTTGTTTAAATCACATGAAGGAAAAGGAGATGATAAACGTCAAAATATTGCTAAATTCGATGATTTTTCGTACGAAACAAAATGCAAGAAAACTTGCTTAAAATGCAATATTATGCGAAATTCTGAGATTTGAAGGCCAAATCACATATCGTGATACTACATGAAATAGTATCGACATATTGGTATAAACGAATATATTTACGTAAAATAACACTACTTGAAAAACGTGAAAAAAGTCACTATTTTACCATATATGAGGATTTTAACTTCAAATCATAGAGCGAGGTTTCGTATTATTTAGATCCAAGAAAAGACATATGACAATGTTGTTTCCAATACAAATGATAAAAACCAATGTGTTTTCATTAGAATTAACTAAAATGTTCCTGATTTTCCGTTTATATTACCGATGGAAGATGTACACGAAAACCGCTCTATTCCGGCTGAAACGTCGATATATGCAATAACAACAGAACTTCTCCCCTTTTCAATATCCTACTCAGTATTTTAACGAGAAACAAATAGTTGATTGAAAATGAAGTATTTAAGGTTATTATCTAATCAATTATGTGTTTGCATCATTTTTATCGTATATATAATGAATTATTACCCATAAACTGAAAATTCACAGAAACGTGGAAAAACGGCAAAATATTGCCTAATTCGATGATATTTTGTTTAAATCACATGAAGGAAAAGGGTGGATGATAAACGTCAAAATATTGCTAAATTCGATGATTTTTCGTACGAAACAAAATGCAAGAAAACTTGCTTAAAATGCAATATTATGCGGCATTCTGAGATTTCAAGGCCAAATCACATATCGTGATACTACATGAAACAGTATCGAAATATTGGTAAAAAATGAATATATTTACGTAATGTCAAACTACATGAAAAACGTGAAAAAAGTCGCTATTTAACCATATATGAGGATTTTAACTTCAAATCATAGAGCGAGGTTTCGTATTACTTAGATCCAAGAAAAGACATATGACAATGTTGTTTCCAATACAAATGATAAAAACCAATGTGTTTTCATTAGAATTAATTAAAATGTTCCTGATTTTCCGTTAATATTACCGATGGAAGATGTACACGAAAACCGCTCTATTCCGGCTGAAATGTCGATATATGCAATAAAAACAGAACTTCTCCCCTTTTCAATATCTTACTCAGTATTTTAACGAGGAACAAATAGTTGATTGAAAATGAAGTATTTAAGGTTATTATCTAATCAATTATGTGTTTGCATCATTTTTATCGTATATATAATGAATTAATACCCATAAACTGAAAATTCACAAAAACGTGGAAAAACGGCAAAATATTGCCTAATTCGATGATATTTTGTTTTAATAACATGAAGAAAAGGAGTTAATAAACGTCAAAATATTGCTAAATTCGATGATTTTTCGTTCGAAACAAAATACAAGAAAACTTGCTTCAAATGCAATATTATGCGACATTCTGAGATTTCAAGGCCAAATCACATATCGTGATACTACATGAAATAGTATCGAAATATTGGTGAAAATGAATATATTTACGTAATGTCAAACTACATGAAAAACGTGAAAAAAGTCACTATTTAACCATATTTGAGGATTTTAACTTCAAATCATAGAGCGAGGTTTCGTATTATTTAGATCCAAGAAAAGACATATGACAAGGTTGTATCCAATACAAATGATAAAACCAATCTGTTTTCATTAGAATTAACATTAGAATTAATTAGAATGTTCCTGATTTTCCGTTTATATTACCGATGGAAGATGTAAACGTAAAACCGCTCAAATCCGGCTGAAACGTCGATATATGCAATAAAAACCGAACTTCTCCCCTTTTCAATATCCTACTCAGTATTTTAACGAGAAACAAATAGTTGATCGAAAATGAAGTATTTAAGGTTAATTTCCAATCAATTATGTGTTTGCATCATTTTTATCGTATATATAATGAATTAATACCCATAAACTTAAAATTCACAGAAACGTGGAAAAACGGCAAAATATTGCCTAATTCGATGATATTTTGTTTAAATCACATGAAGGAAAAGGGGGGATGATAAACGTCAAAATATTGCTAAATTCGATGATTTTTCGTACGAAACAAAATGCAAGAAAACTTGCTTAAAATGCAATATTTTGCGACATTCTGAGATTTCAAGGCCAAATCACATATCGTGATACTACATGAAACAGTATCGAAATATTGGTAAAAAATGAATATATTTACGTAATGTCAAACTACATGAAAAACGTGAAAAAAGTCACTATTTAACCATATTTGAGAATTTTAACTTCAAATCATATAGCGAGGTTTCGTATTATTTAGATCCAAGAAAAGACATATGACAAGGTTCTTTCCAATACAAATGATAAAACCAATCTGTTTTCATTAGAATTAACATTAGAATTAATTAGAATGTTCTTGATTTTCCGTTTATATTACCGATGGAAGATGTACATGTAAAACCGCTCTAATCCGGCTGAAACGTCGATATATGCAATAAAAACCGAACTTCTCCCCTTTTCAATATCCTACTCAGTATTTTAACAAGAAACAAATAGTTGATTGAAAATGAAGTATTTAAGGTTAATTTCCAATCAATTATGTGTTTGCATCATTTTTATCGTATATATAATGAATTAATACCCATAAACTGAAAATTCACAGAAACGTGGAAAAACGGCAAAATATTGCCTAATTCGATGATATTTTGTTTAAATCACATGGAGGAAAAGGGGGATGATAAACGTCAAAATATTGCTAAATTCGAAGATTTTTCGTACGAAACAAAATGCAAGAAAACTTGCTTAAAATGCAATATTATGCGACATTCTGAGATTTCAAGGCCAAATCACATATCGTGATACTACATGAAATAGTATCGAAATATTGGTAAAAATGAATATATTTACGTAATATCAAACTACATGAAAAACGTGAAAAAAGTCGCTATTTAACCATATATGAGGATTTTAACTTCAAATCATAGAGCGAGGTTTCGTATTATTTAGATCCAAGAAAAGACATATGACAATGTTGTTTCCAATACAAATGATAAAAACCAATGTATTTTCATTAGAATTAACTAAAATGTTCCTGATTTTCCGTTTATATTACCGATGGAAGATGTACACGAAAACCGCTCTATTCCGGCTGAAACGTCGATATATGCAATAAAAACAGAACTTCTCCCCTTTTCAATATCCTACTCAGTATTTTAACGAGAAACAAATAGTTGATTGAAAATGAAGTATTTAAGGTTATTATCTAATCAATTATGTGTTTGCATCATTTTTATCGTATATATAATGAATTAATACCCATAAACTTAAAATTCACAGAAACGTGAAAAAACGGCAAAATATTGCCTAATTCGATGATATTTTGTTTAAATCACATGGAGGAAAAAGGGGATGATTAACGTCAAAATATTGCTAAATTCGAAGATTTTTCGTACGAAACAAAATGCAAGAAAACTTGCTTAAAATGCAATATTATGCGACATTCTGAGATTTCAAGGCCAAATCACATATCGTGATACTACATGAAATAGTATCGAAATATTGGTAAAAATGAATATATTTACGTAATATCAAACTACATGAAAAACGTGAAAAAAGTCGCTATTTAACCATATATGAGGATTTTAACTTCAAATCATAGAGCGAGGTTTCGTATTATTTAGATCCAAGAAAAGACATATGACAATGTTGTTTCCAATACAAATGATAAAAACCAATGTGTTTTCATTTGAATTAATTAAAATGTTCCTGATTTACCGTTAATATTACCGATGGAAGATGTACACGAAAACCGCTCTATTCCGGCTGAAATGTCGATATATGCAATAAAAACAGAACTTCTCCCCTTTTCAATATCACTCAGTATTTTAACGAGAAACAAATAGTTGATTGAAAATGAAGTATTTAAGGTTATTATCTAATCAATTATGTGTTTGCATCATTTTTATCGTATATATAATGAATTAATACCCATAAACTGAAAATTCACAGAAACGTGGAAAAACGGCAAAATATTGCCTAATTCGATGATATTTTGTTTAAATCACATGGAGGAAAAGGGGGATGATAAACGTCAAAATATTGCTAAATTCGAAGATTTTTCGTACGAAACAAAATGCAAGAAAACTTGCTTAAAATGCAATATTATGCGACATTCTGAGATTTAAAGGCCAAATCACATATCGTGATACTACATGAAATAGTATCGAAATATTGGTAAAAATGAATATATTTACGTAATATCAAACTACATGAAAAACGTGAAAAAAGTCGCTATTTAACCATATATGAGAATTTTAACTTCAAATCATAGAGCGAGGTTTCGTATTATTTAGATCCAAGAAAAGACATATGACAATGTTGTTTCCAATACAAATGATAAAAACCAATGTGTTTTCATTAGAATTAATTAAAATGTTCCTGATTTTCCGTTAATATTACTGATGAAAGATGTACACGAAAACCGCTCTATTCCGGCTGAAATGTTGATATATGCAATAAAAACAGAACTTCTCCCCTTTTCAATATCTTACTCAGTATTTTAACGAGAAACAAATAGTTGATTGAAAATGAAGTATTTAAGGTTATTATCTAATCAATTATGTGTTTGCATCATTTTTATCGTATATATAATGAATTAATACCCATCAACTGAAAATTCACAAAAACGTGGAAAAACGGCAAAATATTGCCTAATTCGATGATATCTTGTTTTAATAACATGAAGGAAAAGGAGATAATAAACGTCAAAATATTGCTAAATTCGATGATTTTTCGTTCGAAACAAAATACAAGAAAACTTGCTTCAAATGCAATATTATGCGACATTCTGAGATTTCAAGGCCAAATCACATATCGTGATACTACATGAAATAGTATCGAAATATTGGTGAAAATGAATATATTTACGTAATGTCAAACTACATGAAAAACGTGAAAAAAGTCACTATTTAACCATATTTGAGGATTTTAACTTCAAATCGTAGAGCGAGGTTTCGTATTATTTACATCCAAGAAAAGACATATGACAAGGTTGTATCCAATACAAATGATAAAACCAATCTGTTTTCATTAGAATTAACATTAGAATTAATTAGAATGTTCCTGATTTTCCGTTTATATTACCGATGGAAGATGTAAACGTAAAACCGCTCAAATCCGGCTGAAACTTCGATATATGCAATAAAAACCGAACTTCTCCCCTTTTCAATATCCTACTCAGTATTTTAACGAGAAACAAATAGTTGATTGAAAATGAAGTATTTAAGGTTATTATCTAATCAATTATGTGTTTGCATCATTTTTATCGTATATATAATGAATTAATACCCATAAACTTAAAATTCACAGAAACGTGGAAAAACGGCAAAATATTGCCTAATTCGATGATATTTTGTTTAAATCACATGGAGGAAAAGGGGGATGATAAACGTCAAAATATTGCTAAATTCGAAGATTTTTCGTACGAAACAAAATGCAAGAAAACTTGCTTAAAATGCAATATTATGCGACATTCTGAGATATCAAGGCCAAATCACATATCGTGATACTACATGAAATAGTATCGAAATATTGGTAAAAATGAATATATTTACGTAATATCAAACTACATGAAAAACGTGAAAAAAGTCGCTATTTAACCATATATGAGGATTTTAACTTCAAATCATAGAGCGAGGTTTCGTATTATTTAGATCCAAGAAAAGACATATGACAATGTTGTTTCCAATACAAATGATAAAAACCAATGTGTTTTCATTAGAATTAATTAAAATGTTCCTGATTTACCGTTAATATTACCGATGGAAGATGTACACGAAAACCGCTATATTCCGGCTGAAATGTCGATATATGCAATAAAAACAGAACTTCTCCCCTTTTCAATATCACTCAGTATTTTAACAAGAAACAAATAGTTGATTGAAAATGAAGTATTTAAGGTTATTATCTAATCAATTATGTGTTTGCATCATTTTTATCGTATATATAATGAATTAATACCCATCAACTGAAAATTCACAAAAACGTGGAAAAACGGCAAAATATTGCCTAATTCGATGATATTTTGTTTTAATAACATGGAGGAAAAGGAGATAATAAACGTCAAAATATTGCTAAATTCGATGATTTTTCGTTCGAAACAAAATGCAAGAAAACTTGCTTCAAATGCAATATTATGCGACATTCTGAGATTTCAAGGCCAAATCACATATCGTGATACTACATGAAATAGTATCGAAATATTGGTAAAAATGAATATATTTACGTAATGTCAAACTACATGAAAAACGTGAAAAAAGTCACTATTTAACCATATTTGAGGATTTTAACTTCAAATCGTAGAGCGAGGTTTCGTATTATTTAAATCCAAGAAAAGACATATGACAAGGTTGTATCCAATACAAATGATAAAACCAATCTGTTTTCATTAGAATTAACATTAGAATTAATTAGAATGTTCCTGATTTTCCGTTTATATTACCGATGGAAGATGTAAACGTAAAACCGCTCAAATCCGGCTGAAACGTCGATATATGCAATAAACACCGAACTTCTCCCCTTTTCAATATCCTACTCAGTATTTTAACGAGAAACAAATAGTTGATCGAAAATGAAGTATTTAAGGTTAATTTCCAATCAATTATGTGTTTGCAAAATTTTTATTGTATATTTAATGAATTAATACCGAAAGACTGAAAATTCACAAAAACGTGGAAAAACGGCAAAATATTGCCTAATTCGATGATATTTTGTTTAAATCACATGAAGGAAAAGAAGATGATAAACGTCAAAATATTGCTAAATTCGATGATTTTTCGTACGAAACAAAATGCAAGAAAACTTGCTTAAAATGCAATATTATGCGATATTCTGAGATTTGAAGGCCAAATCACATATCGTGATACTACATGAAATAGTATCGAAATATTGGTATAAACGAATATATTTACGTAAAATCACACTACTTGAAAAACGTGAAAAAGTCACTATTTTACCATATATGAGGATTTTAACTTCAAATCATAGAGCGAGGTTTCGTATTATTTAGATCCAAGAAAAGACATATGAAAATGTTGTTTCCAATACAAATGATAAAAACCAATGTGTTTTCATTAGAATAAACTAAAATGTTCCTGATTTTCCTTTTATATTACTGATGGAAGATGTACACGAAAACCGCTCTATTCCGGCTGAAACGTCGATATATGCAATAAAAACAGAACTTCTCCCCTTTTCAATATCCTACTCAGTATTTTAACGAGAAACAAATAGTTGATTGAAAATGAAGTATTTAAGGTTATTATCTAATCAATTATGTGTTTGCATCATTTTTATCGTATATATAATGAATTAATACCCATAAACTTAAAATTCACAGAAACGTGGAAAAACGGCAAAATATTGCCTAATTCGATGATATTTTGTTTAAATCACATGGAGGAAAAGTGGGATGATAAACGTCAAAATATTGCTAAATTCGAAGATTTTTCGTACGAAACAAAATGCAAGAAAACTTGCTTAAAATGCAATATTATGCGACATTCTGAGATTTCAAGGCCAAATCACATATCGTGATACTACATGAAACAGTATCGAAAAATTGGTAAAAAATGAATATATTTACGTAATGTCAAACTACATGAAAAACGTGAAAAATGTCACTATTTAACCATATTTGAGAATTTTAACTTCAAATCATATAGCGAGGTTTCGTATTATTTAGATCCAAGAAAAGACATATGACAATGTTGTTTCCAATACAAATGATAAAAACCAATGTGTTTTCATTTGAATTAATTAAAATGTTCCTGATTTACCGTTAATATTACCGATGGAAGATGTACACGAAAACCGCTCTATTCCGGCTGAAATGTCGATATATGCAATAAAAACAGAACTTCTCCCCTTTTCAATATCACTCAGTATTTTAACGAGAAACAAATAGTTGATTGAAAATGAAGTATTTAAGGTTATTATCTAATCAATTATGTGTTTGCATCATTTTTATCGTATATATAATGAATTAATACCCATAAACTGAAAATTCACAGAAACGTGGAAAAACGGCAAAATATTGCCTAATTCGATGATATTTTGTTTAAATCACATGGAGGAAAAGGGGGATGATAAACGTCAAAATATTGCTAAATTCGAAGATTTTTCGTACGAAACAAAATGCAAGAAAACTTGCTTAAAATGCAATATTATGCGACATTCTGAGATTTAAAGGCCAAATCACATATCGTGATACTACATGAAATAGTATCGAAATATTGGTAAAAATGAATATATTTACGTAATATCAAACTACATGAAAAACGTGAAAAAAGTCGCTATTTAACCATATATGAGAATTTTAACTTCAAATCATAGAGCGAGGTTTCGTATTATTTAGATCCAAGAAAAGACATATGACAATGTTGTTTCCAATACAAATGATAAAAACCAATGTGTTTCATTAGAATTAATTAAAATGTTCCTGATTTTCCGTTAATATTACTGATGAAAGATGTACACGAAAACCGCTCTATTCCGGCTGAAATGTCGATATATGCAATAAAAACAGAACTTCTCCCCTTTTCAATATCTTACTCAGTATTTTAACGAGAAACAAATAGTTGATTGAAAATGAAGTATTTAAGGTTATTATCTAATCAATTATGTGTTTGCATCATTTTTATCGTATATATAATGAATTAATACCCATCAACTGAAAATTCACAAAAACGTGGAAAAACGGCAAAATATTGCCTAATTCGATGATATTTTTTTTAATAACATGAAGGAAAAGGAGATAATAAACGTCAAAATATTGCTAAATTCGATGATTTTTCGTTCGAAACAAAATACAAGAAAACTTGCATCAAATGCAATATTATGCGACATTCTGAGATTTCAAGGCCAAATCACATATCGTGATACTACATGAAATAGTATCGAAATATTTGTGAAAATGAATATATTTACGTAATGTCAAACTACATGAAAAACGTGAAAAAAGTCACTATTTAACCATATTTGAGGATTTTAACTTCAAATCGTAGAGCGAGGTTTCGTATTATTTACATCCAAGAAAAGACATATGACAAGGTTGTATCCAATACAAATGATAAAACCAATCTGTTTTCATTAGAATTAACATTAGAATTAATTAGAATGTTCCTGATTTTCCGTTTATATTACCGATGGAAGATGTAAACGTAAAACCGCTCAAATCCGGCTGAAACGTCGATATATGCAATAAAAACCGAACTTCTCCCCTTTTCAATATCCTACTCAGTATTTTAACGAGAAACAAATAGTTGATTGAAAATGAAGTATTTAAGGTTATTATCTAATCAATTATGTGTTTGCATCATTTTTATCGTATATATAATGAATTAATACCCATAAACTGAAAATTCACAGAAACGTGGAAAAACGGCAAAATATTGCCTAATTCGATGATATTTTGTTTAAATCACATGGAGGAAAAGGGGGATGATAAACGTCAAAATATTGCTAAATTCGAAGATTTTTCGTACGAAACAAAATGCAAGAAAACTTGCTTAAAATGCAATATTATGCGACATTCTGAGATTTAAAGGCCAAATCACATATCGTGATACTACATGAAATAGTATCGAAATATTGGTAAAAATGAATATATTTACGTAATATCAAACTACATGAAAAACGTGAAAAAAGTCGCTATTTAACCATATATGAGAATTTTAACTTCAAATCATAGAGCGAGGTTTCGTATTATTTAGATCCAAGAAAAGACATATGACAATGTTGTTTCCAATACAAATGATAAAAACCAATGTGTTTCATTAGAATTAATTAAAATGTTCCTGATTTTCCGTTAATATTACTGATGAAAGATGTACACGAAAACCGCTCTATTCCGGCTGAAATGTCGATATATGCAATAAAAACAGAACTTCTCCCCTTTTCAATATCTTACTCAGTATTTTAACGAGAAACAAATAGTTGATTGAAAATGAAGTATTTAAGGTTATTATCTAATCAATTATGTGTTTGCATCATTTTTATCGTATATATAATGAATTAATACCCATCAACTGAAAATTCACAAAAACGTGGAAAAACGGCAAAATATTGCCTAATTCGATGATATTTTTTTTAATAACATGAAGGAAAAGGAGATAATAAACGTCAAAATATTGCTAAATTCGATGATTTTTCGTTCGAAACAAAATACAAGAAAACTTGCATCAAATGCAATATTATGCGACATTCTGAGATTTCAAGGCCAAATCACATATCGTGATACTACATGAAATAGTATCGAAATATTTGTGAAAATGAATATATTTACGTAATGTCAAACTACATGAAAAACGTGAAAAAAGTCACTATTTAACCATATTTGAGGATTTTAACTTCAAATCGTAGAGCGAGGTTTCGTATTATTTACATCCAAGAAAAGACATATGACAAGGTTGTATCCAATACAAATGATAAAACCAATCTGTTTTCATTAGAATTAACATTAGAATTAATTAGAATGTTCCTGATTTTCCGTTTATATTACCGATGGAAGATGTAAACGTAAAACCGCTCAAATCCGGCTGAAACGTCGATATATGCAATAAAAACCGAACTTCTCCCCTTTTCAATATCCTACTCAGTATTTTAACGAGAAACAAATAGTTGATTGAAAATGAAGTATTTAAGGTTATTATCTAATCAATTATGTGTTTGCATCATTTTTATCGTATATATAATGAATTAATACCCATAAACTTAAAATTCACAGAAACGTGGAAAAACGGCAAAATATTGCCTAATTCGATGATATTTTGTTTAAATCACATGGAGGAAAAGGGGGATGATAAACGTCAAAATATTGCTAAATTCGAAGATTTTTCGTACGAAACAAAATGCAAGAAAACTTGCTTAAAATGCAATATTATGCGACATTCTGAGATTTCAAGGCCAAATCACATATCGTGATACTACATGAAATAGTATCGAAATATTGGTAAAAATGAATATATTTACGTAATATCAAACTACATGAAAAACGTGAAAAAAGTCGCTATTTAACCATATATGAGGATTTTAACTTCAAATCATAGAGCGAGGTTTCGTATTATTTAGATCCAAGAAAAGACATATGACAATGTTGTTTCCAATACAAATGATAAAAACCAATGTGTTTTCATTAGAATTAATTAAAATGTTCCTGATTTACCGTTAATATTACCGATGGGAGATGTACACGAAAACCGCTCTATTCCGGCTGAAATGTCGATATATGCAATAAAAACAGAACTTCTCCCCTTTTCAATATCACTCAGTATTTTAACAAGAAACAAATAGTTGATTGAAAATGAAGTATTTAAGGTTATTATCTAATCAATTATGTGTTTGCATCATTTTTATCGTATATATAATGAATTAATACCCATCAACTGAAAATTCACAAAAACGTGGAAAAACGGCAAAATATTGCCTAATTCGATGATATTTTGTTTTAATAACATGGAGGAAAAGGAGATAATAAACGTCAAAATATTGCTAAATTCGATGATTTTTCGTTCGAAACAAAATTCAAGAAAACTTGCTTCAAATGCAATATTATGCGACATTCTGAGATTTCAAGGCCAAATCACATATCGTGATACTACATGAAATAGTATCGAAATATTGGTAAAAATGAATATATTTACGTAATATCAAACTACATGAAAAACGTGAAAAAGTCACTATTTAACCATATTTGAGGATTTTAACTTCAAATCGTAGAGCGAGGTTTCGTATTATTTACATCCAAGAAAAGACATATGACAAGGTTGTATCCAATACAAATGATAAAACCAATCTGTTTTCATTAGAATTAACATTAGAATTAATTAGAATGTTCTTGATTTTCCGTTTATATTACCGATGGAAGATGTAAACGTAAAACCGCTCAAATCCGGCTGAAACGTCGATATATGCAATAAAAACCGAACTTCTCCCCTTTTCAATATCCTACTCAGTATTTTAACAAGAAACAAATAGTTGATTGAAAATGAAGTATTTAAGGTTAATTTCCAATCAATTATGTGTTTGCATCATTTTTATCGTATATATAATGAATTAATACCGAAATACTGAAAATTCACAAAAACGTGGAAAAACGGCAAAATATTGCCTAATTCGAAAATATTTTGTTTAAATCACATGAAGGAAAAGGAGATGATAAACGTCAAAATATTGCTAAATTCGATGATTTTTAGTACGAAACAAAATGCAAGAAAACTTGCTTAAAATGCAATATTCTGCGAAATTCTGAGATTTGAAGGCCAAATCACATATCGTGATACTACATGAAATAGTATCGAAATACTGGTACAAACGAATATATTTACGTAAAATCACACTACCTGAAAAACGTGAAAAAAGTCACTATTTTACCATATATGAGGATTTTAACTTCAAATCATAGAGCGAGGTTTCGTATTATTTAGATCCAAGAAAAGACATATGACAATGTTGTTTCCAATACAAATGATAAAAACCAATGTGTTTTCATTAGAATTAACTAAAATGTTCCTGATTTTCCGTTTATATTACCGATGGAAGATGTACACGAAAACCGCTCTATTCCGGCTGAAACGTCGATATATGCAATAAAAACAGAACTTCTCCCCTTTTCAATATCCTACTCAGTATTTTAACGAGAAACAAATAGTTGATTGAAAATGAAGTATTTAAGGTTATTATCTAATCAATTATGTGTTTGCATCATTTTTATCGTATATATAATGAATAAATACCCATAAACTTAAAATTCACAGAAACGTGGAAAAACGGCAAAATATTGCCTAATTCAATGATATTTTGTTTAAATCACATGGAGGAAAAGGGGGATGATAAACGTCAAAATATTGCTAAATTCGAAGATTTTTCGTACGAAACAAAATGCAAGAAAACTTGCTTAAAATGCAATATTATGCGACATTCTGAGATTTCAAGGCCAAATCACATATCGTGATACTACATGAAACAGTATCGAAATATTGGTAAAAATGAATATATTTACGTAATATCAAACTACATGAAAAACGTGAAAAAAGTCGCTATTTAACCATATATGAGGATTTTAACTTCAAATCATAGAGCGAGGTTTCGTATTATTTAGATCCAAGAAAAGACATTTGACAATGTTGTTTCCAATACAAATGATAAAAACCAATGTGTTTTCATTAGAATTAATTAAAATGTTCCTGATTTACCGTTAATATTACCGATGGAAGATGTACACGAAAACCGCTCTATTCCGGCTGAAATGTCGATATATGCAATAAAAACAGAACTTCTCCCCTTTTCAATATCTTACTCAGTATTTTAACGAGAAACAAATAGTTGATTGAAAATGAAGTATTTAAGGTTATTATCTAATCAATTATGTGTTTGCATCATTTTTATCGTATATATAATGAATTAATACCCATAAACTGAAAATTCACAAAAACGTGGAAAAACGGCAAAATATTGCCTAATTCGATGATATTTTGTTTTAATAACATGAAGGAAAAGGAGATAATAAACGTCAAAATATTGCTAAATTCGACGATTTTTCGTTCGAAACAAAATACAAGAAAACTTGCTTCAAATGCAATATTATGCGACATTCTGAGATTTCAAGGCCAAATCACATATCGTGATACTACATGAAATAGTATCGAAATATTGGTGAAAATGAATATATTTACGTAATGTCAAACTACATGAAAAACGTGAAAAAAGTCACTATTTAACCATATTTGAGGATTTTAACTTCAAATCGTAGAGCGAGGTTTCGTATTATTTAAATCCAAGAAAAGACATATGACAAGGTTGTATCCAATACAAATGATAAAACCAATCTGTTTTCATTAGAATTAACATTAGAATTAATTAGAATGTTCCTGATTTTCCGTTTATATTACCGATGGAAGATGTAAACGTAAAACCACTCAAATCCGGCTGAAACGTCGATATATGCAATAAACACCGAACTTCTCCCCTTTTCAATATCCTACTCAGTATTTTAACGAGAAACAAATAGTTGATCGAAAATGAAGTATTTAAGGTTAATTTCCAATCAATTATGTGTTTGCAAAATTTTTATTGTATATTTAATGAATTAATACCGAAAGACTGAAAATTCACAAAAACGTGGAAAAACGGCAAAATATTGCCTAATTCGATGATATTTTGTTTAAATCACATGGAGGAAAAGGGGGATGATAAACGTCAAAATATTGCTAAATTCGAAGATTTTTCGTACGAAACAAAATGCAAGAAAACTTGCTTAAAATGCAATATTATGCGACATTCTGAGATTTAAAGGCCAAATCACATATCGTGATACTACATGAAATAGTATCGAAATATTGGTAAAAATGAATATATTTACGTAATATCAAACTACATGAAAAACGTGAAAAAAGTCGCTATTTAACCATATATGAGAATTTTAACTTCAAATCATAGAGCGAGGTTTTGTATTATTTAGATCCAAGAAAAGACATATGACAATGTTGTTTCCAATACAAATGATAAAAACCAATGTGTTTTCATTAGAATTAATTAAAATGTTCCTGATTTTCCGTTAATATTACTGATGAAAGATGTACACGAAAACCGCTCTATTCCGGCTGAAATGTCGATATATGCAATAAAAACAGAACTTCTCCCCTTTTCAATATCTTACTCAGTATTTTAACGAGAAACAAATAGTTGATTGAAAATGAAGTATTTAAGGTTATTATCTAATCAATTATGTGTTTGCATCATTTTTATCGTATATATAATGAATTAATACCCATCAACTGAAAATTCACAAAAACGTGGAAAAACGGCAAAATATTGCCTAATTCGATGATATTTTGTTTTAATAACATGAAGGAAAAGGAGATAATAAACGTCAAAATATTGCTAAATTCGATGATTTTTCGTTCGAAACAAAATACAAGAAAACTTGCTTCAAATGCAATATTATGCGACATTCTGAGATTTCAAGGCCAAATCACATATCGTGATACTACATGAAATAGTATCGAAATATTGGTGAAAATGAATATATTTACGTAATGTCAAACTACATGAAAAACGTGAAAAAAGTCACTATTTAACCATATTTGAGGATTTTAACTTCAAATCGTAGAGCGAGGTTTCGTATTATTTACATCCAAGAAAAGACATATGACAAGGTTGTATCCAATACAAATGATAAAACCAATCTGTTTTCATTAGAATTAACATTAGAATTAATTAGAATGTTCCTGATTTTCCGTTTATATTACCGATGGAAGATGTAAACGTAAAACCGCTCAAATCCGGCTGAAACGTCGATATATGCAATAAAAACCGAACTTCTCCCCTTTTCAATATCCTACTCAGTATTTTAACGAGAAACAAATAGTTGATTGAAAATGAAGTATTTAAGGTTATTATCTAATCAATTATGTGTTTGCATCATTTTTATCGTATATATAATGAATTAATACCCATAAACTTAAAATTCACAGAAACGTGGAAAAACGGCAAAATATTGCCTAATTCGATGATATTTTGTTTAAATCACATGGAGGAAAAGGGGGATGATAAACGTCAAAATATTGCTAAATTCGAAGATTTTTCGTACGAAACAAAATGCAAGAAAACTGGCTTAAAATGCAATATTATGCGACATTCTGAGATTTCAAGGCCAAATCACATATCGTGATACTACATGAAATAGTATCGAAATATTGGTAAAAATGAATATATTTACGTAATATCAAACTACATGAAAAACGTGAAAAAAGTCGCTATTTAACCATATATGAGGATTTTAACTTCAAATCATAGAGCGAGGTTTCGTATTATTTAGA
This sequence comes from Procambarus clarkii, assembly GCF_040958095.1. NCBI lineage: Eukaryota > Metazoa > Arthropoda > Malacostraca > Decapoda > Cambaridae > Procambarus > Procambarus clarkii. The sequence goes on along the minus strand of NC_091226.1, from coordinate 26,926,026 downwards.
TCCAAGAAAAGACATATGACAATGTTGTTTCCAATACAAATGATAAAAACCAATGTGTTTTCATTAGAATTAATTAAAATGTTCCTGATTTACCGTTAATATTACCGATGGAAGATGTACACGAAAACCGCTCTATTCCGGCTGAAATGTCGATATATGCAATAAAAACAGAACTTCTCCCCTTTTCAATATCACTCAGTATTTTAACAAGAAACAAATAGTTGATTGAAAATGAAGTATTTAAGGTTATTATCTAATCAATTATGTGTTTGCATCATTTTTATCGTATATATAATGAATTAATACCCATCAACTGAAAATTCACAAAAACGTGGAAAAACGGCAAAATATTGCCTAATTCGATGATATTTTGTTTTAATAACATGGAGGAAAAGGAGATAATAAACGTCAAAATATTGCTAAATTCGATGATTTTTCGTGCGAAACAAAATGCAAGAAAACTTGCTTCAAATGCAATATTATGCGACATTCTGAGATTTCAAGGCCAAATCACATATCGTGATACTACATGAAATAGTATCGAAATATTGGTAAAAATGGATATATTTACGTAATATCAAACTACATGAAAAACGTGAAAAAAGTCACTATTTAACCATATTTGAGGATTTTAACTTCAAATCGTAGAGCGAGGTTTCGTATTATTTACATCCAAGAAAAGACATATGACAAGGTTGTATCCAATACAAATGATAAAACCAATCTGTTTTCATTAGAATTAACATTAGAATTAATTAGAATGTTCCTGATTTTCCGTTTATATTAGCGATGGAAGATGTAAACGTAAAACCGCTCAAATCCGGCTGAAACGTCGATATATGCAATAAAAACCGAACTTCTCCCCTTTTCAATATCCTACTCAGTATTTTAACAAGAAACAAATAGTTGATTGAAAATGAAGTATTTAAGGTTAATTTCCAATCAATTATGTGTTTGCATCATTTTTATCGTATATATAATGAATTAATACCGAAATACTGAAAATTCACAAAAACGTGGAAAAACGGCAAAATATTGCCTAATTCGATGATATTTTGTTTAAATCACATGAAGGAAAAGGAGATGATAAACGTCAAAATATTGCTAAATTCGATGATTTTTAGTACGAAACAAAATGCAAGAAAACTTGCTTAAAATGCAATATTCTGCGAAATTCTGAGATTTGAAGGCCAAATCACATATCGTGATACTACATGAAATAGTATCGAAATACTGGTACAAACGAATATATTTACGTAAAATCACACTACCTGAAAAACGTGAAAAAAGTCACTATTTTACCATATATGAGGATTTTAACTTCAAATCATAGAGCGAGGTTTCGTATTATTTAGATCCAAGAAAAGACATATGACAATGTTGTTTCCAATACAAATGATAAAAACCAATGTGTTTTCATTAGAATTAACTAAAATGTTCCTGATTTTCCGTTTATATTACCGATGGAAGATGTACACGAAAACCGCTCTATTCCGGCTGAAACGTCGATATATGCAATAAAAACAGAACTTCTCCCCTTTTCAATATCCTACTCAGTATTTTAACGAGAAACAAATAGTTGATTGAAAATGAAGTATTTAAGGTTATTATCTAATCAATTATGTGTTTGCATCATTTTTATCGTATATATAATGAATAAATACCCATAAACTTAAAATTCACAGAAACGTGGAAAAACGGCAAAATATTGCCTAATTCAATGATATTTTGTTTAAATCACATGGAGGAAAAGGGGGATGATAAACGTCAAAATATTGCTAAATTCGAAGATTTTTCGTACGAAACAAAATGCAAGAAAACTTGCTTAAAATGCAATATTATGCGACATTCTGAGATTTCAAGGCCAAATCACATATCGTGATACTACATGAAATAGTATCGAAATATTGGTAAAAATGAATATATTTACGTAATATCAAACTACATGAAAAACGTGAAAAAAGTCGCTATTTAACCATATATGAGGATTTTAACTTCAAATCATAGAGCGAGGTTTCGTATTATTTAGATCCAAGAAAAGACATATGACAATGTTGTTTCCAATACAAATGATAAAAACCAATGTGTTTTCATTAGAATTAATTAAAATGTTCCTGATTTACCGTTAATATTACCGATGGAAGATGTACACGAAAACCGCTCTATTCCGGCTGAAATGTCGATATATGCAATAAAAACAGAACTTCTCCCCTTTTCAATATCTTACTCAGTATTTTAACGAGAAACAAATAGTTGATTGAAAATGAAGTATTTAAGGTTATTATCTAATCAATTATGTGTTTGCATCATTTTTATCGTATATATAATGAATTAATACCCATAAACTGAAAATTCACAAAAACGTGGAAAAACGGCAAAATATTGCCTAATTCGATGATATTTTGTTTTAATAACATGAAGGAAAAGGAGATAGTAAACGTCAAAATATTGCTAAATTCGATGATTTTTCGTTCGAAACAAAATACAAGAAAACTTGCTTCAAATGCAATATTATGCGACATTCTGAGATTTCAAGGCCAAATCACATATCGTGATACTACATGAAATAGTATCGAAATATTGGTGAAAATGAATATATTTACGTAATGTCAAACTACATGAAAAACGTGAAAAAAGTCACTATTTAACCATATTTGAGGATTTTAACTTCAAATCGTAGAGCGAGGTTTCGTATTATTTAAATCCAAGAAAAGACATATGACAAGGTTGTATCCAATACAAATGATAAAACCAATCTGTTTTCATTAGAATTAACATTAGAATTAATTAGAATGTTCCTGATTTTCCGTTTATATTACCGATGGAAGATGTAAACGTAAAACCGCTCAAATCCGGCTGAAACGTCGATATATTCAATAAACACCGAACTTCTCCCCTTTTCAATATCCTACTCAGTATTTTAACGAGAAACAAATAGTTGATCGAAAATGAAGTATTTAAGGTTAATTTCCAATCAATTATGTGTTTGCAAAATTTTTATTGTATATTTAATGAATTAATACCGAAAGACTGAAAATTCACAAAAACGTGGAAAAACGGCAAAATATTGCCTAATTCGATGATATTTTGTTTAAATCACATGAAGGAAAAGAAGATGATAAACGTCAAAATATTGCTAAATTCGATGATTTTTCGTACGAAACAAAATGCAAGAAAACTTGCTTAAAATGCAATATTATGCGATATTCTGAGATTTGAAGGCCAAATCACATATCGTGATACTACATGAAATAGTATCGAAATATTGTATAAACGAATATATTTACGTAAAATCACACTACTTGAAAAACGTGAAAAAGTCACTATTTTACCATATATGAGGATTTTAACTTCAAATCATAGAGCGAGGTTTCGTATTATTTAGATCCAAGAAAAGACATATGACAATGTTGTTTCCAATACAAATGATAAAAACCAATGTGTTTTCATTAGAATAAACTAAAATGTTCCTGATTTTCCTTTTATATTACTGATGGAAGATGTACACGAAAACCGCTCTATTCCGGCTGAAACGTCGATATATGCAATAAAAACAGAACTTCTCCCCTTTTCAATATCCTACTCAGTATTTTAACGAGAAACAAATAGTTGATTGAAAATGAAGTATTTAAGGTTATTATCTAATCAATTATGTGTTTGCATCATTTTTATCGTATATATAATGAATTAATACCCATAAACTTAAAATTCACAGAAACGTGGAAAAACGGCAAAATATTGCCTAATTCGATGATATTTTGTTTAAATCACATGGAGGAAAAGGGGGATGATAAACGTCAAAATATTGCTAAATTCGAAGATTTTTCGTACGAAACAAAATGCAAGAAAACTTGCTTAAAATGCAATATTATGCGACATTCTGAGATTTCAAGGCCAAATCACATATCGTGATACTACATGAAACAGTATCGAAATATTGGTAAAAAATGAATATATTTACGTAATGTCAAACTACATGAAAAACGTGAAAAAAGTCACTATATAACCATATTTGAGAATTTTAACTTCAAATCATATAGCGAGGTTTCGTATTATTTAGATCCAAGAAAAGACATATGACAAGGTTGTTTCCAATAGAAATGATAAAACCAATCTGTTTTCATTAGAATTAACATTAGAATTAATTAGAATGTTCCTGATTTTCCGTTTATATTACCGATGGAAGATGTACATGTAAAACCGCTCTAATCCGGCTGAAACGTCGATATATGCAATAAAAACCGAACTTCTCCCCTTTTCAATATCCTACTCAGTATTTTAACAAGAAACAAATAGTTGATTGGAAATGAAGTATTTAAGGTTAATTTCCAATCAATTATGTGTTTGCATCATTTTTATCGTATATATAATGAATTAATACCCATAAACTGAAAATTCACAGAAACGTGGAAAAACGGCAAAATATTGCCTAATTCGATGATATTTTGTTTAAATCACATGGAGGAAAAGGGGGATGATAAACGTCAAAATATTGCTAAATTCGAAGATTTTTCGTACGAAACAAAATGCAAGAAAACTTGCTTAAAATGCAATATTATGCGACATTCTGAGATTTCAAGGCCAAATCACATATCGTGATACTACATGAAATAGTATCGAAATATTGGTAAAAATGAATATATTTACGTAATATCAAACTACATGAAAAACGTGAAAAAAGTCGCTATTTAACCATATATGAGGATTTTAACTTCAAATCATAGAGCGAGGTTTCGTATTATTTAGATCCAAGAAAAGACATATGAAAATGTTGTTTCCAATACAAATGATAAAAACCAATGTGTTTTCATTAGAATTAATTAAAATGTTCCTGATTTACCGTTAATATTACCGATGGAAGATGTACACGAAAACCGCTCTATTCCGGCTGAAATGTCGATATATGCAATAAAAACAGAACTTCTCCCCTTTTCAATATCTTACTCAGTATTTTAACGAGAAACAAATAGTTGATTGAAAATGAAGTATTTAAGGTTATTATCTAATCAATTATGTGTTTGCATCATTTTTATCTTATATATAATGAATTAATACCCATAAACTGAAAATTCACAAAAACGTGGAAAAACGGAAAAATATTGCCTAATTCGATGATATTTTGTTTTAATAACATGAAGGAAAAGGAGATAATAAACGTCAAAATCTTGCTAAATTCGATGATTTTTCGTTCGAAACAAAATACAAGAAAACTTGCTTCAAATGCAATATTATGCGACATTCTGTGATTTCAAGGCCAAATCACATATCGTGATACGACATGAAATAGTATCGAAATATTGGTGAAAATGAATATATTTACGTAATGTCAAACTACATGAAAAACGTGAAAAAAGTCACTCTTTAACCATATTTGAGGATTTTAACTTCAAATCGTAGAGCGAGGTTTCGTATTATTTAAATCCAAGAAAAGACATATGACAAGGTTGTATCCAATACAAATGATAAAACCAATCTGTTTTCATTAGAATTAACATTAGAATTAATTAGAATGTTCCTGATTTTCCGTTTATATTACCGATGGAAGATGTAAACGTAAAACCGCTCAAATCCGGCTGAAACGTCGATATATGCAATAAAAACCGAACTTCTCCCCTTTTCAATATCCTACTCAGTATTTTAACGAGAAACAAATAGTTGATCGAAAATGAAGTATTTAAGGTTAATTTCCAATCAATTATGTGTTTGCAAAATTTTTATTGTATATATTATGAATTAATACCGAAAGACTGAAAATTCACAAAAACGTGGAAAAACGGCAAAATATTGCCTAATTCGATGATATTTTGTTTAAATCACATGAAGGAAAAGAAGATAATAAACGTCAAAATATTGCTAAATTCGATGATTTTTCGTACGAAACAAAATACAAGAAAACTTGCTTCAAATGCAATATTATGCGACATTCTGAGATTTCAAGGCCAAATCACATATTGTGATACTACATGAAATAGTATCAAAATATTGGTGAAAATGAATATATTTACGTAATGTCAAACTACATGAAAAACGTGAAAAAAGTCACTATTTAACCATATTTGAGGATTTTAACTTCAAATCATAGAGCGAGGTTTCGTATTATTTAGATCCAAGAAAAGACATATGACAAGGTTGTATCCAATACAAATGATAAAACCAATCTGTTTTCATTAGAATTAACATTAGAATTAATTAGAATGTTCCTGATTTTCCGTTTATATTACCGATGGAAGATGTAAACGTAAAACCGCTCAAATCTGGCTGAAACGTCGATATATGCAATAAAAACCGAACTTCTCCCCTTTTTTATATCCTACTCAGTATTTTAACGAGAAACAAATAGTTGATCAAAAATGAAGTATTTAAGGTTAATTTCCAATCAATTATGTGTTTGCATCATTTTAATTGTATATTTAATGAATTAATACCGAAATACTGAAAATTCACAAAAACGTGGAAAAACGGCAAAATATTGCCTAATTCGATGATATTTTGTTTAAAACATATGAAGGAAAAGGAGATGATAAACGTCAAAATATGGCTAAATTCGATGATTTTTCGTACGAAACAAAATGCAAGAAAACTTGCTTAAAATGCAATATTATGCGATATTCTGAGATTTGAAGGCCAAATCACATATCGTGATACTACATGAAATAGTATCGAAATATTGGTACAAACGAATATATTTACGTAAAATCACACTACCTGAAAAACGTGAAAAAAGTCACTATTTTACCATATATGAGGATTTTAACTTCAAATCATAGAGCGAGGTTTCGTATTATTTAGATCCAAGAAAAGACATATGACACTGTTGTTTCCAATACAAATGATAAAAACCAATGTGTTTTCATTAGAATTAACTAAAATGTTCCTGATTTTCCGTTTATATTACCGATGGAAGATGTACACGAAAACCGCTCTATTCCGGCTGAAACGTCGATATATGCAATAAAACAGAACTTCTCCCCTTTTCAATATCCTACTCAGTATTTTAACGAGAAACAAATAGTTGATTGAAAATGAAGTATTTAAGGTTATTATCTAATCAATTATGTGTTTGCATCATTTTTATCGTATATATAATGAATTAATACCCATAAACTTAAAATTCACAGAAACGTGGAAAAACGGCAAAATATTGCCTAATTCGATGATATTTTGTTTAAATCACATGGAGGAAAAGGGGGATGATAAACGTCAAAATATTGCTAAATTCGAAGATTTTTCGTACGAAACAAAATGCAAGAAAACTTGCTTAAAATGCAATATTATGCGACATTCTGAGATTTCAAGGCCAAATCACATATCGTGATACTACATGAAATAGTATCGAAATATTGGTACAAACGAATATATTTACGTAAAATCACACTACCTGAAAAACGTGAAAAAAGTCACTATTTTACCATATATGAGGATTTTAACTTCAAATCATAGAGCGAGGTTTCGTATTATTTAGATCCAAGAAAAGACATATAACAATGTTGTTTCCAATACAATTGATAAAAACCAATGTTTTTTCATTAGAATTAACTAAAATGTTCCTGATTTTCCGTTTATATTACCGATGGAAGATGTACACAAAAACCGCTCTATTCCGGCTGAAACGTCAATATATGCAATAAAAACAGAACTTCTCCCCTTTTCAATATCCTACTCAGTATTTTAACGAGAAACAAATAGTTGATTGAAAATGAAGTATTTAAGGTTATTATCTAATCAATTATGTGTTTGCATCATTTTTATCGTATATATAATGAATTAATACCCATAAACTGAAAATTCACAGAAACGTGGAAAAACGGCAAAATATTGCCTAATTCGATGATATTTTGTTTAAATCACATGGAGGAAAAGGGGGATGATAAACGTCAAAATATTGCTAAATTCGAAGATTTTTCGTACGAAACAAAATGCAAGAAAACTTGCTTAAAATGCAATATTATGCGACATTCTGAGATTTAAAGGCCAAATCACACATCGTGATACTACATGAAATAGTATCGAAATATTGGTAAAAATGAATATATTTACGTAATATCAAACTACATGAAAAACGTGAAAAAAGTCGCTATTTAACCATATATGAGAATTTTAACTTCAAATCATAGAGCGAGGTTTCGTTTTATTTAGATCCAAGAAAAGACATATGACAAGGTTGTATCCAATACAAATGATAAAACCAATCTGTTTTCATTAGAATTAACATTAGAATTAATTAGAATGTTCCTGATTTTCCGTTTATATTACCGATGGAAGATGTAAACGTAAAACCGCTCAAATCCGGCTGAAACGTCGATATATGCAATAAAAACCGAACTTCTCCCCTTTTCAATATCCTACTCAGTATTTTAACGAGAAACAAATAGTTGATTGAAAATGAAGTATTTAAGGTTATTATCTAATCAATTATGTGTTTGCATCATTTTTATCGTATATATAATGAATTAATACCCATAAACTTAAAATTCACAGAAACGTGGAAAAACGGCAAAATATTGCCTAATTCGATGATATTTTGTTTAAATCACATGGAGGAAAAGGGGGATGATAAACGTCAAAATATTGCTAAATTCGAAGATTTTTCGTACGAAACAAAATGCAAGAAAACTTGCTTAAAATGCAATATTATGCGACATTCTGAGATTTCAAGGCCAAATCACATATCGTGATACTACATGAAATAGTATCGAAATATTGGTAAAAATGAATATATTTACGTAATATCAAACTACATGAAAAACGTGAAAAAAGTCGCTATTTAACCATATATGAGGATTTTAACTTCAAATCATAGAGCGAGGTTTCGTATTATTTAGATCCAAGAAAAGACATATGACAATGTTGTTTCCAATACAAATGATAAAAACCAATGTGTTTTCATTAGAATTAATTAAAATGTTCCTGATTTACCGTTAATATTACCGATGGAAGATGTACACGAAAACCGCTCTATTCCGGCTGAAATGTCGATATATGCAATAAAAACAGAACTTCTCCCCTTTTCAATATCACTCAGTATTTTAACAAGAAACAAATAGTTGATTGAAAATGAAGTATTTAAGGTTATTATCTAATCAATTATGTGTTTGCATCATTTTTATCGTATATATAATGAATTAATACCCATCAACTGAAAATTCACAAAAACGTGGAAAAACGGCAAAATATTGCATAATTCGATGATATTTTGTTTTAATAACATGGAGGAAAAGGAGATAATAAACGTCAAAATATTGCTAAATTCGATGATTTTTCGTTCGAAACAAAATGCAAGAAAACTTGCTTCAAATGCAATATTATGCGACATTCTGAGATTTCAAGGCCAAATCACATATCGTGATACTACATGAAATAGTATCGAAATATTGGTAAAAATGAATATATTTACGTAATATCAAACTACATGAAAAACGTGAAAAAAGTCACTATTTAACCACATTTGAGGATTTTAACTTCAAATCGTAGAGCGAGGTTTCGTATTATTTACATCCAAGAAAAGACATATGACAAGGTTGTATCCAATACAAATGATAAAACCAATCTGTTTTCATTAGAATTAACATTAGAATTAATTAGAATGTTCCTGATTTTCCGTTTATATTACCGATGGAAGATGTAAACGTAAAACCGCTCAAATCCGGCTGAAACGTCGATATATGCAATAAAAACCGAACTTCTCCCCTTTCAATATCCTACTCAGTATTTTAACAAGAAACAAATAGTTGATTGAAAATGAAGTATTTAAGGTTAATTTCCAATCAATTATGTGTTTGCATCATTTTTATCGTATATATAATGAATTAATACCGAAATACTGAAAATTCACAAAAACGTGGAAAAACGGCAAAATATTGCCTAATTCGAAAATATTTTGTTTAAATTACATGAAGGAAAAGGAGATGATAAACGTCAAAATATTGCTAAATTCGATGATTTTTAGTACGAAACAAAATGCAAGAAAACTTGCTTAAAATGCAATATTCTGCGAAATTCTGAGATTTGAAGGCCAAATCACATATCGTGATACTAAATGAAATAGTATCGAAATACTGGTACAAACGAATATATTTACGTAAAATCACACTACCTGAAAAACGTGAAAAAAGTCACTATTTTACCATATATGAGGATTTTAACTTCAAATCATAGAGCGAGGTTTCGTATTATTTAGATCCAAGAAAAGACATATAACAATGTTGTTTCCAATACAAATGATAAAAACCAATGTGTTTTCATTAGAATTAACTAAAATGTTCCTGATTTTCCGTTTATATTACCGATGGAAGATGTACACGAAAACCGCTCTATTCCGGCTGAAACGTCAATATATGCAATAAAAACAGAACTTCTCCCCTTTTCAATATCCTACTCAGTATTTTAACGAGAAACAAATAGTTGATTGAAAATGAAGTATTTAAGGTTATTATCTAATCAATTATGTGTTTGCATCATTTTTATCGTATATATAATGAATTAATACCCATAAACTTAAAATTCACAGAAACGTGAAAAAACGTCAAAATATTGCCTAATTCAATGATATTTTGTTTAAATCACATGGAGGAAAAGGGGGATGATAAACGTCAAAATATTGCTAAATTCGAAGATTTTTCGTACGAAACAAAATGCAAGAAAACTTGCTTAAAATGCAATATTATGCGACATTCTGAGATTTCAAGGCCAAATCACATATCGTGATACTACATGAAATAGTATCGAAATATTGGTAAAAATGAATATATTTACGTAATATCAAACTACATGAAAAACGTGAAAAAAGTCGCTATTTAACCATATATGAGGATTTTAACATCAAATCATAGAGCGAGGTTTCGTATTATTTAGATCCAAGAAAAGACATATGACAATGTTGTTTCCAATACAAATGATAAAAACCAATGTGTTTTCATTAGAATTAATTAAAATGTTCCTGATTTACCGTTAATATTACTGATGGAAGATGTACACGAAAACCGCTCTATTCCGGCTGAAATGTCGATATATGCAATAAAAACAGAACTTCTCCCCTTTTCAATATCTTACTCAGTATTTTAACGAGAAACAAATAGTTGATTGAAAATGAAGTATTTAAGGTTATTATCTAATCAATTATGTGTTTGCATCATTTTTATCTTATATATAATGAATTAATACCCATAAACTGAAAATTCACAAAAACGTGGAAAAACGGAAAAATATTGCCTAATTCGATGATATTTTGTTTTAATAACATGAAGGAAAAGGAGATAATAAACGTCAAAATCTTGCTAAATTCGATGATTTTTCGTTCGAAACAAAATACAAGAAAACTTGCTTCAAATGCAATATTATGCGACATTCTGTGATTTCAAGGCCAAATCACATATCGTGATACGACATGAAATAGTATCGAAATATTGGTGAAAATGAATATATTTACGTAATGTCAAACTACATGAAAAACGTGAAAAAAGTCACTATTTAACCATATTTGAGGATTTTAACTTCAAATCGTAGAGCGAGGTTTCGTATTATTTAAATCCAAGAAAAGACATATGACAAGGTTGTATCCAATACAAATGATAAAACCAATCTGTTTTCATTAGAATTAACATTAGAATTAATTAGAATGTTCCTGATTTTCCGTTTATATTACCGATGGAAGATGTAAACGTAAAACCGCTCAAATCCGGCTGAAACGTCGATATATGCAATAAAAACCGAACTTCTCCCCTTTTCAATATCCTACTCAGTATTTTAACGAGAAACAAATAGTTGATCGAAAATGAAGTATTTAAGGTTAATTTCCAATCAATTATGTGTTTGCAAAATTTTTATTGTATATATTATGAATTAATACCGAAAGACTGAAAATTCACAAAAACGTGGAAAAACGGCAAAATATTGCCTAATTCGATGATATTTTGTTTAAATCACATGAAGGAAAAGAAGATAATAAACGTCAAAATATTGCTAAATTCGATGATTTTTCGTACGATCCAAAATACAAGAAAACTTGCTTCAAATGCAATATTATGCGACATTCTGAGATTTCAAGGCCAAATCACATATTGTGATACTACATGAAATAGTATCAAAATATTGGTGAAAATGAATATATTTACGTAATGTCAAACTACATGAAAAACGTGAAAAAAGTCACTATTTAACCATATTTGAGGATTTTAACTTCAAATCATAGAGCGAGGTTTCGTATTATTTAGATCCAAGAAAAGACATATGACAAGGTTGTATCCAATACAAATGATAAAACCAATCTGTTTTCATTAGAATTAACATTAGAATTAATTAGAATGTTCCTGATTTTCCGTTTATATTACCGATGGAAGATGTAAACGTAAAACCGCTCAAATCTGGCTGAAACGTCGATATATGCAATAAAAACCGAACTTCTCCCCTTTTTTATATCCTACTCAGTATTTTAACGAGAAACAAATAGTTGATCAAAAATGAAGTATTTAAGGTTAATTTCCAATCAATTATGTGTTTGCATCATTTTAATTGTATATTTAATGAATTAATACCGAAATACTGAAAATTCACAAAAACGTGGAAAAACGGCAAAATATTGCCTAATTCGATGATATTTTGTTTAAAACATATGAAGGAAAAGGAGATGATAAACGTCAAAATATGGCTAAATTCGATGATTTTTCGTACGAAACAAAATGCAAGAAAACTTGCTTAAAATGCAATATTATGCGATATTCTGAGATTTGAAGGCCAAATCACATATCGTGATACTACATGAAATAGTATCGAAATATTGGTACAAACGAATATATTTACGTAAAATCACACTACCTGAAAAACGTGAAAAAAGTCACTATTTTACCATATATGAGGATTTTAACTTCAAATCATAGAGCGAGGTTTCGTATTATTTAGATCCAAGAAAAGACATATGACACTGTTGTTTCCAATACAAATGATAAAAACCAATGTGTTTTCATTAGAATTAACTAAAATGTTCCTGATTTTCCGTTTATATTACCGATGGAAGATGTACACGAAAACCGCTCTATTCCGGCTGAAACGTCGATATATGCAATAAAACAGAACTTCTCCCCTTTTCAATATCCTACTCAGTATTTTAACGAGAAGCAAATAGTTGATTGAAAATGAAGTATTTAAGGTTATTATCTAATCAATTATGTGTTTGCATCATTTTTATCGTATATATAATGAATTAATACCCATAAACTTAAAATTCACAGAAACGTGGAAAAACGGCAAAATATTGCCTAATTCGATGATATTTTGTTTAAATCACATGGAGGAAAAGGGGGATGATAAACGTCAAAATATTGCTAAATTCGAAGATTTTTCGTACGAAACAAAATGCAAGAAAACTTGCTTAAAATGCAATATTATGCGACATTCTGAGATTTCAAGGCCAAATCACATATCGTGATACTACATGAAATAGTATCGAAATATTGGTAAAAATGAATATATTTACGTATTATCAAACTACATGAAAAACGTGAAAAAAGTCGCTATTTAACCATATATGAGGATTTTAACTTCAAATCATAGAGCGAGGTTTCGTATTATTTAGATCCAAGAAAAGACATATGACAATGTTGTTTCCAATACAAATGATAAAAACCAATGTGTTTTCATTAGAATTAATTAAAATGTTCCTGATTTACCGTTAATATTACCGATGGAAGATGTACACGAAAACCGCTCTATTCCGGCTGAAATGTTGATATATGCAATAAAAACAGAACTTCTCCCCTTTTCAATATCACTCAGTATTTTAACGAGAAACAAATAGTTGATTGAAAATGAAGTATTTAAGGTTATTATCTAATCAATTATGTGTTTGCATCATTTTTATCGTATATATAATGAATTAATACCCATAAACTGAAAATTCACAGAAACGTGGAAAAACGGCAAAATATTGCCTAATTCGATGATATTTTGTTTAAATCACATGGAGGAAAAGGGGGATGATAAACGTCAAAATATTGCTAAATTCGAAGATTTTTCGTACGAAACAAAATGCAAGAAAACTTGCTTAAAATGCAATATTATGCGACATTCTGAGATTTAAAGGCCAAATCACATATCGTGATACTACATGAAATAGTATCGAAATATTGGTAAAAATGAATATATTTACGTAATATCAAACTACATGAAAAACGTGAAAAAAGTCGCTATTTAACCATATATGAGAATTTTAACTTCAAATCATAGAGCGAGGTTTCGTATTATATAGATCCAAGAAAAGACATATGACAATGTTGTTTCCAATACAAATGATAAAAACCAATGTGTTTTCATTAGAATTAATTAAAATGTTCCTGATTTTCCGTTAATATTACTGATGAAAGATGTACACTAAAACAGCTCTATTCCGGCTGAAATGTCGATATATGCAATAAAAACAGAACTTCTCCCCTTTTCAATATCTTACTCAGTATTTTAACGAGAAACAAATAGTTGATTGAAAATGAAGTATTTAAGGTTATTATCTAATCAATTATGTGTTTGCATCATTTTTATCGTATATATAATGAATTAATACCCATCAACTGAAAATTCACAAAAACGTGGAAAAACGGCAAAATATTGCCTAATTCGATGATATTTTGTTTAAATCACATGAAGGAAAAGAAGATGATAAACGTCAAAATATTGCTAAATTCGATGATTTTTCGTACGAAACGAAATGCAAGAAAACTTGCTTAAAATGCAATATTATGCGAAATTCTGAGATTTGAAGGCCAAATCACATATCGTGATACTACATGAAATAGTATCGAAATATTGGTATAAACGAATATATTTACGTAAAATCACACTACTTAAAAAACGTGAAAAAGTCACTATTTTACCATATATGAGGATTTTAACTTCAAATCATAGAGCGAGGTTTCGTATTATTTAGATCCAAGAAAAGACATATGACAATGTTGTTTCCAATACAAGTGATAAAAACCAATGTGTTTTCATTAGAATTAACTAAAATGTTCCTGATTTTCCGTTTATATTACCGATGGAAGATGTACACGAAAACCGCTCTATTCCGGCTGAAACGTCGATATATGCAATAAAAACAGACCTTCTCCCCTTTTCAATATCCTACTCAGTATTTTAACGAGAAACAAATAGTTGATTGAACATGAAGTATTTAAGGTTATTATCTAATCAATTATGTGTTTGCATCATTTTTATCGTATATATAATGAATTAATACCCATATACTTAAAATTCACAGAAACGTGGAAAAACGGCAAAATATTGCCTAACTCGATGATATTTTGTTTAAATCACATGAAGGAAAAGGGGGGATGATAAACGTCAAAATATTGCTAAATTCGATGATTTTTCGTACGAAACAAAATGCAAGAAATCTTGCTTAAAATGCAATATTTTGCGACATTCTGAGATTTCAAGGCCAAATTACATATCGTGATACTACATGAAACAGTATCGAAATATTGGTAAAAAATGAATATATTTACGTAATGTCAAACTACATGAAAAACGTGAAAAAAGTCACTATTTAACCATATTTGAGGATTTTAACTTCAAATCGTAGAGCGAGGTTTCGTATTATTTAAATCCAAGAAAAGACATATGACAAGGTTGTATCCAATACAAATGATAAAACCAATCTGTTTTCATTAGAATTAACATTAGAATTAATTAGAATGTTCCTGATTTTCCGTTTATATTACCGATGGAAGATGTACATGTAAAACCGCTCTAATCCAGCTGAAACGTCGATATATGCAATAAAAACCGAACTTCTCCCCTTTTCAATATCCTACTCAGTATTTTAACAAGAAACAAATAGTTGATTGGAAATGAAGTATTTAAGGTTAATTTCCAATCAATTATGTGTTTGCATCATTTTTATCGTATATATAATGAATTAATACCCATAAACTTAAAATTCACAGAAACGTGGAAAAACGGCAAAATATTGCCTAATTCGATGATATTTTGTTTAAATCACATGGAGGAAAAGGGGGATGATAAACGTCAAAATATTGCTAAATTCGAAGATTTTTCGTACGAAACAAAATGCAAGAAAACTTGCTTAAAATGCAATATTATGCGAAATTCTGAGATTTGAAGGCCAAATCACATATCGTGATACTACATGAAATAGTATCGAAATATTGGTACAAACGAATATATTTACGTAAAATCACACTACCTGAAAAACGTGAAAAAAGTCACTATTTTACCATATATGAGGATTTTAACTTCAAATCATAGAGCGAGGTTTCGTATTATTTAGATCCAAGAAAAGACATATGACACTGTTGTTTCCAATACAAATGATAAAAACCAATGTGTTTTCATTAGAATTAACTAAGATGTTCCTGATTTTCCGTTTATATTACCGATGGAAGATGTACACGAAAACCGCTCTATTCCGGCTGAAACGTCGATATATGCAATAAAACAGAACTTCTCCCCTTTTCAATATCCTACTCAGTATTTTAACGAGAAACAAATAGTTGATTGAAAATGAAGTATTTAAGGTTATTATCTAATCAATTATGTGTTTGCATCATTTTTATCGTATATATAATGAATTAATACCCATAAACTTAAAATTCACAGAAACGTGGAAAAACGGCAAAATATTGCCTAATTCGATGATATTTTGTTTAAATCACATGGAGGAAAAGGGGGATGATAAACGTCAAAATATTGCTAAATTCGAAGATTTTTCGTACGAAACAAAATGCAAGAAAACTTGCTTAAAATGCAATATTATGCGACATTCTGAGATTTCAAGGCCAAATCACACATCGTGATACTACATGAAATAGTATCGAAATATTGGTAAAAATGAATATATTTACGTATTATCAAACTACATGAAAAACGTGAAAAAAGTCGCTATTTAACCATATATGAGGATTTTAACTTCAAATCATAGAGCGAGGTTTCGTATTATTTAGATCCAAGAAATGACATATGACAATGTTGTTTCCAATACAAATGATAAAAACCAATGTGTTTTCATTAGAATTAATTAAAATGTTCCTGATTTACCGTTAATATTACCGATGGAAGATGTACACGAAAACCGCTCTATTCCGGCTGAAATGTCGATATATGCAATAAAAACAGAACTTCTCCCCTTTTCAATATCACTCAGTATTTTAACGAGAAACAAATAGTTGATTGAAAATGAAGTATTTAAGGTTATTATCTAATCAATTATGTGTTTGCATCATTTTTATCGTATATATAATGAATTAATACCCATAAACTGAAAATTCACAGAAACGTGGAAAAACGGCAAAATATTGCCTAATTCGATGATATTTTGTTTAAATCACATGGAGGAAAAGGGGGATGATAAACGTCAAAATATTGCTAAATTCGAAGATTTTTCGTACGAAACAAAATGCAAGAAAACTTGCTTAAAATGCAATATTATGCGACATTCTGAGATTTAAAGGCCAAATCACATATCGTGATACTACATGAAATAGTATCGAAATATTGGTAAAAATGAATATATTTACGTAATATCAAACTACATGAAAAACGTGAAAAAAGTCGCTATTTAACCATATATGAGAATTTTAACTTCAAATCATAGAGCGAGGTTTCGTATTATATAGATCCAAGAAAAGACATATGACAATGTTGTTTCCAATACAAATGATAAAAACCAATGTGTTTTCATTAGAATTAATTAAAATGTTCCTGATTTTCCGTTAATATTACTGATGAAAGATGTACACTAAAACCGCTCTATTCCGGCTGAAATGTCGATATATGCAATAAAAACAGAACTTCTCCCCTTTTCAATATCTTACTCAGTATTTTAACGAGAAACAAATAGTTGATTGAAAATGAAGTATTTAAGGTTATTATCTAATCAATTATGTGTTTGCATCATTTTTATCGTATATATAATGAATTAATACAAAACAACTGAAAATTCACAAAAACGTGGAAAAACGGCAAAATATTGCCTAATTCGATGATATTTTGTTTTAATAACATGAAGGAAAAGGAGATAATAAACGTCAAAATATTGTTAAATTCGATGATTTTTCGTTCGAAACAAAATACAAGAAAACTTGCTTAAAATGCAATATTATGCGAAATTCTGAGATTTGAAGGCCAAATCACATATCGTGATACTACATGAAATAGTATCGAAATATTGGTGGAAATGAATATATTTACGTAATGTCAAACTACATGAAAAACGTGAAAAAAGTCAATATTTAACCATATTTGAGGATTTTAACTTCAAATCGTAGAGCGAGGTTTCGTATTATTTAAATCCAAGAAAAGACATATGACAAGGTTGTATCCAATACAAATGATAAAACCAATCTGTTTTCATTAGAATTAACATTAGAATTAATTAGAATGTTCCTGATTTTCCGTTTATATTACCGATGGAAGATGTAAACGTAAAACCGTTCAAATCCGGCTGAAACGTCGATATATGCAATAAAAACCGAACTTCTCCCCTTTTCAATATCCTACTCAGTATTTTAACGAGAAACAAATAGTTGATCGAAAATGAAGTATTTAAGGTTAATTTCCAATCAATTATGTGTTTGCAAAATTTTTATTGTATATTTAATGAATTAATACCGAAAGACTGAAAATTCACAAAAACGTGGAAAAACGGCAAAATATTGCCTAATTCGATGATATTTTGTTTAAATCACATGAAGGAAAAGAAGATGATAAACGTCAAAATATTGCTAAATTCGATGATTTTTCGTACGAAACGAAATGCAAGAAAACTTGCTTAAAATGCAATATTATGCGAAATTCTGAGATTTGAAGGCCAAATCACATATCGTGATACTACATGAAATAGTATCGAAATATTGGTATAAACGAATATATTTACGTAAAATCACACTACTTAAAAAACGTGAAAAAGTCACTATTTTACCATATATGAGGATTTTAACTTCAAATCATAGAGCGAGGTTTCGTATTATTTAGATCCAAGAAAAGACATATGACAATGTTGTTTCCAATACAAGTGATAAAAACCAATGTGTTTTCATTAGAATTAACTAAAATGTTCCTGATTTTCCGTTTATATTACCGATGGAAGATGTACACGAAAACCGCTCTATTCCGGCTGAAACGTCGATATATGCAATAAAAACAGACCTTCTCCCCTTTTCAATATCCTACTCAGTATTTTAACGAGAAACAAATAGTTGATTGAACATGAAGTATTTAAGGTTATTATCTAATCAATTATGTGTTTGCATCATTTTTATCGTATATATAATGAATTAATACCCATATACTTAAAATTCACAGAAACGTGGAAAAACGGCAAAATATTGCCTAACTCGATGATATTTTGTTTAAATCACATGAAGGAAAAGGGGGGATGATAAACGTCAAAATATTGCTAAATTCGATGATTTTTCGTACGAAACAAAATGCAAGAAAACTTGCTTAAAATGCAATATTTTGCGACATTCTGAGATTTCAAGGCCAAATTACATATCGTGATACTACATGAAACAGTATCGAAATATTGGTAAAAAATGAATATATTTACGTAATGTCAAACTACATGAAAAACGTGAAAAAAGTCACTATTTAACCATATTTGAGGATTTTAACTTCAAATCGTAGAGCGAGGTTTCGTATTATTTAAATCCAAGAAAAGACATATGACAAGGTTGTATCCAATACAAATGATAAAACCAATCTGTTTTCATTAGAATTAACATTAGAATTAATTAGAATGTTCCTGATTTTCCGATTATATTACCGATGGAAGATGTACATGTAAAACCGCTCTAATCCAGCTGAAACGTCGATATATGCAATAAAAACCGAACTTCTCCCCTTTTCAATATCCTACTCAGTATTTTAACAAGAAACAAATAGTTGATTGGAAATGAAGTATTTAAGGTTAATTTCCAATCAATTATGTGTTTGCATCATTTTTATCGTATATATAATGAATTAATACCCATAAACTGAAAATTCACAGAAACGTGGAAACACGGCAAAATATTGCCTAATTCGATGATATTTTGTTTAAATCACATGGAAGAAAAGGGGGATGATAAACGTCAAAATATTGCTAAATTCGAAGATTTTTCGTACGAAACAAAATGCAAGAAAACTTGCTTAAAATGCAATATTATGCGACATTCTGAGATTTCAAGGCCAAATCACATATCGTGATACTACATGAAATAGTATCGAAATATTGGTAAAAATGAATATATTTACGTAATATCAAACTTCATGAAAAACGTGAAAAAAGTCGGTATTTAACCATATATGAGGATTTTAACTTCAAATCATAGAGCGAGGTTTCGTATTATTTAGATCCAAGAAAAGACATATGACAATGTTGTTTCCAATACAAATGATAAAAGCCAATGTGTTTTCATTTGAATTAATTAAAATGTTCCTGATTTACCGTTAATATTACCGATGGAAGATGTACACGAAAACCGCTCTATTCCGGCTGAAATGTCGATATATGCAATAAAAACAGAACTTCTCCCCTTTTCAATATCTTACTCAGTATTTTAACGAGAAACAAATAGTTGATTGAAAATGAAGTATTTAAGGTTATTATCTAATCAATTATGTGTTTGCATCATTTTTATCGTATATATAATGAATTAATACCCATCAACTGAAAATTCACAAAAACGTGGAAAAACGGCAAAATATTGCCTAATTCGATGATATTTTGTTTTAATAACATGAAGGAAAAGGAGATAATAAACGTCAAAATATTGCTAAATTCGATGATTTTTCGTTCGAAACAAAATACAAGAAAACTTGCTTCAAATGCAATATTATGCGACATTCTGAGATTTCAAGGCCAAATCACATATCGTGATACTACATGAAATAGTATCGAAATATTGGTGAAAATGAATATATTTACGTAATGTCAAACTACATGAAAAACGTGAAAAAAGTCACTATTTAACCATATTTGAGGATTTTAACTTCAAATCGTAGAGCGAGGTTTCGTATTATTTACATCCAAGAAAAGACATATGACAAGGTTGTATCCAATACAAATGATAAAACCAATCTGTTTTCATTAGAATTAACATTAGAATTAATTAGAATGTTCCTGATTTTCCGTTTATATTAGCGATGGAAGATGTAAACGTAAAACCGCTCAAATCCGGCTGAAACGTCGATATATGCAATAAAAACCGAACTTCTCCCCTTTTCAATATCCTACTCAGTATTTTAACAAGAAACAAATAGTTGATTGAAAATGAAGTATTTAAGGTTAATTTCCAATCAATTATGTGTTGCATCATTTTTATCGTATATATAATGAATTAATACCGAAATACTGAAAATTCACAAAAACGTGGAAAAACAGCAAAATATTGCCTAATTCGATGATATTTTGTTTAAATCACATGAAGGAAAAGGAGATGATAAACGTCAAAATATTGCTAAATTTGATGATTTTTAGTACGAAACAAAATGCAAGAAAACTTGCTTAAAATGCAATATTCTGCGAAATTCTGAGATTTGAAGGCCAAATCACATATCGTGATACTACATGAAATAGTATCGAAATACTGGTACAAACGAATATATTTACGTAAAATCACACTACCTGAAAAACGTGAAAAAAGTCACTATTTTACCATATATGAGGATTTTAACTTCAAATCATAGAGCGAGGTTTCGTATTATTTAGATCCAAGAAAAGACATATGACAATGTTGTTTCCAATACAAATGATAAAAACCAATGTGTTTTCATTAGAATTAACTAAAATGTTCCTGATTTTCCGTTTATATTACCGATGGAAGATGTACACGAAAACCGCTCTATTCCGGCTGAAACGTCGATATATGCAATAAAAACAGAACTTCTCCCCTTTTCAATATCCTACTCAGTATTTTAACGAGAAACAAATAGTTGATTGAAAATGAAGTATTTAAGGTTATTATCTAATCAATTATGTGTTTGCATCATTTTTATCGTATATATAATGAATTAATACCCATAAACTTAAAATTCACAGAAACGTGGAAAAACGGCAAAATATTGCCTAATTCAATGATATTTTGTTTAAATCACATGGAGGAAAAGGGGGATGATAAACGTCAAAATATTGCTAAATTCGAATATTTTTTGTACGAAACAAAATGCAAGAAAACTTGCTTAAAATGCAATATTATGCGACATTCTGAGATTTCAAGGCCAAATCACATATCGTGATACTACATGAAATAGTATCGAAATATTGGTAAAAATGAATATATTTACGTAATATCAAACTACATGAAAAACGTGAAAAAAGTCGCTATTTAACAATATATGAGGATTTTAACTTCAAATCATATAGCGAGGTTTCGTATTATTTAGATCCAAGAAAAGACATATGACAATGTTGTTTCCAATACAAATGATAAAAACCAATGTGTTTTCATTAGAATTAATTAAAATGTTCCTGATTTACCGTTAATATTACCGATGGAAGATGTACACGAAAACCGCTCTATTCCGGCTGAAATGTCGATATATGCAATAAAAACAGAGCTTCTCCCCTTTTCAATATCCTACTCAGTATTTTAACGAGAAACAAATAGTTGATCGAAAATGAAGTATTTAAGGTTAATTTCCAATCAATTATGTGTTTGCAAAATTTTTATTGTATATTTAATGAATTAATACCGAAAGACTGAAAATTCACAAAAACGTGGAAAACGGCAAAATATTGCCTAATTCGATGATATTTTGTTTAAATCACATGAAGGTAAAGAAGATGATAAACGTCAAAATATTGCTAAATTCGATGATTTTTCGTACGAAACAAAATGCAAGAAAACTTGCTTAAAATGCAATATTATGCGATATTCTGAGATTTGAAGGCCAAATCACATATCGTGATACTACATGAAATAGTATCGAAATATTGGTATAAACGAATATATTTACGTAAAATCACACTACTTGAAAAACGTGAAAAAGTCACTATTTTACCATATATGAGGATTTTAACTTCAAATCATAGAGCGAGGTTTCGTATTATTTAGATCCAAGAAAAGACATATGACAATGTTGTTTCCAATACAAATGATAAAAACCAATGTGTTTTCATTAGAATTAATTAAAATGTTCCTGATTTACCGTTAATATTACCGATGGAAGATGTACACGAAAACCGCTCTATTCCGGCTGAAACGTCAATATATGCAATAAAAACAGAACTTCTCCCCTTTTCAATATCCTACTCAGTATTTTAACGAGAAACAAATAGTTGATTGAAAATGAAGTATTTAAGGTTATTATCTAATCAATTATGTGTTTGCATCATTTTTATCGTATATATAATGAATTAATACCCATAAACTTAAAATTCACAGAAACGTGGAAAAACGGCAAAATATTGCCTAATTCGATGATATTTTGTTTAAATCACATGAAGGAAAAGGGGGGATGATAAACGTCAATATATTGCTAAATTCGATGATTTTTCGTACGAAACAAAATGCAAGAAAACTTGCTTAAAATGCAATATTTTGCGACATTCTGAGATTTCAAGGCCAAATCACATATCGTGATACTACATGAAACAGTATCGAAATATTGGTAAAAAATGAATATATTTACGTAATGTCAAACTACATGAAAAACGTGAAAAAAGTCACTATTTAACCATATTTGAGAATTTTAACTTCAAATCATATAGCGAGGTTTCGTATTATTTAGATCCAAGAAAAGACATATGACAAGGTTGTTTCCAATACAAATGATAAAACCAATCTGTTTTCATTAGAATTAACATTAGAATTAATTAGAATGTTCCTGATTTTCCGTTTATATTACCGATGGAAGATGTACATGTAAAACCGCTCAAATCCGGCTGAAACGTCGATATATGCAATAAAAACCGAACTTCTCCCCTTTTCAACATCCTACTCAGTATTTTAACGAGAAACAAATAGTTGATCGAAAATGAAGTATTTAAGGTTAATTTCCAATCAATTATGTGTTTGCAAAATTTTTATTGTATATTTAATGAATTAATACCGAAAGACTGAAAATTCCCAAAAACGTGGAAAAACGGCAAAATATTGTCTAATTCGATGATATTTTGTTTAAATCACATGAAGGAAAAGAAGATGATAAACGTCAAAATATTGCTAAATTCGATGATTTTTCGTACGAAACAAAATGCAAGAAAACTTGCTTAAAATGCAATATTATGCGAAATTCTGAGATTTGAAGGCCAAATCACATATCGTGATACTACATGAAATAGTATCGAAATATTGGTATAAACGAATATATTTACGTAAAATCACACTATTTAAAAAACGTGAAAAAGTCACTATTTTACCATAGATGAGGATTTTAACTTCAAATCATAGAGCGAGGTTTCGTATTATTTAGATCCAAGAAAAGACATATGACAATGTTGTTTCCAATACAAATGATAAAAACCAATGTGTTTTCATTAGAATTAACTAAAATGTTCCTGATTTTCCGTTTATATTACCGATGGAAGATGTACACGAAAACCGATCTATTCCGGCTGAAACGTCGATATATGCAATAAAAACAGAACTTCTCCCCTTTTCAATATCCTACTCAGTATTTTAACGAGAAACAAATAGTTGATTGAACATGAAGTATTTAAGGTTATTATCTAATCAATTATGTGTTTGCATCATTTTTATCGTATATATAATGAATTAATACCCATAAACTTAAAATTCACAGAAACGTGGAAAAACGGCAAAATATTGCCTAATTCGATGATATTTTGTTTAAATCACATGAAGGAAAAGGGGGATGATAAACGTCAAAATATTGCTAAATTCGAAGATTTTTCGTACGAAACAAAATGCAAGAAAACTTGCTTAAAATGCAATATTATGCGACATTCTGAGATTTCAAGGCCAAATCACATATCGTGATACTACATGAAATAGTATCGAAATATTGGTAAAAATGAATATATTTACGTAATATCAAACTTCATGAAAAACGTGAAAAAAGTCGGTATTAACCCATATATGAGAATTTTAACTTCAAATCATAGAGCGAGGTTTCGTATTATTTAGATCCAAGAAAAGACATATGACAATGTTGTTTCCAATACAAATGATAAAAACCAATGTGTTTTCATTAGAATTAATTAAAATGTTCCTGATTTTCCGTTAATATTACCGATGGAAAATGTTCACGAAAACCGCTCTATTCCGGCTGAAATGTCGATATATGCAATAAAAACAGAACTTCTCCCCTTTTCAATATCTTACTCAGTATTTTAACGAGAAACAAATAGTTGATTGAAAATGAAGTATTTAAGGTTATTATCTAATCAATTATGTGTTTGCATCATTTTTATCGTATATATAATGAATTAATACCCATAAACTGAAAATTCACAAAAACGTGGAAAAACGGAAAAATATTGCCTAATTCGATGATATTTTGTTTTAATAACATGAAGGAAAAGGAGATAATAAACGTCAAAATATTGCTAAATTCGATGATTTTTCGTACGAAACAAAATACAAGAAAACTTGCTTCAAATGCAATATTATGCGACATTCTGAGATTTCAAGGCCAAATCACATATCGTGATACTACATGAAATAGTATCGAAATATTGGTGAAAATGAATATATTTACGTAATGTCAAACTACATGAAAAACGTGAAAAAAGTCACTATTTAACCATATTTGAGGATTTTAACTTCAAATCATAGAGCGAGGTTTCGTATTATTTAGATCCAAGAAAAGACATATGACAAGGTTGTATCCAATACAAATGATAAAACCAATCTGTTTTCATTAGAATTAACATTAGAATTAATAAGAATGTTCCTGATTTTCCGTTTATATTAGCGATGGAAGATGTAAACGTAAAACCGCTCAAATCCGGCTGAAACGTCGATATATGCAATAAAAACCGAACTTCTCCCCTTTTCAATATCCTACTCAGTATTTTAACAAGAAACAAATAGTTGATTGAAAATGAAGTATTTAAGGTTAATTTCCAATCAATTATGTGTTTGCATCATTTTTATCGTATATATAATGAATTAATACCGAAATACTGAAAATTCACAAAAACGTGGAGAAACGGCAAAATATTGCCTAATTCGATGATATTTTGTTTAAATCACATGAAGGAAAAGGAGATGATAAACGTCAAAATATTGCTAAATTCGATGATTTTTAGTACGAAACAAAATGCAAGAAAACTTGCTTAAAATGCAATATTCTGCGAAATTCTGAGATTTGAAGGCCAAATCACATATCGTGATACTACATGAAATAGTATCGAAATACTGGTACAAACGAATATATTTACGTAAAATCACACTACCTGAAAAACGTGAAAAAAGTCACTATTTTACCATATATGAGGATTTTAACTTCAAATCATAGAGCGAGGTTTCGTATTATTTAGATCCAAGAAAAGACATATGACAATGTTGTTTCCAATACAAATGATAAAAACCAATGTGTTTTCATTAGAATTAAGTAAAATGTTCCTGATTTTCCGTTTATATTACCGATGGAAGATGTACACGAAAACCGCTCTATTCCGGCTGAAACGTCGATATATGCAATAAAAACAGAACTTCTCCCCTTTTCAATATCCTACTCAGTATTTTAACGAGAAACAAATAGTTGATTGAAAATGAAGTATTTAAGGTTATTATCTAATCAATTATGTGTTTGCATCATTTTTATCGTATATATAATGAATTAATACCCATAAACTTAAAATTCACAGAAACGTGGAAAAACGGCAAAATATTGCCTAATTCGATGATATTTTGTTTAAATCACATGAAGGAAAAGGGGGATGATAAACGTCAAAATATTGCTAAATTCGAAGATTTTTCGTACGAAACAAAATGCAAGAAAACTTGCTTAAAATGCAATATTATGCGACATTCTGAGATTTCAAGGCCAAATCACATATCGTGATACTACATGAAATAGTATCGAAATATTGGTAAAAATGAATATATTTACGTAATATCAAACTTCATGAAAAACGTGAAAAAAGTCGGTATTTAACCATATATGAGAATTTTAACTTCAAATCATAGAGCGAGGTTTCGTATTATTTAGATCCAAGAAAAGACATATGACAATGTTGTTTCCAATACAAATGATAAAAACCAATGTGTTTTCATTAGAATTAATTAAAATGTTCCTGATTTTCCGTTAATATTACCGATGGAAGATGTACACGAAAACCGCTCTATTCCGGCTGAAATGTCGATATATGCAATAAAAACAGAACTTCTCCCCTTTTCAATATCTTACTCAGTATTTTAACGAGAAACAAATAGTTGATTGAAAATGAAGTATTTAAGGTTATTATCTAATCAATTATGTGTTTGCATCATTTTTATCGTATATATAATGAATTAATACCCATAAACTGAAAATTCACAAAAACGTGGAAAAACGGAAAAATATTGCCTAATTCGATGATATTTTGTTTTAATAACATGAAGGAAAAGGAGATAATAAACGTCAAAATATTGCTAAATTCGATGATTTTTCGTACGAAACAAAATACAAGAAAACTTGCTTCAAATGCAATATTATGCGACATTCTGAGATTTCAAGGCCAAATCACATATCGTGATACTCCATGAAATAGTATCGAAATATTGGTGAAAATGAAGATATTTACGTAATGTCAAACTACATGAAAAACGTGAAAAAAGTCACTATTTAACCATATTTGAGGATTTTAACTTCAAATCATAGAGCGAGGTTTCGTATTATTTAGATCCAAGAAAAGACATATGACAAGGTTGTATCCAATACAAATGATAAAACCAATCTGTTTTCATTAGAATTAACATTAGAATTAATTAGAATGTTCCTGATTTTCCGTTTATATTAGCGATGGAAGATGTAAACGTAAAACCGCTCAAATCCGGCTGAAACGTCGATATATGCAATAAAAACCGAACTTCTCCCCTTTTCAATATCCTACTCAGTATTTTAACAAGAAACAAATAGTTGATTGAAAATGAAGTATTTAAGGTTAATTTCCAATCAATTATGTGTTTGCATCATTTTTATCGTATATATAATGAATTAATACCGAAATACTGAAAATTCACAAAAACGTGGAGAAACGGCAAAATATTGCCTAATTCGATGATATTTTGTTTAAATCACATGAAGGAAAAGGAGATGATAAACGTCAAAATATTGCTAAATTCGATGATTTTTAGTACGAAACAAAATGCAAGAAAACTTGCTTAAAATGCAATATTCTGCGAAATTCTGAGATATGAAGGCCAAATCACATATCGTGATACTACATGAAATAGTATCGAAATATTGGTATAAACGAATATATTTACGTAAAATCACACTATTTAAAAAACGTGAAAAAGTCACTATTTTACCATATATGAGGATTTTAACTTCAAATCATAGAGCGAGGTTTCGTATTATTTAGATCCAAGAAAAGACATATGACAATGTTGTTTCCAATACAAATGATAAAAACCAATGTGTTTTCATTAGAATTAACTAAAATGTTCCTGATTTTCCGTTTATATTACCGATGGAAGATGTACACGAAAACCGCTCTATTCCGGCTGAAACGTCGATATATGCAATAAAAACAGAACTTCTCCCCTTTTCAATATCCTACTCAGTATTTTAACGAGAAACAAATAGTTGATTGAACATGAAGTATTTAAGGTTATTATCTAATCAATTATGTGTTTGCATCATTTTTATCGTATATATAATGAATTAATACCCATAAACTTAAAATTCACAGAAACGTGGAAAAACGGCAAAATATTGCCTAATTCGATGATATTTTGTTTAAATCACATGAAGGAAAAGGGGGATGATAAACGTCAAAATATTGCTAAATTCGAAGATTTTTCGTACGAAACAAAATGCAAGAAAACTTGCTTAAAATGCAATATTATGCGACATTCTGAGATTTCAAGGCCAAATCACATATCGTGATACTACATGAAATAGTATCGAAATATTGGTAAAAATGAATATATTTACGTAATATCAAACTTCATGAAAAACGTGAAAAAAGTCGGTATTTAACCATATATGAGAATTTTAACTTCAAATCATAGAGCGAGGTTTCGTATTATTTAGATCCAAGAAAAGACATATGACAATGTTGTTTCCAATACAAATGATAAAAACCAATGTGTTTTCATTAGAATTAATTAAAATGTTCCTGATTTTCCGTTAATATTACCGATGGAAGATGTACACGAAAACCGCTCTATTCCGGCTGAAATGTCGATATATGCAATAAAAACAGAACTTCTCCCCTTTTCAATATCTTACTCAGTATTTTAACGAGAAACAAATAGTTGATTGAAAATGAAGTATTTAAGGTTATTATCTAATCAATTATGTGTTTGCATCATTTTTATCGTATATATAATGAATTAATACCCATAAACTGAAAATTCACAAAAACGTGGAAAAACGGAAAAATATTGCCTAATTCGATGATATTTTGTTTTAATAACATGAAGGAAAAGGAGATAATAAACGTCAAAATATTGCTAAATTCGATGATTTTTCGTTCGAAACAAAATACAAGAAAACTTGCTTCAAATGCAATATTATGCGACATTCTGAGATTTCAAGGCCAAATCACATATCGTGATACTACATGAAATAGTATCGAAATATTGGTGAAAATGAAGATATTTACGTAATGTCAAACTACATGAAAAACGTGAAAAAAGTCACTATTTAACCATATTTGAGGATTTTAACTTCTAATCGTAGAGCGAGGTTTCGTATTATTTAAATCCAAGAAAAGACATATGACAAGGTTGTATCCAATACAAATGATAAAACCAATCTGTTTTCATTAGAATTAACATTAGAATTAATTAGAATGTTCCTGATTTTCCGTTTATATTACCGATGGAAGATGTAAACGTAAAACCGCTCAAATCCGGCTGAAACGTCGATATATGCAATAAAAACCGAACTTCTCCCCTTTTCAATATCCTACTCAGTATTTTAACGAGAAACAAATAGTTGATCGAAAATGAAGTATTTAAGGTTTATTTCCAATCAATTATGTGTTTGCAAAATTTTTATTGTATATTTAATGAATTAATACCGAAAGACTGAAAATTCACAAAAACGTGGAAAAACGGCAAAATATTGCCTAATTCGATGATATTTTGTTTAAATCACATGAAGGAAAAGAAGATGATAAACGTCAAAATATTGCTAAATTCGATGATTTTTCGTACGAAACAAAATGCAAGAAAACTTGCTTAAAATGCAATATTATGCGAAATTCTGAGATTTGAAGGCCAAATCACATATCGTGATACTACATGAAATAGTATCGAAATATTGGTATAAACGAATATATTTACGTAAAATCACACTATTTAAAAAACGTGAAAAAGTCACTATTTTACCATATATGAGGATTTTAACTTCAAATCATAGAGCGAGGTTTCGTATTATTTAGATCCAAGAAAAGACATATGACAATGTTGTTTCCAATACAAATGATAAAAACCAATGTGTTTTCATTAGAATTAACTAAAATGTTCCTGATTTTCCGTTTATATTACCGATGGAAGATGTACACGAAAACCGCTCTATTCCGGCTGAAACGTCGATATATGCAATAAAAACAGAACTTCTCCCCTTTTCAATACCCTACTCAGTATTTTAACGAGAAACAAATAGTTGATTGAAAATGAAGTATTTAAGGTTATTATCTAATCAATTATGTGTTTGCATCATTTTTATCGTATATATAATGAATTAATACCCATAAACTTAAAATTCACAGAAACGTGGAAAAACGGCAAAATATTGCCTAATTCGATGATATTTTGTTTAAATCACATGAAGGAAAAGGGGGGATGATAAACGTCAAAATATTGCTAAATTCGATGATTTTTCGTACGAAACAAAATGCAAGAAAACTTGCTTAAAATGCAATATTTTGCGACATTCTGAGATTTCAAGGCCAAATCACATATCGTGATACTACATGAAACAGTATCGAAATATTGGTAAAAAATGAATATATTTACGTAATGTCAAACTACATGAAAAACGTGAAAAAAGTCACTATTTAACCATATTTGAGAATTTTAACTTCAAATCATAGAGCGAGGTTTCGTATTATTTAGATCCAAGAAAAGACATATGACAAGGTTGTATCCAATACAAATGATAAAAGCAATCTGTTTTCATTAGAACTAACATTAGAATTAATTAGAATGTTCCTGATTTTCCGTTTATATTACCGATGGAAGATGTACATGTAAAACCGCTCTAATCCGGCTGAAACGTCGATATATGCAATAAAAACCGAACTTCTCCCCTTTTCAATATCCTACTCAGTATTTTAACAAGAAACAAATAGTTGATTGGAAATGAAGTATTTAAGGTTAATTTCCAATCAATTATGTGTTTGCATCATTTTTATCGTATATATAATGAATTAATACCCATAAACTGAAAATTCACAGAAACGTGGAAAAACGGCAAAATATTGCCTAATTCGATGATATTTTGTTTAAATCACATGGAGGAAAAGGGGGATGATAAACGTCAAAATATTGCTAAATTCGAAGATTTTTCGTACGAAACAAAATGCAAGAAAACTTGCTTAAAATGCAATATTATGCGACATTCTGAGATTTCAAGGCCAAATCACATATCGTGATACTACATGAAATAGTATCGAAATATTGGTGAAAATGAATATATTTACGTAATATCAAACTTCATGAAAAACGTGAAAAAAGTCGGTATTTAACCATATATGAGAATTTTAACTTCAAATCATAGAGCGAGGTTTCGTATTATTTAGATCCAAGAAAAGACATGACAATGTTGTTTCCAATACAAATGATAAAAACCAATGTGTTTTCATTAGAATTAATTAAAATGTTCCTGATTTTCCGTTAATATTACCGATGGAAGCTGTACACGAAAACCGCTCTATTCCGGCTGAAATGTCGATATATGCAATAAAAACAGAACTTCTCCCCTTTTCAATATCTTACTCAGTATTTTAACGAGAAACAAATAGTTGATTGAAAATGAAGTATTTAAGGTTATTATCTAATCAATTATGTGTTTGCATCATTTTTATCGTATATATAATGAATTAATACCCATAAACTGAAAATTCACAAAAACGTGGAAAAACGGAAAAATATTGCCTAATTCGATGATATTTTGTTTTAATAACATGAAGGAAAAGGAGATAATAAACGTCAAAATATTGCTAAATTCGATGATTTTTCGTACGAAACAAAATACAAGAAAACTTGCTTCAAATGCAATATTATGCGACATTCTGAGATTTCAAGGCCAAATCACATATCGTGATACTACATGAAATAGTATCGAAATATTGGTGAAAATGAATATATTTACGTAATGTCAAACTACATGAAAAACGTGAAAAAAGTCACTATTTAACCATATTTGAGGATTTTAACTTCAAATCATAGAGCGAGGTTTCGTATTATTTAGATCCAAGAAAAGACATATGACAAGGTTGTATCCAATACAAATGATAAAACCAATCTGTTTTCATTAGAATTAACATTAGAATTAATTAGAATGTTCCTGATTTTCCGTTTATATTACTGATGGAAGATGTAAACGTAAAACCGCTCAAATCCGGCTGAAACGTCGATATATGCAATAAAAACCGAACTTCTCCCCTTTTTTATATCCTACTCAGTATTTTAACGAGAAACAAATAGTTGATCAAAAATGAAGTATTTAAGGTTAATTTCCAATCAATTATGTGTTTGCATCATTTTAATTGTATATTTAATGAATTAATACCGAAATACTGAAAATTCACAAAAACGTGGAAAAACGGCAAAATATTGCCTAATTCGATGATATTTTGTTTAAATCACATGAAGGAAAAGGAGATGATAAACGTCAAAATATTGCTAAATTCGATGATTTTTCGTACGAAACAAAATGCAAGAAAACTTGCTTAAAATGCAATATTATGCGAAATTCTGAGATTTGAAGGCCAAATCACATATCGTGATACTACATGAAATAGTATCGAAATATTGGTACAAACGAATATATTTACGTAAAATCACACTACCTGAAAAACGTGAAAAAAGTCACTATTTTACCATATATGAGGATTTTAACTTCAAATCATAGAGCGAGGTTTCGTATTATTTAGATCCAAGAAAAGACATATGACAATGTTGTTTCCAATACAAATGATAAAAACCAATGTGTTTTCATTAGAATTAACTAAAATGTTCCTGATTTTCCGTTTATATTACCGATGGAAGATGTACACGAAAACCGCTCTATTCCGGCTGAAACGTCGATATATGCAATAAAAACAGAACTTCTCCCCTTTTCAATATCCTACTCAGTATTTTAACGAGAAACAAATAGTTGATTGAAAATGAAGTATTTAAGGTTATTATCTAATCAATTATGTGTTTGCATCATTTTTATCGTATATTTAATGAATTAATACCCATAAACTTAAAATTCACAGAAACGTGGAAAAACGGCAAAATATTGCCTAATTCGATGATATTTTGTTTAAATCACATGGAGGAAAAGGGGGATGATAAACGTCAAAATATTGCTAAATTCGAAGATTTTTCGTACGAAACAAAATGCAAGAAAACTTGCTTAAAATGCAATATTATGCGACATTCTGAGATTTAAAGGCCAAATCACATATCGTGATACTACATGAAATAGTATCGAAATATTGGTAAAAATGAATATATTTACGTAATATCAAACTACATGAAAAACGTGAAAAAAATCGCTATTTAACCATATATGAGAATTTTAACTTCAAATCATAGAGCGAGGTTTCGTATTATTTAGATCCAAAAAAAGACATATGACAATGTTGTTTCCAATACAAATGATAAAAACCAATGTGTTTTCATTAGAATTAATTAAAATGTTCCTGATTTTCCGTTAATATTACTGATGAAAGATGTACACGAAAACCGCTCTATTCCGGCTGAAATGTCGATATATGCAATAAAAACAGAACTTCTCCCCTTTTCAATATCTTACTCAGTATTTTAACGAGAAACAAATAGTTGATTGAAAATGAAGTATTTAAGGTTATTATCTAATCAATTATGTGTTTGCATCATTTTTATCGTATATATAATGAATTAATACCCGTCAACTGAAAATTCACAAAAACGTGGAAAAACGGCAAAATATTGCCTAATTCGATGATATTTTGTTTTAATAACATGAAGGAAAAGGAGATAATAAACGTCAAAATATTGCTAAATTCGATGATTTTTCGTTCGAAACAAAATACAAGAAAACTTGCTTCAAATGCAATATTATGCGACATTCTGGGATTTCAAGGCCAAATCACATATCGTGATACTACATGAAATAGTATCGAAATATTGGTGGAAATGAATATATTTACGTAATGTCAAACTACATGAAAAACGTGAAAAAAGTCACTATTTAACCATATTTGAGGATTTTAACTTCAAATCGTAGAGCGAGGTTTCGTATTATTTACATCCAAGAAAAGACATATGACAAGGTTGTATCCAATACAAATGATAAAACCAATCTGTTTTCATTAGAATTAACATTAGAATTAATTAGAATGTTCCTGATTTTCCGTTTATATTACCGATGGAAGATGTAAACGTAAAACCGCTCAAATCCGGCTGAAACGTCGATATATCCAATAAAAACCGAACTTCTCCCCTTTTCAATATCCTACTCAGTATTTTAACAAGAAACAAATAGTTGATTGAAAATGAAGTATTTAAGGTTAATTTCCAATCAATTATGTGTTTGCATCATTTTTATCGTATATATAATGAATTAATACCGAAATACTGAAAATTCACAAAAACGTGGAAAAACGGCAAAATATTGCCTAATTCGAAAATATTTTGTTTAAATCACATGAAGGAAAAGGAGATTTAGTCAAAATATTGCTAAATTCGATGATTTTTAGTACGAAAGAAAATGCAAGAAAACTTGCTTAAAATGCAATATTCTGCGAAATTCTGAGATTTGAAGGCCAAATCACATATCGTGATACTACATGAAATAGTATCGAAATACTGGTACAAACGAATATATTTACGTAAAATCACACTACCTGAAAAACGTGAAAAAAGTCACTATTTTACCATATATGAGGATTTTAACTTCAAATCATAGAGCGAGGTTTCGTATTATTTAGATCCAAGAAAAGACATATGACAATGTTGTTTCCAATACAAATGATAAAAACCAATGTGTTTTCATTAGAATTAACTAAAATGTTCCTGATTTTCCGTTTATATTACCGATGGAAGATGTACACGAAAACCGCTCTATTCCGGCTGAAACGTCGATATATGCAATAAAAACAGAACTTCTCCCCTTTTCAATATCCTACTCAGTATTTTAACGAGAAACAAATAGTTGATTGAAAATGAAGTATTTAAGGTTATTATCTAATCAATTATGTGTTTGCATCATTTTTATCGTATATATAATGAATTAATACCCATAAACTTAAAATTCACAGAAACGTGGAAAAACGGCAAAATATTGCCTAATTCAATGATATTTTGTTTAAATCACATGGAGGAAAAAGGGGATGATAAACGTCAAAATATTGCTAAATTCGAAGATTTTTCGTACGAAACAAAATGCAAGAAAACTTGCTTAAAATGCAATATTATGCGACATTCTGAGATTTCAAGGCCAAATCACATATCGTGATACTACATGAAATAGTATCGAAATATTGGTAAAATTAATATATTTACGTAATATCAAACTACATGAAAAACGTGAAAAAAGTCGCTATTTAACCATATATGAGGATTTTAACTTCAAATCATAGAGCGAGGTTTCGTATTATTTAGATCCAAGAAAAGACATGACAATGTTGTTTCCAATACAAATGATAAAAACCAATGTGTTTTCATTAGAATTAATTAAAATGTTCCTGATTTACCGTTAATATTACCGATGGAAGATGTACACGAAAACCGCTCTATTCCGGCTGAAATGTCGATATATGCAATAAAAACAGAACTTCTCCCCTTTTCAATATCTTACTCAGTATTTTAACGAGAAACAAATAGTTGATTGAAAATGAAGTATTTAAGGTTATTATCTAATCAATTATGTGTTTGCATCATTTTTATCGTATATATAATGAATTAATACCCATAAACTGAAAATTCACAAAAACGTGGAAAAACGGCAAAATATTGCCTAATTCGATGATATTTTGTTTTAATAACATGAAGGAAAAGGAGATAATAAACGTCAAAATATTGCTAAATTCGATGATTTTTCGTTCGAAACAAAATACAAGAAAACTTGCTTCAAATGCAATATTATGCGACATTCTGAGATTTCAAGGCCAAATCACATATCGTGATACTGCATGAAATAGTATCGAAATATTGGTGAAAATGAAGATATTTACGTAATGTCAAACTACATGAAAAATGTGAAAAAAGTCACTATTTAACCATATTTGAGGATTTTAACTTCAAATCGTAGAGCGAGGTTTCGTATTATTTAAATCCAAGAAAAGACATATGACAAGGTTGTATCCAATACAAATGATAAAACCAATCTGTTTTCATTAGAATTAACATTAGAATTAATTAGAATGTTCCTGATTTTCCGTTTATATTAGCGATGGAAGATGTAAACGTAAAACCGCTCAAATCCGGCTGAAACGTCGATATATGCAATAAAAACCGAACTTCTCCCCTTTTCAATATCCTACTCAGTATTTTAACGAGAAACAAATAGTTGATCGAAAATGAAGTATTTAAGGTTTATTTCCAATCAATTATGTGTTTGCAAAATTTTTATTGTATATTTAATGAATTAATACCGAAAGACTGAAAATTCACAAAAACGTGGAAAAACGGCAAAATATTGCCTAATTCGATGATATTTTGTTTAAATCACATGAAGGAAAAGAAGATGATAAACGTCAAAATATTGCTAAATTCGATGATTTTTCGTACGAAACAAAATGCAAGAAAACTTGCTTAAAATGCAATATTATGCGATATTCTGAGATTTGAAGGCCAAATCACATATCGTGATACTACATGAAATAGTATCGAAATATTGGTATAAACGAATATATTTACGTAAAATCACACTACTTGAAAAACGTGAAAAAGTCACTATTTTACCATATATGAGGATTTTAACTTCAAATCATAGAGCGAGGTTTCGTATTATTTAGATCCAAGAAAAGACATATGACAATGTTGTTTCCAATACAAATGATAAAAACCAATGTGTTTTCATTAGAATAAACTAAAATGTTCCTGATTTTCCTTTTATATTACCGATGGAAGATGTACACGAAAACCGCTCTATTCCGGCTGAAACGTCGATATATGCAATAAAAACAGAACTTCTCCCCTTTTAAATATCCTACTCAGTATTTTAACGAGAAACAAATAGTTGATTGAAAATGAAGTATTTAAGGTTATTATCTAATCAATTATGTGTTTGCATCATTTTTATCGTATATATAATGAATTAATACCCATAAACTTAAAATTCACAGAAACGTGGAAAAACGGCAAAATATTGCCTAATTCGATGATATTTTGTTTAAATCACATGAAGGAAAAGGGGGGATGATAAACGTCAAAATATTGCTAAATTCGATGATTTTTCGTAGGAAACAAAATGCAAGAAAACTTGCTTAAAATGCAATATTTTGCGACATTCTGAGATTTCAAGGCCAAATCACATATCGTGATACTACATGAAACAGTATCGAAATATTGGTAAAAAATGAATATATTTACGTAATGTCAAACTACATGAAAAACGTGAAAAAAGTCACTATTTAACCATATTTGAGAATTTTAACTTCAAATCATATAGCTAGGTTTCGTATTATTTAGATCCAAGAAAAGACATATGACAAGGTTGTTTCCAATACAAATGATAAAACCAATCTGTTTTCATTAGAATTAACATTAGAATTAATTAGAATGTTCCTGATTTTCCGTTTATATTACCGATGGAAGATGTACATGTAAAACCGCTCTAATCCGGCTGAAACGTCGATATATGCAATAAAAACCGAACTTCTCCCCTTTTCAATATCCTACTCAGTATTTTAACAAGAAACAAATAGTTGATTGGAAATGAAGTATTTAAGGTTAATTTCCAATCAATTATGTGTTTGCATCATTTTTATCGTATATATAATGAATTAATACCCATAAACTGAAAATTCACAGAAACGTGGAAAAACGGCAAAATATTGCCTAATTCGATGATATTTTGTTTAAATCACATGGAGGAAAAGGGGGATGATAAACGTCAAAATATTGCTAAATTCGAAGATTTTTCGTACGAAACAAAATGCAAGAAAACTTGCTTAAAATGCAATATTATGCGACATTCTGAGATTTCAAGGCCAAATCACATATCGTGATACTACATGAAATAGTATCGAAATATTGGTAAAAATGAATATATTTACGTAATATCAAACTTCATGAAAAACGTGAAAAAAGTCGGTATTTAACCATATATGAGAATTTTAACTTCAAATCATAGAGCGAGGTTTCGTATTATTTAGATCCAAGAAAAGACATATGACAATGTTGTTTCCAATACAAATGATAAAAACCAATGTGTTTTCATTAGAATTAATTAAAATGTTCCTGATTTTCCGTTAATATTACTGATGAAAGATGTACACGAAAACCGCTCTATTCCGGCTGAAATGTCGATATATGCAATAAAAACAGAACTTCTCCCCTTTTCAATATCTTACTCAGTATTTTAACGAGAAACAAATAGTTGATTGAAAATGAAGTATTTAAGGTTATTATCTAATCAATTATGTGTTTGCATCATTTTTATCGTATATATAATGAAATAATACCCATCAACTGAAAATTCACAAAAACGTGGAAAAACGGCAAAATATTGCCTAATTCGATGATATTTTGTTTTAATAACATGAAGGAAAAGGAGATAATAAACGTCAAAATATTGCTAAATTCGATGATTTTTCGTTCGAAACAAAATACAAGAAAACTTGCTTCAAATGCAATATTATGCGACACTCTGAGATTTCAAGGCCAAATCACATATCGTGATACTACATGAAATAGTATCGAAATATTGGTGGAAATGAATATATTTACGTAATGTCAAACTACATGAAAAACGTGAAAAAAGTCACTATTTAACCATATTTGAGGATTTTAACTTCAAATCGTAGAGCGAGGTTTCGTATTATTTACATCCAAGAAAAGACATATGACAAGGTTGTATCCAATACAAATGATAAAACCAATCTGTTTTCATTAGAATTAACATTAGAATTAATTAGAATGTTCCTGATTTTCCGTTTATATTACCGATGGAAGATGTAAACGTAAAACCGCTCAAATCCGGCTGAAACGTCGATATATGCAATAAAAACCGAACTTCTCCCCTTTTCAATATCCTACTCAGTATTTTAACAAGAAACAAATAGTTGATTGAAAATGAAGTATTTAAGGTTAATTTCCAATCAATTATGTGTTTGCATCATTTTTATCGTATATATAATGAATTAATACCGAAATACTGAAAATTCACAAAAACGTGGAAAAACGGCAAAATATTGCCTAATTCGATGATATTTTGTTTAAATCACATGAAGGAAAAGAAGATAATAAACGTCAAAATATTGCTAAATTCGATGATTTTTCGTACGAAACAAAATACAAGAAAACTTGCTTCAAATGCAATATTATGCGACATTCTGAGATTTCAAGGCCAAATCACATATCGTGATACTACATGAAATAGTATCGAAATATTGGTGAAAATGAATATATTTACGTAATGTCAAACTACATGAAAAACGTGAAAAAAGTCACTATTTAACGATATTTGAGGATTTTAACTTCATATCATAGAGCGAGGTTTCGTATTATTTAGATCCAAGAAAAGACATATGACAAGGTTGTATCCAATACAAATGATAAAACCAATCTGTTTTCATTAGAATTAACATTAGAATTAATTAGAATGTTCCTGATTTTCCGTTTATATTACCGAAACCGCTCAAATCCGGCTGAAACGTCGATATATGCAATAAAAACCGAACTTCTCCCCTTTTCAATATCCTTCTCAGTATTTTAACAAGAAACAAATAGTTGATTGAAAATGAAGTATTTATGGTTAATTTCCAATCAATTATGTGTTTGCATCATTTTTATCGTATATATAATGAATTAATACAGAAATACTGAAAATTCACAAAAACGTTTAAAAACGGCAAAATATTGCCTAATTCGAAAATATTTTGTTTAAATCACATGAAGGAAAAGGAGATGATAAACGTCAAAATATTGCTAAATTCGATGATTTTTAGTACGAAACAAAATGCAAGAAAACTTGCTTAAAATGCAATATTCTGCGAAATTCTGAGATTTGAAGGCCAAATCACATATTGTGATACTACATGAAATAGTATCGAAATACTGGTACAAACGAATATATTTACGTAAAATCACACTACCTGAAAAACGTGAAAAAAGTCACTATTTTACCATATATGAGGATTTTAACTTCAAATCATAGAGCGAGGTTTCGTATTATTTAGATCCAAGAAAAGACATATGACAATGTTGTTTCCAATACAAATGATAAAAACCAATGTGTTTTCATTAGAATAAACTAAAATGTTCCTGATTTTCCTTTTATATTACCGATGGAAGATGTACACGAAAACCGCTCTATTCCGGCTGAAACGTCGATATATGCAATAAAAACAGAACTTCTCCCCTTTTCAATATCCTACTCAGTATTTTAACGAGAAACAAATAGTTGATTGAAAATGAAGTATTTAAGGTTATTATCTAATCAATTATGTGTTTGCATCATTTTTATCGTATATATAATGAATTAATACCCATAAACTTAAAATTCACAGAAACGTGGAAAAACGGCAAAATATTGCCTAATTCGATGATATTTTGTTTAAATCACATGAAGGAAAAGGGGGGATGATAAACGTCAAAATATTGCTAAATTCGATGATTTTTCGTACGAAACAAAATGCAAGAAAACTTGCTTAAAATGCAATATTTTGCGACATTCTGAGATTTCAAGGCCAAATCACATATCGTGATACTACATGAAATAGTATCGAAATATTGGTAAAAATGAATATATTTACGTAATATCAAACTACATGAAAAACGTGAAAAAAGTCGGTATTTAACCATATATGAGAATTTTAACTTCAAATCATAGAGCGCGGTTTCGTATTATTTAGATCCAAGAAAAGACATATGACAATGTTGTTTCCAATACAAATGATAAAAACCAATGTGTTTTCATCAGAATTAATTAAAATGTTCCTGATTTTCCGTTAATATTACTGATGAAAGATGTACACGAAAACCGCTCTATTCCGGCTGAAATGTCGATATATGCAATAAAAACAGAACTTCTCCCCTTTTCAATATCTTACTCAGTATTTTAACGAGAAACAAATAGTTGATTGAAAATGAAGTATTTAAGGTTATTATCTAATCAATTATGTGTTTGCATCATTTTTATCGTATATATAATGAATTAATACCCATCAACTGAAAATTCACAAAAACGTGGAAAAACGGAAAAATATTGCCTAATTCGATGATATTTTGTTTTAATAACATGAAGGAAAAGGAGATAATAAACGTCAAAATATTGCTAAATTCGATGATTTTTCGTTCGAAACAAAATACAAGAAAACTTGCTTCAAATGCAATATTATGCGACACTCTGAGATTTCAAGGCCAAATCACATATCGTGATACTACATGAAATAGTATCGAAATATTGGTGGAAATGAATATATTTACGTAATGTCAAACTACATGAAAAACGTGAAAAAAGTCACTATTTTACCATATATGAGGATTTTAACTTCAAATCGTAGAGCGAGGTTTCGTATTATTTACATCCAAGAAAAGACATATGACAAGGTTGTATCCAATACAAATGATAAAACCAATCTGTTTTCATTAGAATTAACATTAGAATTAATTAGAATGTTCCTGATTTTCCGTTTATATTACCGATGGAAGATGTAAACGTAAAACCGCTCAAATCCGGCTGAAACGTCGATATATGCAATAAAAACCGAACTTCTCCCCTTTTCAATATCCTACTCAGTATTTTAACAAGAAACAAATAGTTGATTGAAAATGAAGTATTTAAGGTTAATTTCCAATCAATTATGTGTTTGCATCATTTTAATTGTATATTTAATGAATTAATACCGAAATACTGAAAATTCACAAAAACGTGGAAAAAGGGCAAAATATTGCCTAATTCGATGATATTTTGTTTAAATCACATGAAGGAAAAGGAGATGATAAACGTCAAAATATTGCTAAATTCGATGATTTTTCGTACGAAACAAAATGCAAGAAAACTTGCTTAAAATGCAATATTCTGCGAAATTCTGAGATTTGAAGGCCAAATCACATATCGTGACACTACATGAAATAGTATCGAAATATTGGTACAAACGAATATATTTACGTAAAATCACACTACCTGAAAAACGTGAAAAAAGTCACTATTTTACCATATATGAGGATTTTAACTTCAAATCATAGAGCGAGGTTTCGTATTATTTAGATCCAAGAAAAGACATATGACAATGTTGTTTCCAATACAAATGATAAAAACCAATGTGTTTTCATTAGAATTAACTAAAATGTTCCTGATTTTCCGTTTATATTACCGATAGAAGATGTACACGAAAACCGCTCTATTCCGGCTGCAACGTCGATATATGCAATAAAAACAGAACTTCTCCCCTTTTCAATATCCTACTCAGTATTTTAACGAGAAACAAATAGTTGATTGAAAATGAAGTATTTAAGGTTATTATCTAATCAATTATGTGTTTGCATCATTTTTATCGTATATATTATGAATTAATACCCATAAACTTAAAATTCACAGAAACGTGGAAAAACGGCAAAATATTCCCTAATTCGATGATATTTTGTTTAAATCACATGGAGGAAAAGGGGGATGATAAACGTCAAAATATTGCTAAATTCGAAGATTTTTCGTACGAAACAAAATGCAAGAAAACTTGCTTAAAATGCAATATTATGCGACATTCTGAGATTTCAAGGCCAAATCACATATCGTGATACTACATGAAATAGTATCGAAATATTGGTAAAAATGAATATATTTACGTAATATCAAACTACATGAAAAACGTGAAAAAAGTCGCTATTTAACCATATATGAGGATTTTAACTTCAAATCATAGAGCGAGGTTTCGTATTATTTAGATCCAAGAAAAGACATATGACAATGTTGTTTCCAATACAAATGATAAAAACCAATGTGTTTTCATTAGAATTAATTAAAATGTTCCTGATTTACCGTTAATATTACCGATGGAAGATGTACACGAAAACCGCTCTATTCCGGCTGAAATGTCGATATATGCAATAAAAACAGAACTTCTCCCCTTTTCAATATCACTCAGTATTTTAACGAGAAACAAATAGTTGATTGAAAATGAAGTATTTAAGGTTATTATCTAATCAATTATGTGTTTGCATCATTTTTATCGTATGTATAATGAATTAATACCCATAAA
Source organism: Procambarus clarkii (assembly GCF_040958095.1). Taxonomy (NCBI): domain Eukaryota; kingdom Metazoa; phylum Arthropoda; class Malacostraca; order Decapoda; family Cambaridae; genus Procambarus; species Procambarus clarkii. The sequence continues at coordinate 26,882,351 of NC_091226.1, read as the reverse complement.
CTGAAAATTCACAGAAACGTGGAAAAACGGCAAAATATTGCCTAATTCGATGATATTTTGTTTAAATCACATGGAGGAAAAGGGGGATGATAAACGTCAAAATATTGCTAAATTCGAAGATTTTTCGTACGAAACAAAATGCAAGAAAATTTGCTTAAAATGCAATATTATGCGACATTCTGAGATTTAAAGGCCAAATCACATATCGTGATACTACATGAAATAGTATCGAAATATTGGTAAAAATGAATATATTTACGTAATATCAAACTACATGAAAAACGTGAAAAAAGTCGCTATTTAACCATATATGAGAATTTTAACTTCAAATCATAGAGCGAGGTTTCGTATTATTTAGATCCAAAAAAAGACATATGACAATGTTGTTTCCAATACAAATGATAAAAACCAATGTGTTTTCATCAGAATTAATTAAAATGTTCCTGATTTTCCGTTAATATTACTGATGAAAGATGTACACGAAAACCGCTCTATTCCGGCTGAAATGTCGATATATGCAATAAAAACAGAACTTCTCCCCTTTTCAATATCTTACTCAGTATTTTAACGAGAAACAAATAGTTGATTGAAAATGAAGTATTTAAGGTTATTATCTAATCAATTATGTGTTTGCATCATTTTTATCGTATATATAATGAATTAATACCCATCAACTGAAAATTCACAAAAACGTGGAAAAACGGCAAAATATTGCCTAATTCGATGATATTTTGTTTTAATAACATGAAGGAAAAGGAGATAATAAACGTCAAAATATTGCTAAATTCGATGATTTTTCGTTCGAAACAAAATACAAGAAAACTTGCTTCAAATGCAATATTATGCGACACTCTGAGATTTCAAGGCCAAATCACATATCGTGATACTACATGAAATAGTATCGAAATATTGGTGGAAATGAATATATTTACGTAATGTCAAACTACATGAAAAACGTGAAAAAAGTCACTATTTAACCATATTTGAGGATTTTAACTTCAAATCGTAGAGCGAGGTTTCGTATTATTTACATCCAAGAAAAGACATATGACAAGGTTGTATCCAATACAAATGATAAAACCAATCTGTTTTCATTAGAATTAACATTAGAATTAATTAGAATGTTCCTGATTTTCCGTTTATATTACCGAAACCGCTCAAATCCGGCTGAAACGTCGATATATGCAATAAAAACCGAACTTCTCCCCTTTTCAATATCCTACTCAGTATTTTAACAAGAAACAAATAGTTGATTGAAAATGAAGTATTTATGGTTAATTTCCAATCAATTATGTGTTTGCATCATTTTTATCGTATATATAATGAATTAATACCGAAATACTGAAAATTCACAAAAACGTGGAAAAACGGCAAAATATTGCCTAATTCGAAAATATTTTGTTTAAATCACATGAAGGAAAAGGAGATGATAAACGTCAAAATATTGCTAAATTCGATGATTTTTAGTACGAAACAAAATGCAAGAAAACTTGCTTAAAATGCAATATTCTGCGAAATTCTGAGATTTGAAGGCCAAATCACATATCGTGATACTACATGAAATAGTATCGAAATACTGGTACAAACGAATATATTTACGTAAAATCACACTACCTGAAAAACGTGAAAAAAGTCACTATTTTACCATATATGAGGATTTTAACTTCAAATCATAGAGCGAGGTTTCGTATTATTTAGATCCAAGAAAAGACATATGACAATGTTGTTTCCAATACAAATGATAAAAACCAATGTGTTTTCATTAGAATTAATTAAAATGTTCCTGATTTACCGTTAATATTACCGATGGAAGATGTACACGAAAACCGCTCTATTCCGGCTGAAATGTCGATATATGCAATAAAAACAGAACTTCTCCCCTTTTCAATATCTTACTCAGTATTTTAACGAGAAACAAATAGTTGATTGAAAATGAAGTATTTAAGGTTATTATCTAATCAATTATGTGTTTGCATCATTTTTATCGTATATATAATGAATTAATACCCATAAACTGAAAATTCACAAAAACGTGGAAAAACGGAAAAATATTGCCTAATTCGATGATATTTTGTTTTAATAACATGAAGGAAAAGGAGATAATAAACGTCAAAATATTGCTAAATTCGATGATTTTTCGTTCGAAACAAAATACAAGAAAACTTGCTTCAAATGCAATATTATGCGACATTCTGTGATTTCAAGGCCAAATCACATATCGTGATACGACATGAAATAGTATCGAAATATTGGTGAAAATGAATATATTTACGTAATGTCAAACTACATGAAAACGTGAAAAAAGTCACTATTTAACCATATTTGAGGATTTTAACTTCAAATCGTAGAGCTAGGTTTCGTATTATTTAAATCCAAGAAAAGACATATGACAAGGTTGTATCCAATACAAATGATAAAACCAATCTGTTTTCATTAGAATTAACATTAGAATTAATTAGAATGTTCCTGATTTTCCGTTTATATTACCGATGGAAGATGTAAACGTAAAACCGCTCAAATCCGGCTGAAACGTCGATATATGCAATAAAAACCGAACTTCTCCCCTTTTCAATATCCTACTCAGTATTTTAACGAGAAACAAATAGTTGATCGAAAATGAAGTATTTAAGGTTAATTTCCAATCAATTATGTGTTTGCAAAATTTTTATTGTATATTTAATGAATTAATACCGAAAGACTGAAAATTCACAAAAACGTGGAAAAACGGCAAAATATTGCCTAATTCGATGATATTTTGTTTAAATCACATGAAGGAAAAGAAGATGATAAACGTCAAAATATTGCTAAATTCGATGATTTTTCGTACGAAACGAAATGCAAGAAAACTTGCTTAAAATGCAATATTATGCGAAATTCTGAGATTTGAAGGCCAAATCACATATCGTGATACTACATGAAATAGTATCGAAATATTGGTATAAACGAATATATTTACGTAAAATCACACTACTTAAAAAACGTGAAAAAGTCACTATTTTACCATATATGAGGATTTTAACTTCAAATCATAGAGCGAGGTTTCGTATTATTTAGATCCAAGAAAAGACATATGACAATGTTGTTTCCAATACAAATGATAAAAACCAATGTGTTTTCATTAGAATTAACTAAAATGTTCCTGATTTTCCGTTTATATTACCGATGGAAGATGTACACGAAAACCGCTCTATTCCGGCTGAAACGTCGATATATGCAATAAAAACAGACCTTCTCCCCTTTTCAATATCCTACTCAGTATTTTAACGAGAAACAAATAGTTGATTGAAAATGAAGTATTTAAGGTTATTATCTAATCAATTATGTGTTTGCATCATTTTTATCGTATATATAATGAATTAATACCCATAAACTTAAAATTCACAGAAACGTGGAAAAACGGCAAAATATTGCCTAATTCGATGATATTTTGTTTAAATCACATGAAGGAAAAGGGGGGATGATAAACGTCAAAATATTGCTAAATTCGATGATTTTTCGTACGAAACAAAATGCAAGAAAACTTGCTTAAAATGCAATATTTTGCGACATTCTGAGATTTCAAGGCCAAATCACATATCGTGATACTACATGAAATAGTATCGAAATATTGGTAAAAATGAATATATTTACGTAATATCAAACTACATGAAAAACGTGAAAAAAGTCGGTATTTAACCATATATGAGAATTTTAAGTTCAAATCATAGAGCGCGGTTTCGTATTATTTAGATCCAAGAAAAGACATATGACAATGTTGTTTCCAATACAAATGATAAAAACCAATGTGTTTTCATCAGAATTAATTAAAATGTTCCTGATTTTCCGTTAATATTACTGATGAAAGATGTACACGAAAACCGCTCTATTCCGGCTGAAATGTCGATATATGCAATAAAAACAGAACTTCTCCCCTTTTCAATATCTTACTCAGTATTTTAACGAGAAACAAATAGTTGATTGAAAATGAAGTATTTAAGGTTATTATCTAATCAATTATGTGTTTGCATCATTTTTATCGTATATATAATGAATTAATACCCATCAACTGAAAATTCACAAAAACGTGGAAAAACGGAAAAATATTGCCTAATTCGATGATATTTTGTTTTAATAACATGAAGGAAAAGGAGATAATAAACGTCAAAATATTGCTAAATTCGATGATTTTTCGTTCGAAACAAAATACAAGAAAACTTGCTTCAAATGCAATATTATGCGACACTCTGAGATTTCAAGGCCAAATCACATATCGTGATACTACATGAAATAGTATCGAAATATTGGTGGAAATGAATATATTTACGTAATGTCAAACTACATGAAAAACGTGAAAAAAGTCACTATTTAACCATATTTGAGGATTTTAACTTCAAATCGTAGAGCGAGGTTTCGTATTATTTACATCCAAGAAAAGACATATGACAAGGTTGTATCCAATACAAATGATAAAACCAATCTGTTTTCATTAGAATTAACATTAGAATTAATTAGAATGTTCCTGATTTTCCGTTTATATTACCGATGGAAGATGTAAACGTAAAACCGCTCAAATCCGGCTGAAACGTCGATATATGCAATAAAAACCGAACTTCTCCCCTTTTCAATATCCTACTCAGTATTTTAACAAGAAACAAATAGTTGATTGAAAATGAAGTATTTAAGGTTAATTTCCAATCAATTATGTGTTTGCATCATTTTAATTGTATATTTAATGAATTAATACCGAAATACTGAAAATTCACAAAAACGTGGAAAAAGGGCAAAATATTGCCTAATTCGATGATATTTTGTTTAAATCACATGAAGGAAAAGGAGATGATAAACGTCAAAATATTGCTAAATTCGATGATTTTTCGTACGAAACAAAATGCAAGAAAACTTGCTTAAAATGCAATATTCTGCGAAATTCTGAGATTTGAAGGCCAAATCACATATCGTGACACTACATGAAATAGTATCGAAATATTGGTACAAACGAATATATTTACGTAAAATCACACTACCTGAAAAACGTGAAAAAAGTCACTATTTTACCATATATGAGGATTTTAACTTCAAATCATAGAGCGAGGTTTCGTATTATTTAGATCCAAGAAAAGACATATGACAATGTTGTTTCCAATACAAATGATAAAAACCAATGTGTTTTCATTAGAATTAACTAAAATGTTCCTGATTTTCCGTTTATATTACCGATAGAAGATGTACACGAAAACCGCTCTATTCCGGCTGCAACGTCGATATATGCAATAAAAACAGAACTTCTCCCCTTTTCAATATCCTACTCAGTATTTTAACGAGAAACAAATAGTTGATTGAAAATGAAGTATTTAAGGTTATTATCTAATCAATTATGTGTTTGCATCATTTTTATCGTATATATTATGAATTAATACCCATAAACTTAAAATTCACAGAAACGTGGAAAAACGGCAAAATATTCCCTAATTCGATGATATTTTGTTTAAATCACATGGAGGAAAAGGGGGATGATAAACGTCAAAATATTGCTAAATTCGAAGATTTTTCGTACGAAACAAAATGCAAGAAAACTTGCTTAAAATGCAATATTATGCGACATTCTGAGATTTCAAGGCCAAATCACATATCGTGATACTACATGAAATAGTATCGAAATATTGGTAAAAATGAATATATTTACGTAATATCAAACTACATGAAAAACGTGAAAAAAGTCGCTATTTAACCATATATGAGGATTTTAACTTCAAATCATAGAGCGAGGTTTCGTATTATTTAGATCCAAGAAAAGACATATGACAATGTTGTTTCCAATACAAATGATAAAAACCAATGTGTTTTCATTAGAATTAATTAAAATGTTCCTGATTTACCGTTAATATTACCGATGGAAGATGTACACGAAAACCGCTCTATTCCGGCTGAAATGTCGATATATGCAATAAAAACAGAACTTCTCCCCTTTTCAATATCACTCAGTATTTTAACGAGAAACAAATAGTTGATTGAAAATGAAGTATTTAAGGTTATTATCTAATCAATTATGTGTTTGCATCATTTTTATCGTATGTATAATGAATTAATACCCATAAACTGAAAATTCACAGAAACGTGGAAAAACGGCAAAATATTGCCTAATTCGATGATATTTTGTTTAAATCACATGGAGGAAAAGGGGGATGATAAACGTCAAAATATTGCTAAATTCGAAGATTTTTCGTACGAAACAAAATGCAAGAAAATTTGCTTAAAATGCAATATTATGCGACATTCTGAGATTTAAAGGCCAAATCACATATCGTGATACTACATGAAATAGTATCGAAATATTGGTAAAAATGAATATATTTACGTAATATCAAACTACATGAAAAACGTGAAAAAAGTCGCTATTTAACCATATATGAGAATTTTAACTTCAAATCATAGAGCGAGGTTTCGTATTATTTAGATCCAAAAAAAGACATATGACAATGTTGTTTCCAATACAAATGATAAAAACCAATGTGTTTTCATCAGAATTAATTAAAATGTTCCTGATTTTCCGTTAATATTACTGATGAAAGATGTACACGAAAACCGCTCTATTCCGGCTGAAATGTCGATATATGCAATAAAAACAGAACTTCTCCCCTTTTCAATATCTTACTCAGTATTTTAACGAGAAACAAATAGTTGATTGAAAATGAAGTATTTAAGGTTATTATCTAATCAATTATGTGTTTGCATCATTTTTATCGTATATATAATGAATTAATACCCATCAACTGAAAATTCACAAAAACGTGGAAAAACGGCAAAATATTGCCTAATTCGATGATATTTTGTTTTAATAACATGAAGGAAAAGGAGATAATAAACGTCAAAATATTGCTAAATTCGATGATTTTTCGTTCGAAACAAAATACAAGAAAACTTGCTTCAAATGCAATATTATGCGACACTCTGAGATTTCAAGGCCAAATCACATATCGTGATACTACATGAAATAGTATCGAAATATTGGTGGAAATGAATATATTTACGTAATGTCAAACTACATGAAAAACGTGAAAAAAGTCACTATTTAACCATATTTGAGGATTTTAACTTCAAATCGTAGAGCGAGGTTTCGTATTATTTACATCCAAGAAAAGACATATGACAAGGTTGTATCCAATACAAATGATAAAACCAATCTGTTTTCATTAGAATTAACATTAGAATTAATTAGAATGTTCCTGATTTTCCGTTTATATTACCGAAACCGCTCAAATCCGGCTGAAACGTCGATATATGCAATAAAAACCGAACTTCTCCCCTTTTCAATATCCTACTCAGTATTTTAACAAGAAACAAATAGTTGATTGAAAATGAAGTATTTATGGTTAATTTCCAATCAATTATGTGTTTGCATCATTTTTATCGTATATATAATGAATTAATACCGAAATACTGAAAATTCACAAAAACGTGGAAAAACGGCAAAATATTGCCTAATTCGAAAATATTTTGTTTAAATCACATGAAGGAAAAGGAGATGATAAACGTCAAAATATTGCTAAATTCGATGATTTTTAGTACGAAACAAAATGCAAGAAAACTTGCTTAAAATGCAATATTCTGCGAAATTCTGAGATTTGAAGGCCAAATCACATATCGTGATACTACATGAAATAGTATCGAAATACTGGTACAAACGAATATATTTACGTAAAATCACACTACCTGAAAAACGTGAAAAAAGTCACTATTTTACCATATATGAGGATTTTAACTTCAAATCATAGAGCGAGGTTTCGTATTATTTAGATCCAAGAAAAGACATATGACAATGTTGTTTCCAATACAAATGATAAAAACCAATGTGTTTTCATTAGAATTAATTAAAATGTTCCTGATTTACCGTTAATATTACCGATGGAAGATGTACACGAAAACCGCTCTATTCCGGCTGAAATGTCGATATATGCAATAAAAACAGAACTTCTCCCCTTTTCAATATCTTACTCAGTATTTTAACGAGAAACAAATAGTTGATTGAAAATGAAGTATTTAAGGTTATTATCTAATCAATTATGTGTTTGCATCATTTTTATCGTATATATAATGAATTAATACCCATAAACTGAAAATTCACAAAAACGTGGAAAAACGGAAAAATATTGCCTAATTCGATGATATTTTGTTTTAATAACATGAAGGAAAAGGAGATAATAAACGTCAAAATATTGCTAAATTCGATGATTTTTCGTTCGAAACAAAATACAAGAAAACTTGCTTCAAATGCAATATTATGCGACATTCTGTGATTTCAAGGCCAAATCACATATCGTGATACGACATGAAATAGTATCGAAATATTGGTGAAAATGAATATATTTACGTAATGTCAAACTACATGAAAACGTGAAAAAAGTCACTATTTAACCATATTTGAGGATTTTAACTTCAAATCGTAGAGCTAGGTTTCGTATTATTTAAATCCAAGAAAAGACATATGACAAGGTTGTATCCAATACAAATGATAAAACCAATCTGTTTTCATTAGAATTAACATTAGAATTAATTAGAATGTTCCTGATTTTCCGTTTATATTACCGATGGAAGATGTAAACGTAAAACCGCTCAAATCCGGCTGAAACGTCGATATATGCAATAAAAACCGAACTTCTCCCCTTTTCAATATCCTACTCAGTATTTTAACGAGAAACAAATAGTTGATCGAAAATGAAGTATTTAAGGTTAATTTCCAATCAATTATGTGTTTGCAAAATTTTTATTGTATATTTAATGAATTAATACCGAAAGACTGAAAATTCACAAAAACGTGGAAAAACGGCAAAATATTGCCTAATTCGATGATATTTTGTTTAAATCACATGAAGGAAAAGAAGATGATAAACGTCAAAATATTGCTAAATTCGATGATTTTTCGTACGAAACGAAATGCAAGAAAACTTGCTTAAAATGCAATATTATGCGAAATTCTGAGATTTGAAGGCCAAATCACATATCGTGATACTACATGAAATAGTATCGAAATATTGGTATAAACGAATATATTTACGTAAAATCACACTACTTAAAAAACGTGAAAAAGTCACTATTTTACCATATATGAGGATTTTAACTTCAAATCATAGAGCGAGGTTTCGTATTATTTAGATCCAAGAAAAGACATATGACAATGTTGTTTCCAATACAAATGATAAAAACCAATGTGTTTTCATTAGAATTAACTAAAATGTTCCTGATTTTCCGTTTATATTACCGATGGAAGATGTACACGAAAACCGCTCTATTCCGGCTGAAACGTCGATATATGCAATAAAAACAGACCTTCTCCCCTTTTCAATATCCTACTCAGTATTTTAACGAGAAACAAATAGTTGATTGAACATGAAGTATTTAAGGTTATTATCTAATCAATTATGTGTTTGCATCATTTTTATCGTATATATAATGAATTAATACCCATATACTTAAAATTCACAGAAACGTGGAAAAACGGCAAAATATTGCCTAATTCGATGATATTTTGTTTAAATCACATGAAGGAAAAGGGGGGATGATAAACGTCAAAATATTGCTAAATTCGGTGATTTTTCGTACGAAACAAAATGCAAGAAAACTTGCTTAAAATGCAATATTTTGCGACATTCTGAGATTTCAAGGCCAAATCACATATCGTGATACTACATGAAACAGTATCGAAATATTGGTAAAAAATGAATATATTTACGTAATGTCAAACTACATGAAAAACGTGAAAAAAGTCACTATTTAACCATATTTGAGGATTTTAACTTCAAATCGTAGAGCGAGGTTTCGTATTATTTAAATCCAAGAAAAGACATATGACAAGGTTGTATCCAATACAAATGATAAAACCAATCTGTTTTCATTAGAATTAACATTAGAAATAATTAGAATGTTCCTGATTTTCCGTTTATATTACCGATGGAAGATGTAAACGTAAAACCGCTCAAATCCGGCTGAAACGTCGATATATGCAATAAAAACCGAACTTCTCCCCTTTTCAATATCCTACTCAGTATTTTAACGAGAAACAAATAGTTGATCGAAAATGAAGTATTTAAGGTTAATTTCCAATCAATTATGTGATTGCAAAATTTTTATTGTATATTTAATGAATTAATACCGAAAGACTGAAAATTCACAAAAACGTGGAAAAACGGCAAAATATTGCCTAATTCGATGATATTTTGTTGAAATCACATGAAGGAAAAGAAGATGATAAACGTCAAAATATTGCTAAATTCGATGATTTTTCGTACGAAACGAAATGCAAGAAAACTTGCTTAAAATGCAATATTATGCGAAATTCTGAGATTTGAAGGCCAAATCACATATCGTGATACTACATGAAATAGTATCGAAATATTGGTACAAACGAATATATTTACGTAAAATCACACTACCTGAAAAACGTGAAAAAAGTCACTATTTTACCATATATGAGGATTTTAACTTCAAATCATAGAGCGAGGTTTCGTATTATTTAGATCCAAGAAAAGACATATGACAATGTTGTTTCCAATACAAATGATAAAAACCAATGTGTTTTCATTAGAATTAACTAAAATGTTCCTGATTTTCCGTTTATATTACCGATGGAAGATGTACACGAAAACCGCTCTATTCCGGCTGAAACGTCGATATATGCAATAAAAACAGAACTTCTCCCCTTTTCAATATCCTACTCAGTATTTTAACGAGAAACAAATAGTTGATTGAAAATGAAGTATTTAAGGTTATTATCTAATCAATTATGTGTTTGCATCATTTTTATCGTATATATAATGAATTAATACCCATAAACTTAAAATTCACAGAAACGTGGAAAAACGGCAAAATATTGCCTAATTCGATGATATTTTGTTTAAATCACATGGAGGAAAAGGGGGATGATAAACGTCAAAATATTGCTAAATTCGAAGATTTTTCGTACGAAACAAAATGCAAGAAAACTTGCTTAAAATGCAATATTATGCGACATTCTGAGATTTCAAGGCCAAATCACATATCGCGATACTACATGAAATAGTATCGTAATATTGGTAAAAATGAATATATTTACGTAATATCAAACTACATGAAAAACGTGAAAAAAGTCGCTATTTAACCATATATGAGGATTTTAACTTCAAATCATAGAGCGAGGTTTCGTATTATTTAGATCCAAGAAAAGACATATGACAATGTTGTTTCCAATACAAATGATAAAAACCAATGTGTTTTCATTAGAATTAATTAAAATGTTCCTGATTTTCCGTTAATATTACCGATGGAAGATGTACACGAAAACCGCTCTATTCCGGCTGAAATGTCGATATATGCAATAAAAACAGAACTTCTCCCCTTTTCAATATCTTACTCAGTATTTTAACGAGAAACAAATAGTTGATTGAAATGAAGTATTTAAGGTTATTATCTAATCAATTATGTGTTTGCATCATTTTTATCGTATATATAATGAATTAATACCCATCAACTGAAAATTCACAAAAACGTGGAAAAACGGCAAAATATTGCCTAATTCGATGATATTTTGTTTTAATAACATGAAGGAAAAGGAGATAATAAACGTCAAAATATTGCTAAATTCGATGATTTTTCGTTCGAAACAAAATACAAGAAAACTTGCTTCAAATGCAATATTATGCGACATTCTGAGATTTCAAGGCCAAATCACATATCGTGATACTACATGAAATAGTATCGAAATATTGGTGAAAATGAATATATTTACGTAATGTCAAACTACATGAAAAACGTGAAAAAAGTCACTATTTAACCATATTTGAGGATTTTAACTTCAAATCGTAGAGCGAGGTTTCGTATTATTTACATCCAAGAAAAGACATATGACAAGGTTGTATCCAATACAAATGATAAAACCAATCTGTTTTCATTAGAATTAACATTAGAATTAATTAGAATGTTCCTGATTTTCCGTTTATATTACCGATGGAAGATGTAAACGTAAAACCGCTCAAATCCGGCTGAAACGTCGATATATGCAATAAAAACCGAACTTCTCCCCTTTTCAATATCCTACTCAGTATTTTAACGAGAAACAAATAGTTGATTGAAAATGAAGTATTTAAGGTTATTATCTAATCAATTATGTGTTTGCATCATTTTTATCGTATATATTATGAATTAATACCCATAAACTTAAAATTCACAGAAACGTGGAAAAACGGCAAAATATTCCCTAATTCGATGATATTTTGTTTAAATCACATGGAGGAAAAGGGGGATGATAAACGTCAAAATATTGCTAAATTCGAAGATTTTTCGTACGAAACAAAATGCAAGAAAACTTGCTTAAAATGCAATATTATGCGACATTCTGAGATTTCAAGGCCAAATCACATATCGTGATACTACATGAAATAGTATCGAAATATTGGTAAAAATGAATATATTTACGTAATATCAAACTACATGAAAAACGTGAAAAAAGTCGCTATTTAACCATATATGAGGATTTTAACTTCAAATCATAGAGCGAGGTTTCGTATTATTTAGATCCAAGAAAAGACATATGACAATGTTGTTTCCAATACAAATGATAAAAACCAATGTGTTTTCATTAGAATTAATTAAAATGTTCCTGATTTACCGTTAATATTACCGATGGAAGATGTACACGAAAACCGCTCTATTCCGGCTGAAATGTCGATATATGCAATAAAAACAGAACTTCTCCCCTTTTCAATATCACTCAGTATTTTAACGAGAAACAAATAGTTGATTGAAAATGAAGTATTTAAGGTTATTATCTAATCAATTATGTGTTTGCATCATTTTTATCGTATGTATAATGAATTAATACCCATAAACTGAAAATTCACAGAAACGTGGAAAAACGGCAAAATATTGCCTAATTCGATGATATTTTGTTTAAATCACATGGAGGAAAAGGGGGATGATAAACGTCAAAATATTGCTAAATTCGAAGATTTTTCGTACGAAACAAAATGCAAGAAAATTTGCTTAAAATGCAATATTATGCGACATTCTGAGATTTAAAGGCCAAATCACATATCGTGATACTACATGAAATAGTATCGAAATATTGGTAAAAATGAATATATTTACGTAATATCAAACTACATGAAAAACGTGAAAAAAGTCGCTATTTAACCATATATGAGAATTTTAACTTCAAATCATAGAGCGAGGTTTCGTATTATTTAGATCCAAAAAAAGACATATGACAATGTTGTTTCCAATACAAATGATAAAAACCAATGTGTTTTCATCAGAATTAATTAAAATGTTCCTGATTTTCCGTTAATATTACTGATGAAAGATGTACACGAAAACCGCTCTATTCCGGCTGAAATGTCGATATATGCAATAAAAACAGAACTTCTCCCCTTTTCAATATCTTACTCAGTATTTTAACGAGAAACAAATAGTTGATTGAAAATGAAGTATTTAAGGTTATTATCTAATCAATTATGTGTTTGCATCATTTTTATCGTATATATAATGAATTAATACCCATCAACTGAAAATTCACAAAAACGTGGAAAAACGGCAAAATATTGCCTAATTCGATGATATTTTGTTTTAATAACATGAAGGAAAAGGAGATAATAAACGTCAAAATATTGCTAAATTCGATGATTTTTCGTTCGAAACAAAATACAAGAAAACTTGCTTCAAATGCAATATTATGCGACACTCTGAGATTTCAAGGCCAAATCACATATCGTGATACTACATGAAATAGTATCGAAATATTGGTGGAAATGAATATATTTACGTAATGTCAAACTACATGAAAAACGTGAAAAAAGTCACTATTTAACCATATTTGAGGATTTTAACTTCAAATCGTAGAGCGAGGTTTCGTATTATTTACATCCAAGAAAAGACATATGACAAGGTTGTATCCAATACAAATGATAAAACCAATCTGTTTTCATTAGAATTAACATTAGAATTAATTAGAATGTTCCTGATTTTCCGTTTATATTACCGAAACCGCTCAAATCCGGCTGAAACGTCGATATATGCAATAAAAACCGAACTTCTCCCCTTTTCAATATCCTACTCAGTATTTTAACAAGAAACAAATAGTTGATTGAAAATGAAGTATTTATGGTTAATTTCCAATCAATTATGTGTTTGCATCATTTTTATCGTATATATAATGAATTAATACCGAAATACTGAAAATTCACAAAAACGTGGAAAAACGGCAAAATATTGCCTAATTCGAAAATATTTTGTTTAAATCACATGAAGGAAAAGGAGATGATAAACGTCAAAATATTGCTAAATTCGATGATTTTTAGTACGAAACAAAATGCAAGAAAACTTGCTTAAAATGCAATATTCTGCGAAATTCTGAGATTTGAAGGCCAAATCACATATCGTGATACTACATGAAATAGTATCGAAATACTGGTACAAACGAATATATTTACGTAAAATCACACTACCTGAAAAACGTGAAAAAAGTCACTATTTTACCATATATGAGGATTTTAACTTCAAATCATAGAGCGAGGTTTCGTATTATTTAGATCCAAGAAAAGACATATGACAATGTTGTTTCCAATACAAATGATAAAAACCAATGTGTTTTCATTAGAATTAATTAAAATGTTCCTGATTTACCGTTAATATTACCGATGGAAGATGTACACGAAAACCGCTCTATTCCGGCTGAAATGTCGATATATGCAATAAAAACAGAACTTCTCCCCTTTTCAATATCTTACTCAGTATTTTAACGAGAAACAAATAGTTGATTGAAAATGAAGTATTTAAGGTTATTATCTAATCAATTATGTGTTTGCATCATTTTTATCGTATATATAATGAATTAATACCCATAAACTGAAAATTCACAAAAACGTGGAAAAACGGAAAAATATTGCCTAATTCGATGATATTTTGTTTTAATAACATGAAGGAAAAGGAGATAATAAACGTCAAAATATTGCTAAATTCGATGATTTTTCGTTCGAAACAAAATACAAGAAAACTTGCTTCAAATGCAATATTATGCGACATTCTGTGATTTCAAGGCCAAATCACATATCGTGATACGACATGAAATAGTATCGAAATATTGGTGAAAATGAATATATTTACGTAATGTCAAACTACATGAAAACGTGAAAAAAGTCACTATTTAACCATATTTGAGGATTTTAACTTCAAATCGTAGAGCTAGGTTTCGTATTATTTAAATCCAAGAAAAGACATATGACAAGGTTGTATCCAATACAAATGATAAAACCAATCTGTTTTCATTAGAATTAACATTAGAATTAATTAGAATGTTCCTGATTTTCCGTTTATATTACCGATGGAAGATGTAAACGTAAAACCGCTCAAATCCGGCTGAAACGTCGATATATGCAATAAAAACCGAACTTCTCCCCTTTTCAATATCCTACTCAGTATTTTAACGAGAAACAAATAGTTGATCGAAAATGAAGTATTTAAGGTTAATTTCCAATCAATTATGTGTTTGCAAAATTTTTATTGTATATTTAATGAATTAATACCGAAAGACTGAAAATTCACAAAAACGTGGAAAAACGGCAAAATATTGCCTAATTCGATGATATTTTGTTTAAATCACATGAAGGAAAAGAAGATGATAAACGTCAAAATATTGCTAAATTCGATGATTTTTCGTACGAAACGAAATGCAAGAAAACTTGCTTAAAATGCAATATTATGCGAAATTCTGAGATTTGAAGGCCAAATCACATATCGTGATACTACATGAAATAGTATCGAAATATTGGTATAAACGAATATATTTACGTAAAATCACACTACTTAAAAAACGTGAAAAAGTCACTATTTTACCATATATGAGGATTTTAACTTCAAATCATAGAGCGAGGTTTCGTATTATTTAGATCCAAGAAAAGACATATGACAATGTTGTTTCCAATACAAATGATAAAAACCAATGTGTTTTCATTAGAATTAACTAAAATGTTCCTGATTTTCCGTTTATATTACCGATGGAAGATGTACACGAAAACCGCTCTATTCCGGCTGAAACGTCGATATATGCAATAAAAACAGACCTTCTCCCCTTTTCAATATCCTACTCAGTATTTTAACGAGAAACAAATAGTTGATTGAACATGAAGTATTTAAGGTTATTATCTAATCAATTATGTGTTTGCATCATTTTTATCGTATATATAATGAATTAATACCCATATACTTAAAATTCACAGAAACGTGGAAAAACGGCAAAATATTGCCTAATTCGATGATATTTTGTTTAAATCACATGAAGGAAAAGGGGGGATGATAAACGTCAAAATATTGCTAAATTCGGTGATTTTTCGTACGAAACAAAATGCAAGAAAACTTGCTTAAAATGCAATATTTTGCGACATTCTGAGATTTCAAGGCCAAATCACATATCGTGATACTACATGAAACAGTATCGAAATATTGGTAAAAAATGAATATATTTACGTAATGTCAAACTACATGAAAAACGTGAAAAAAGTCACTATTTAACCATATTTGAGGATTTTAACTTCAAATCGTAGAGCGAGGTTTCGTATTATTTAAATCCAAGAAAAGACATATGACAAGGTTGTATCCAATACAAATGATAAAACCAATCTGTTTTCATTAGAATTAACATTAGAAATAATTAGAATGTTCCTGATTTTCCGTTTATATTACCGATGGAAGATGTAAACGTAAAACCGCTCAAATCCGGCTGAAACGTCGATATATGCAATAAAAACCGAACTTCTCCCCTTTTCAATATCCTACTCAGTATTTTAACGAGAAACAAATAGTTGATCGAAAATGAAGTATTTAAGGTTAATTTCCAATCAATTATGTGATTGCAAAATTTTTATTGTATATTTAATGAATTAATACCGAAAGACTGAAAATTCACAAAAACGTGGAAAAACGGCAAAATATTGCCTAATTCGATGATATTTTGTTGAAATCACATGAAGGAAAAGAAGATGATAAACGTCAAAATATTGCTAAATTCGATGATTTTTCGTACGAAACGAAATGCAAGAAAACTTGCTTAAAATGCAATATTATGCGAAATTCTGAGATTTGAAGGCCAAATCACATATCGTGATACTACATGAAATAGTATCGAAATATTGGTACAAACGAATATATTTACGTAAAATCACACTACCTGAAAAACGTGAAAAAAGTCACTATTTTACCATATATGAGGATTTTAACTTCAAATCATAGAGCGAGGTTTCGTATTATTTAGATCCAAGAAAAGACATATGACAATGTTGTTTCCAATACAAATGATAAAAACCAATGTGTTTTCATTAGAATTAACTAAAATGTTCCTGATTTTCCGTTTATATTACCGATGGAAGATGTACACGAAAACCGCTCTATTCCGGCTGAAACGTCGATATATGCAATAAAAACAGAACTTCTCCCCTTTTCAATATCCTACTCAGTATTTTAACGAGAAACAAATAGTTGATTGAAAATGAAGTATTTAAGGTTATTATCTAATCAATTATGTGTTTGCATCATTTTTATCGTATATATAATGAATTAATACCCATAAACTTAAAATTCACAGAAACGTGGAAAAACGGCAAAATATTGCCTAATTCGATGATATTTTGTTTAAATCACATGGAGGAAAAGGGGGATGATAAACGTCAAAATATTGCTAAATTCGAAGATTTTTCGTACGAAACAAAATGCAAGAAAACTTGCTTAAAATGCAATATTATGCGACATTCTGAGATTTCAAGGCCAAATCACATATCGCGATACTACATGAAATAGTATCGTAATATTGGTAAAAATGAATATATTTACGTAATATCAAACTACATGAAAAACGTGAAAAAAGTCGCTATTTAACCATATATGAGGATTTTAACTTCAAATCATAGAGCGAGGTTTCGTATTATTTAGATCCAAGAAAAGACATATGACAATGTTGTTTCCAATACAAATGATAAAAACCAATGTGTTTTCATTAGAATTAATTAAAATGTTCCTGATTTTCCGTTAATATTACCGATGGAAGATGTACACGAAAACCGCTCTATTCCGGCTGAAATGTCGATATATGCAATAAAAACAGAACTTCTCCCCTTTTCAATATCTTACTCAGTATTTTAACGAGAAACAAATAGTTGATTGAAATGAAGTATTTAAGGTTATTATCTAATCAATTATGTGTTTGCATCATTTTTATCGTATATATAATGAATTAATACCCATCAACTGAAAATTCACAAAAACGTGGAAAAACGGCAAAATATTGCCTAATTCGATGATATTTTGTTTTAATAACATGAAGGAAAAGGAGATAATAAACGTCAAAATATTGCTAAATTCGATGATTTTTCGTTCGAAACAAAATACAAGAAAACTTGCTTCAAATGCAATATTATGCGACATTCTGAGATTTCAAGGCCAAATCACATATCGTGATACTACATGAAATAGTATCGAAATATTGGTGAAAATGAATATATTTACGTAATGTCAAACTACATGAAAAACGTGAAAAAAGTCACTATTTAACCATATTTGAGGATTTTAACTTCAAATCGTAGAGCGAGGTTTCGTATTATTTACATCCAAGAAAAGACATATGACAAGGTTGTATCCAATACAAATGATAAAACCAATCTGTTTTCATTAGAATTAACATTAGAATTAATTAGAATGTTCCTGATTTTCCGTTTATATTACCGATGGAAGATGTAAACGTAAAACCGCTCAAATCCGGCTGAAACGTCGATATATGCAATAAAAACCGAACTTCTCCCCTTTTCAATATCCTACTCAGTATTTTAACAAGAAACAAATAGTTGATTGAAAATGAAGTATTTAAGGTTAATTTCCAATCAATTATGTGTTTGCATCATTTTTATCGTATATATAATGAATTAATACCCATAAACTGAAAATTCACAGAAACGTGGAAAAACGGCAAAATATTGCCTAATTCGATGATATTTTGTTTAAATCACATGGAGGAAAAGGGGGATGATAAACGTCAAAATATTGCTAAATTCGAAGATTTTTCGTACGAAACAAAATGCAAGAAAACTTGCTTAAAATGCAATATTATGCGACATTCTGAGATTTCAAGGCCAAATCACATATCGTGATACTACATGAAATAGTATCGAAATATTGGTAAAAATGAATATATTTACGTAATATCAAACTTCATGAAAAGCGTGAAAAAAGTCGGTATTTAACCATATATGAGAATTTTAACTTCAAATCATAGAGCGAGGTTTCGTATTATTTAGATCCAAGAAAAGACATATGACAATGTTGTTTCCAATACAAATGATAAAAACCAATGTGTTTTCATTAGAATTAACTAAAATG